>NC_065506.1:27762337-28010403 GCF_006386435.1 Epinephelus moara
ATTCACCTCATCGCTAGATAGACCTACTCCTGAAAAACTCGTGCGCAAGGCTTTTTGTCCCTACGAGGCCACCGTCATTTACCCGACGGGAGGGGTGAGTGAGTGAGCCCTGCAATCTAGAATTTGACCACTGATGTCACTGTTTTCAACCCATTTTACACACTGGCCCTTTAATGTCAATTGGTCAGCAGTAAAGGCATTTAATATCCTATTTTCCACCTTTGACTGGGCTGTGGACACCTCCAAAGATATGCTCCCGCCATGTAGCTGTAGGACATCCCGATCCCGTTCTCTACACAAATACATAGTTATTTGAAAACGTTTTTACAAAAGTTCCATGTTTATTTGCGAAATTATACGTAGATGTATGAACTTTTTTCCCTGTCTCTTGCATGGTGGTAGCCATGGCAACGTCTACCCCTTGCTGGCAAGTCAGCATCTGAAATCCCTCGCTCTGAAGGGCTAGTTTCATACCCACTACCCCTTGTTATGCCCCCTACCTCTACATGCAAAAAGGAATTGGGACACTTCTACCCCTCGTGGGAACGCGCCAATCTAAGGGTAGGGCCAAGGGGTAGGGCTAAGGGAGGGTATTGGGATGGGCCCTTTGTCTTCTCAAGGCAGAGGAACTTGACTGCTACAGGAAGTATAATCATCCTCTTGGAACCATCATCCAGTACCGTGAAGGTGTCCATGGTTCTCTTCCAGTTATGAAGTTTAACTCGAACAACCTTAAGCATCACTCTGTCAGAGTAATGAGAGTGATTGACGTCAATCACGCTGGATGCAGTACTGACAGTAAGGATATTGGGGTTCTGCTCTCTGGCCTTGGCAAGGTGGTGCAATACAAGGAGTTGTTCTCCACAAGTACTGCAGGCTTTCTTTAATGTTCAGTGGTGAGCAGAGTGCTTCCGCCCACAACTCCAGCACTTGCTATTCTCTCTGTTCCAGGCAGCACACAGCAGTGATGTCTAGCTTGGCAAAGTCACTACATCTGCTTAGGTAATGCTCTGTCCCTTCACAGAAAGTAGAGCTTAAACCGCTCTCGCTTTGTGGTTGTGGCAATGGATTTAGGAGCTGCACTTTGAACACTGGCGGGCTGTTGTGATGTAGCTTGGTCTGGCCCATCATAAATGGAAGTAGACTTGCTCTTGTGTTTGGTTTCAGGTGGCTTTGGATCCTTCCAGTCAAAGTATGGCTTGTCTGGGGTGTACAATTCTGTGGCCTGCCTGGACACCTGTATGGCTCGGGACTTCCGCTCTTACCCCTCAGCCAGGTCAAAGAGAATGTAGGTTTGATTGGATCCAGTTAGAATGATACCTCGGTTGAGACAGTACTCAGCAAAGCTATCACGATAGCTTGGTGGAAGTTTAGCAAGTAGTTTGTCTACGTGGGAACCACAGTGAAGTTCGGTTTCCATAGTGGTAAGCATCCCCACTGGCAACAGCCAGGGCGAAGTCTTCAACGGCTTGAGCATCACCTGCTTTTATGGGTGGTGCGTGCAGGATGGGACTAAGCTCACTTTGTACTAACTGCCTGGGCTGTCCGTACTTCTGCTCAAGAGCCCGCATGGCACTGGTATAACGCGTAGGGTCATGTATCTTTTAGCTACTTGGAATGCACTGGGAAACCCCAAATGATCTAACAAGATCAGATATTTTTAGTCTTCTGACAAATGACTGTGAGGTCTAAGAACAGTGTCCAGTCCTTTCTTCAGAAGGGCAAAATCACTCTCTTTTCCTGAGCTAAAAAAACTATAGGTTTAGGTTTAGGTTTAGGGATGCCATAGGAAGATGCGACCATCATTTCTAACATGTTAGGGTTTGGACCTACAAGATTAGGTGGCTGAGGAGCATGGGATTATCCATCATGTGCTGGTAATGGACCATACTGCGGAACCGGGTGTTGTAGTACAGGCGGCGCAGGCTGAGGTGGCACATACTGAGGCTGTTGTTGTGCACGTGGTGCTGGCTGAGGTGGCACATACTGGGGCTGTTGCTGTGCAGGTGGCACTGGCTGAGGTGGCACATACTGAGGCTGTTGGAGTGCAGGTGGCGCCGGCTGAGGTTGCACATACTGAGGCTTACGTAGTGCCTGTAGTTGGACTGGTGGGACCCATGGTTGGAAACCATGAGTAAAAGCCACTTGTGCATGTGGAGACTGGGCTCGATCAGGAAAGCTTTGAGAGCTTGCTGGCAGGTACGGCTGCACATGTGTCATGTCTTTCTGTGCTGCTTGCTGAGATACAACACGCTGTGGATAGAGGGGCCCTGGGCTCACTGAGTGCACTGGTCTGAGGAAGTAATCAGGATATGGTGAGGTCATCCTAGGGGCTGATGACGATCTACCAACTGGAGGTGCTGCTGAGGGCCAGGCATGAGCAGTTGTATTAACAGGGATCAGGCCTGGCTGTGCTGAAGGACAACACAATGGTAGTTCACAAACCAATGGATGACTTCACGGTAGCTACGACCATTGTTTATACAGTTTATAGATTAGACCTATTGTAACCAAACCCAAACTAGAGACCATCCTGCCATGGGATCACATCAGATGTATAAAAAGAACTTGATACAGGGTTGCAAGCGGACCCCCTGGATGTTAATTTTTTTTCCCCCTTAGTCAATATATTTTTATCTTGTGTTGAACTGGGCGTGTCGCGTATTTAAGTGGTCGTGACTTGTGAAGTGGGTGTAATGTGAAGTGAAGTGAGAAGTCTGCAGGACTGCATAATACCCTTCGCTTGTTTTCTAATGATATGTAAAGCCAGAGAGAGTGAGAGAGAAACCGGAAGTAATGAAAATTTACATCGAAATAAAACAATAATTGGTCTCAACAGCTAGTATTGGATTAAATCATTAAGATAGGGTTAAATACCCTATATGGATATAAACACTAAGTTAGAGGCCTTTTTTTTAACATATCACGTGTGCTCTAATAAAAAAGGAAAAACGAAGTCAGTACACAATGAAACTTAAAATATGCAGGTCTGTAGTTGTTTTCTCCTTTCTTTAAATTACTACTAGTTACACATATTGTACATATTTCTTATTCTTAATCCTACTTATTGTGTTGTACATTTTTGCATTACATACGTATTTTTATATTTCACACTTAACATACTAGTATTAGAACTGTATTGTAGCATAAAGCACATATGTTTTTTGAATATTTTTACACACTTAACATATTCAGCACATTATACATATTTTATTTTTATATTTTTTACATACTTACCTTACTTAATGTATATATATATATATATATATATATTATATATTATATATTATATATTATATATATTATATATTATATTACCCTCATTATTTTTGGGCAGTTTTTGAAAAGCTACGTACAGATAAAACACGTATTAATTTATTTTTCTTGTTTACGGAGAGGACGTTTTATTGTGAAGGGTCGCTACAGGATGTAGCGTAACCGTTGGTGTTAGCCATGGTGTTAGCAGAACAGGTTAGCTTAGTATCGGTACTGATTTTAGAGCTTCGCAGTAACGTAACGTTAGCATCCGTGATGGCAGAGAGAAATCACTTCTCCGAGTTCCTTTAATATGCTCCCTGTTGGGGGGATAAGGGTACCACCGGACCAGTCTCAAAATGACCACCGGCTTCAGCTCCGGTTCCTGCCGGTTCGCAGATTATTTTGTGATCTGCGGACTCGACACCGAAAGCGGGCTGGAACCCGACGAACTGTCCGGTAAGCACATTAGCCATTGGGGTAAATGTCGGGCTGATGCTGTAGCAAATGAGGAAGGAAAACAGGGGTGTTATACATTATGTCAGCGGTATTATTTAGCCTTTACTCTGTCTTAATGTGTCGGTCGTTCATTTATTTGTGTAACGTTTAAAATATGTTGTTAAGATTAATACACAGCGGACATAACGTCAGGCCTAGCTTATCTTCTCTCAGCCTGTTTGTCTGTACTGCTCGATGACAAGCGAGAGGATTACTGGCTTGTTGTGTCTCTTTAACGCTCTGGCATGAATTTTAATTCGAAGGTTGTCGATAAATCCCCACCTGATTTTCATATCCATATATACATCAAAATGATTTGATGTTGGTGCTGCGCAGTAATACATATCTAATGTCAGCAACATTTTCTTGCAGTTATTCCAGACTTTGGTGCTGGTTGATGGTGTGATATTGATGATATAATGTTATTACAATTGAGGCTGTTGTCACAGTGGCTTCTAGCTGTCAGCGGGGCATTTAGATGGGATCGGGTATCAAGGTAGCAACACACATGGCCAGATTAACATATTCCCTAGGGTTTAAATGTACCATGCGACCCCCACCCCACCCTTCGACCCCTGACATCCTCAGCATCCACCAGAGATCCACATTGTGCATGCAGCCATCCTCCTCAAGTAACCTCCTTAGAGGGCACACCCTTCCCTTCACAAACAATTATAGAAACAGCTTAAACATCTAATATAAGTACAGTGGGCTGTGACACACCTGGGTCCTGTTTGATTCTGGAGCTTTGACCCTTTCTGTGAACATTTTACCTGCATGAGCATGATGCAAAGAAAAGAGAGAGCATCTGCCAGTATATCTGCATGCGGACCTGTGGCCTGAGGGTCCCTGGGCATGAGCTGTGGGATATTACAACACTGCAACAGTGCTGTTTTTCTTTCATACTGCATTCCTGGTCAGCTGACTTTATGAATGTATATTTGTTCATAAATGATAATACATTTTAGCATCAGCTAGTAGGGGTGGGCAGTAGATATATCATGAGATAATGTATTTTGTCTATTGTCTGTTTTTATTACTGGTAGTACTGTGGTACTTATCCCTTTTGATATATCTGGGTTTATTAGGCCATTGTGGGTATGATCCTCACATCAAAGTGATACCCGTTCTTATCTTTCCAGGTGTTTATTTCACTTCGTTACACAAAACAGCCATTAAACCGGTTGATTTTCCAGAAGATTTACTATACCATGATATATATTGATATAAAATTACATACACTATGATAGGGATTATATCCATATGAGCCACCCCTACCAGTCAGATATTACACATGATAAAATATCTTCTCTGTTTAATGATTGTGATGACTCAATTAACTTGAAATTTCTGATGGAAAGGCTACATGGACATTAGGGACTTAAGATCTGACAGTCAGCCTACACAGTTGGGAATACTAGTTCTTCCAAACTTTGTCATTGCTTCGTGTTCCCATCATGTTGGAAGACACATTTGGAGGCAACACATGGATTTACCATCTTGTGAGAAATTGTTAAGACACTGAATCCAAGATGCAACATACCAAGCTGCAGTAAAGTGACAAGCTAATCCCAAACATGAACAGAGTCACTCTGTGAAGCTGGTTGGGTAGCCATGACAACTGACAAAAGGCACGTGACGGGATGTGTTACCATAACTGCATATTTCATCTCAAAAGAGCAGGTCCTAACAAAGACATGCACATCCATTTTGTCTGTCTCCAAAAACAACTTTGCCAAAAAAAAAAATCCTGTTACTTTCCTTGTTTGTCACATGAAAGAAAATTCGCATTTTATCTTGAATGTTCACACCTTTTACCAGTATGATTGAAGGCTTTTGTGACTGAAATGTATTTATTTATCTCTTTGTGTAACTGACAGAGTTTCTGAGGTCATGCTGCTGATATAGCTCGCCCTCAAGGTGCTTCCACCGTGGAAAAAATGATGTAATTATTATTACTCTTGAGTCTTTGTCTCCTTTGGGAGTCATGGCAGAGCCAAGACATCAGTGGAGATGGGAGCTGTGTTGCCAAATAATAGTGTTTACACCTTTGTCAGAGGAGATTTGTGTCATTTTGGAGTTTATGTAAATGTCGGGCAGCTCCAACATTTCACATACCAAATAATGTCAGGGTTTCCCGCAGCAACACCCCAGCTGACTAATATCATCGGGGAACTCTTAAATGTCAAAGGGAGCAAACAGGTCGACTACATTAAAGGCGTCACATATTTTCAACTCAATTATATACTAGTCAGTGCATTTACATTCAAATGATATGTGTCTTAATTAAAAAGAATCACAAAATACTTGCTCATGTTTGCAGTCGAGATGCTTCAGTCAGGCAGACTATCCAAATGCAAAGCTGCTAACATGAACTAGCCTTAAGCCTGCTGTGAGTATCTGCGTTGAGGTGTAGCCTATAAGCTGTTGTTGAGTAGGTCACTGCGTCTGTACTCTATGGCTTCAGACAACAGTTCAACTAGTTCAGCCATTTTTAATGATTTACAGTCTCGTCAGGAAAAAAAAAGGTTTCTGTATGCCAGCTGTCCAAAACCCCGTGATTCATAGAGAAGAGTCTATTTCTTCATTTTCTGTGTGATTTATCGTGACTCAGCAGTCAGTGAGAGGCCTGCAGAGTTGTTGTTGTTTCAAAAAGAAAGTTTTTTCCTCTTTAAAGCAATGACTTAACCAAAAATCCCTTTAGTTTTCAAAGTCTCTGTACTTCCTATTTTTTTACTTCCTTTAATTTAAGTTCCTGTTTACAAGTTGAGTTAAGATTTACTTGAAATGCACAAAATTAAAAGTTCAGAAACATGCACAATTTTGTTTTAAATTTGGAAAAGAAATGGGCACAGGTAGATGTAAGTGACCGGACTAAGGCCATATCAAGAACACTAAGGCTTTTCGAAGACGTTAAAGAGAGTGAAGACATATGTCAACTTTGCGTCAGAGAAAACACTGTTGTATGATTATTGTTCTTCAAAATGTGGTTTGGTGCTTTCAAGTAGCAACAAAATGAAGAACGTGACTTCTTGTTTTGTGCCATCTGATATGACAGCTGATTAAATTGTCAGCTGTGTGAAAACCACATGTATTTTTGAAATGCGTAAAGACAAATAAATATAGACCTTTTTTTTCCTAAAATTTTTATGTCGCTAATGTCCCATTGATAGGCTTCCCCGCTCGCCTTTAAAAATATCTGGGTTACAGTAGCTGTATTATTATGTTCTTAAATTACCTTTCAAATTTTCAAATGGCTGTAAAAACATGTTTTTTGTTTTTGTCATCTGCCATTGAGTGTGTGTTGTCAGGGTTTTTTGAGGTCTCTCTTACTAGACAAGAAGTTAACCAGTTGAATGCTTGCACAGGAGTGCAAACTGGGGCTCTGTGGTCAAACATCACTGACACTGCTCTACTTACTGCATCTTGCTGCTGTTTACTGCAGAAGGAGTTCAGGGGCTTGCCCTCATGGGCTTTCAGTTTAAGTTGAAGAGAGGAAATGGTGAGGAAGTTCCATTGTTACAGGTTACATGTGATAATGTCAGCTAAATGTCTGCTATAGGTTTGCTTAGAAGTTGTTTTGCATTTTAAAACAACTCATTTGGGCCCATTGTTTGAAACATTAAAGTGTCCCATTGTGTGAGATTCTAATCTTGGTTTCGGTCTTTAAAGAAAGTTCATATCCTTTTTTTCACAATGACATCAAAATATTGTGTGTGTTCAGTAATTGGGGGATGTTTCAGATGTCTTTCATGTGTGAGTAGATTAGTAGGAAATGCAAATGCTGGGAAACTCTGCAGCAAACAAAACTGTAAACGTGAAGGGTTACCAATATAAGTGCTGAATTTGAAGATAACAATAAGAGTGGATGCTTTTTCAACCTTTTTTAAAAAATACTTAAATACTAGCACTGAAAAATTCTGTTGAATTATTAGTCAGTAGACAGAAAATTAATTGGCAATCAGTAATTTGGGTAATTTCTCAAGCAAAAATGCGAAACACTCTGGTTCCAGATACTCGAAGTTGAGGATTTGCTGCTTGTCTTTATTATATATGCTAGTAAAGTAAAAAATATTTTGGTTTCGGATTGTTGGTCATCCAAAACAAGACATTTGAAGTCATGGCAGTGTTGTGGCAGTAATTTTATAGTGAAAACAATTAATTTATTTTATTATTTATTTATATTATGTTAGTTATTATTATTATTATTATTATTATTATTATTATTATGTTATTTATTTATTTTATAAAAAAACATAATTGAAATCTTGAAAATAATCCTTCATATCGTAAATATTGTACTAAGTTATAACTTATTTCTAAACAAATGCTTCCTTCAGCTGTAACTGAAAGACAGTTTTGAGCATCATTAAACAACTAATGTCATGAGATCATGAACAGGCCTTATCAAAACAACAGCTACCAAGAATGGTCACATAGGATCCTTACTCACTTAGCAGTTATTGTAATTACTGAGCAGATGACCGATCAGTATTCAGTAATTATACGAGTTCATGCTAACGAGCTAATGTTTTAAACATTTTGAATTAATTAAAATAATGCCTCAAACTTTGCTGACAAACCTGTTGATGGACACTTGGTGCCATGAATGAAATGAGCTAAATCAAACCCTTTCTGGCAGTTTTATCTCTAGTGATGTAACAGAGCCTCAGTATATTTCTCATTTTCACTGTGATGCAATCGTGATTCATGTACAGTGAAACACAAAGAAACGACCAAAACTTTCTCCGAGCATAGCGTTTGGCAGCACACGGAGGACCTGATTAGCATATGTATGACCCTGCAGCCTCACAGGCGACACTGGAAACACAGGCAGCTGAGGGACATAAGTACACTCGCACACAGGCTCTACTTATTCAAATGCTAAATATCCTTTTGAATTTCCCAGGCAGCCTCTCTACCCCCAGCCCTACTCAGCAAACAAATGAGCATGAATGGCTCGACATGAAAGCTGGTTTTAAATGCATAATGTGGGCTTTCATATTTTCACTCAGTTATTTATTTATAGGCCTGTAAAGGGTCTCCTGTCAGTCTTTAAAAAAATCTACTTGAAAATGTATCAAGGATATTTTGAAGATTCAGTGCAGATATCACAGGGCTTTTAGGGTGCAGCGTGTGTCTCGATCTTCACACGCAGAATTACTAGAAACTCAGAAGCTGACCGTAAATTAACTTGTAGTAAATAGTGGCACGGACTAAGGTTGTAAATAACGACAGAATGTCATTGATTGAAGCTGAAAATATAAGTGCTGAGAAAACTGACAGTAAAATCTGCAGCTTAAATCATTTTACTTTTAGTTTTTAGGTGACTTGTTTCTTCTCAGTGGCAACGTTGTCTGAGACTCCTGGGTACTGTAGTGTTTAGACTTGTTTGCTATGCCAAAATGATGGACAAATCATTAGTTCTTAGAAACAAAGTTGGAATAATTAAAAAGTAGCGGTCATAATATAAACCTATAGAATTGTCACATCATTGTGGAAAGTCCAGTGTTGCTATGTTAATTAACATTTAGAATATCATTAAAGGTCCAGTTTGAAGCATTTATGAGAATATATTGTTACCTGAGAATGAGCCATTTATATCTACATAGGGAGTGGGTCATCTTCCAAGGAGTCCGCCATGTTGAATGTTTCTACAGCAGCCCAGAAAGGACTAACCAAACACTGGCTTTAGAGATGGCCACTCATGTTTTTGCGTTGACCACCATAGTTAGCAGCCCGTCACTGATTTCTTTAATGTGAAGCTTAATTCTGTGTTTTTAACGGTTTAAATCACCGGGTCAGTTTGTTCTGGAGAGGAGGAGACCTCTGCAGATAAATAAGCTCCTAGACTGGTAAAAACCTCTGATGAGCTAGCAGCTCATCTGTGTCAAGCTGAACAGCTTAGGAGAAGCACAGATTTATAATGCGAAAGTGCTTCAGCTTCCTGTAAAAACCTCCTGAACAATGAACACCGAAGGATTCCCAACCAAGAGTTCAAAATGGGAAATATGGACACAGAATGGGGACCTTGTGACAGTTTACATTCTTTCCCATTATGACGGAGTAGTTAAACCTGCAGATTCTTGTCTGTTTCTCTGCAGTCCAATCCTGTGGCTGCCAACAGATGTTTTGTGAGCTGAATTTTCGGCCTGTAAAGTCACATCAAAGCGGTGTAAGGGTTGAAGATGTCTCACTGATAACATCTCCCTGTTAGCTGTTTGATGTAGATATTGATCTGGCTGGTATTTGTATTTTCCATTTGCTTCGTCACAGTAGACATGACAAAGTAGGGAAATCACAGGTGCAGTTAATACCGTAATGAGTGCATTACATTTGAGTGAGCCAGTTTTCATTGCCTTGGAGTTGTTGAAGCATACGCATGATTTACTGGGACACTGAAATGTAACAGTGCCATCTGTTATTAGTTACACCTCTGTTTTTTCATGTTTGACAAGTCAAAATATTCTAAACTATACTTATAAGCAGTTTATATTTATAGTGTTGGTGTTAAATTCAGAAATGTTGAGAGACTAAGGCTAAAAATGGACATTTTACCACACTGAACAGAGACTGCCATTACAGTAGTTGGTACAGGTGTTCATTTACTTTAGGTTAACGCTATAATATGTAGGTTTACAACATGTTAAGTGAATTAAAGGAATTCCTTGACACATTGACATTTTCTTTGACAGCTAATGAAGAAGTCCAGTGTGTAGGATTAAGTGTCATCTTGCGGTGAGGTTGTAAGACTGAAACTTCCCCCACGTGTCAAGCGTGTAGGCGAACTACGGTGGTAGATGCAAATGGCCTTATCTAGAGTCAGTGGTGGTTTGTCTAATTTGGGCTAGTGTAGAAATGACACAGTGAGCTCCAGGGAGAGGACCTTCATATTTTTAGGTGATTAAAAACTCAGAGAAACATAGTTATGACTATTATCAGAATCAGAATCAGAAATACTTTATTGATCCCCGAGGGGAAATTATTTATGTTACAGGTGCTCCTTGCAAGAGAGGAAAGATACGTGAAAATATAAGAAATTTAAACAATAGTATTTACAAATATATAGTTAAATAAACAGGAATTATTAACAAACATAAACGTAAATAAATATATATATATATATACATATATATATTGTAAACTGAACAAGATTATTTACACAAACAGAATATATACAGTCAGGGTGAATGGGGTTATTGCACAAGTTAAATTAAATTATTGCAGTGTGTGAAAAAGTCTCAGGGCCACTCAGAGGGAGGAGTTGTACAGTTTGATGGCCACAGGCAGGAATGATTTCCTGTGGCGCTCAGTGGTACATCTTGGTGGTATGAGTCTCCCACTGAAAGTACTCTTGTGCCTGACCAGCACATGGTGGAGAGGGTGTGAGACATTGTCCAAGATAGTTCGTAGCTTAGACAGCATCCTCCTCTCTGACACCTATATCAGATCAATCTATATTACCATTTCTGCCAATAGATGCCTCCACATCCTACATACTTGACCTTTAACCACATTATTGCCCTAAAGCGACCCAATAAATTAGATGGTGGTATTTTTGGCAGCTACTCTGCTCACATGTAAGTGATGTTAACCACTTATTTGAATGAGGAAAGGCAGCAGTGTTAGTGTGCTGCTTTTCTGTAACTTCTGTAAGTGCCAGTTTAGAAACCTTTCCCACACTGTAACAAGTAAAAAGAAAAAAAATCTGAGAAACTATTCGTGAAATTTTATCCTTTTATTGAAAAAAAATGAAAGCCCCGTATTGTCTCTGTTGGGAGCACAAGCTGTGAAGGCTGTGAGTTTAAGCTGTGAGTGAGCTATCATGTCCTGTCAGCGCAGGGTCCTCTGGGTGAATAAGTGTTGATGTTTTTGCTGCTGAGCTATTTTGGAATGTTAGCGGCGTCTTCGACAAATTCTGCTGCGGGCAGTCAAGTCGAGTCGTGCTTGAGTATAGCTTTCTAGTCAGAGAGGTACATCCCTTTATGTCTGAGCCTAGTGGGCCACGCTACAGTAGGTGTGAGGGTGTGCGAGCACAGGAGGGGTGCAGAGCTGTGGGTGGTCCTTGGCTTACAGGATGAGGGGAAGCGGCGAGGAGCCAGAACTCAGTGACGCTCTACTCCCACTGCTACCGGTCCACACTCTCATGGCATCACAGTCCATTTGTTTGGGAAGCTAATATGACAAATGGAAAAAATGTTTACACTGTAGGTGCTCATTCTGATGAGTGTCTTCCCCAGGTGAGGCAGTTAGCTTGTAATTAGCACTAATTACTAGATGAAGATGGCGGTTGAAAGAAGGAACACCTGTATGGTCTGGCCGACTGAACCTGAGGCTGGCTGTGCACGAGAGCAGGGATAGGCAGGTTATCTTCCTATGTTAAAGTATATGTTTAATTTATTTGTCCTGGAGAATTGTGCTAAGCTGTATAAGTCAGGGTGTATAACACCTCAGTGGAAGATCATTTTACCAGAATTAAAATTAAAAGGGGAATATCTCAGCTATTATTTCCCAATAGTCATTTTCCCCTAATTGTCCAGTGTGCAGTTCTTCTTTAGGCTTTTGATGTGATTTTAGCATTTACAACATTTTCCATTTCTGGAGTTTCAATTTCAGTTTTACAATATTCATTCGTCATTTCAATATCCAATTTCCTGTTTGAGTTCCTTTCTCTTTTTAACATTAAATTATGGACTGCTCTGGTTCCTGCCATGGACCTTTGTTGCATTTCTGTCCTTCATTTCCTGTCTACAGTCTCCAACAAAGGCATAAAAATGCCTCCCAAAAATAAAATGTTCTGAGTAGTACCATATGATAATCATTTATTTGACATAAGCTATTTTTATTTTGTATTTTGAGTCCAGGTGAAATTATTCCACACATAACGCTTCTGTGAGTAACCCATTATTGTTGTCCTTGTACCAGATGATGAGGTTTGTTGCCTCTCAAAAAAGGCGACAAACCTTAGCGTCACTATCTTTTGTGTTCTCTGAGAGACAATGACAACAGTCCTGTCACATTGAGCGACACCACAAAGGAAGGCTTTTGTCAAGTTATTCTTATAATTTCGTAAATTTATATGGACGTAGGCCTTGTTAACACTGTTATGCTGTCCTTATTTTGCATATTAGACAAGAATGTTTTGTATGTGTTTCCTGAAAGCGTCCAGCATGCGCTAGGATAATTACATTATGATTTCCACAATCAACAAACCCCCTTGTGTTTAGTTAGTTACTGTTGATGTACATTTACGTCTTGGGATTTGAGCTGACATGTTCTCGCTCTTGAACAACAGGAGTTCAGCTGTGCACTTAAAGCATTTTTTTTATCCTCTCGAAGAAAACAATAAAACAATTATATCCCTTGAATATGGTGATTAAACATTAATTCTGGTGCCATCATTGTGGAGTAACAGTGTCAAAGAAATAGTAAGTAACTGGATAATCTTTTTCCCATCCCTACTAATTTTAGTAATCTCCCAGTCTGACTTATCTTTGGTTGCTGGAGTCAAAGTTTACATTCCTTGCGTAGTTTCTTCCCCGCAGGCAGTTTGAATATGAAAGTAACCAGCAGATTAAACTACTTAATTCTTTAAGCTTTAACTAGGATTCTCAGTAAATGCTTTCCAAGATTAAACTGAAGTGTCTTGTTCAAACACCTGCCACGAACTGAATTAATGTAATCATTAGGGAAGAGAGTTAAGAGAGTCATCATTTCTTGTCTCTCTCTCTCTCTGTGTCATCATTAAGTCATATCATAAGTGCAATGAAAATGGATTTTCCTCACCCCTGACTACATAGGCCACATCAGCCCGAGAGCACCTTCACTTTGAAACTAGAGAAGAGATGATGGCGTGTGTCATACAGCTCACATTTGGCTTTGACATGCTGCATGAATGTGTGTTTCTGCCGGCAGGACTTTTTTTTCATTTGTGCTTGGCAAATGTCATGCATGAAGAGGAGACAGCAAAAAGCATTGCCTGGTTGCATAAAGGATGTTTTTCATTTCAAATGTTAGATAATCCAACTCAGCTCCAGGGCGAGTCAGTCTGCAACACAAGCGCAGACATTCACGCAGTAAACCTCATGACTCTGAAAGGATACACATGTTAGATCTGCCACAGTGTCAAAATCAGATTACAGGGACAAAATGTTAGAAATGTATTAAACGGTCACATAATGTCTCCGTAAAATACTTGTGCTTTATATACCATCTGCTAAATCATGAAGGATGAGGCTAACATGACTCTACATTTTTCTTTATGGTCACCAAATCCCATAAAAAGACCAGAGCCTGGCTGGTTTGCCATTCATTTCCAACTTCCTTACCCTGTCAAACACACTGGTTACAACTAAATACCAGTAATATCCCAGACACACCAAACCGACGTCAGAGAACTTGCGGCAACAAAGGCCATCGGTTTCATCGCCGTACCTGGTATGTGTCTCGGCTAAAAAGTTGCACATGAACACACTGCAAAGACTATAGCCAACGTCCAACCAGCACACACGTTTTGCACCTGCGTGAGAGGAAATAACTCTCCGTACCAGCAGACGGTGTTAGTCTGTATTCATCATTCAAAATGGGAAGACCGTTTTGACGCTAGTTAGCCTGTTGGCACATGAACAACACAGTCTAATCTTAAAAGAACAGAGCAGATTTACTTTAGCTCAATGACTTAAAAAATCTTATGTAACAAGTTTGCTTTAGTCTCACTCCCTCTTGACTTTAGGTGTTTATTAACTTACTGTGTGTCTTCTTGTGGGGCCAACAAGGGACAATGGTGTGGGACACTCTGCAGCGACTAGGGTGACAGATGCTCACTGATGGCCCAACATTCAGTAGGTTTACATGACATTAGAGAAGATCAGTTTATTGTGTCTGTCCTACTTAAATCGGACTTTTAAAATACATGTAAACATGCTAGTCTGACTGAAATCGTACTAAATCGTATTTCTGGACCACCACACCCAGATAATGCGACCGGAAGTCGAATTACTCCTGCATGTATACAGTCAATTGGACCCAAACTGGCCCAGGCGCTTGGCGCATGCTCCACAGTTTCCGCCTTGGGCTTTGACCAGGAAGTCGAATAGCATTAAATTCGTAACAGAAGAAGAACAACATGGCGGAACCTACAACCAGAGCTGTGCATTTTTGGACAGATGGAATGTACATAGCTGTAAAGTTGTCCACCATGGTACCAGTTTGCCGCTAGCTAACTGTAGCTAACTTGTGTTGATTGTTTGGACTGTCACTTAATCGGTCAACCGGAAAACTGGAAAACCAACAAACTAAAAGGGGGCATATCGCCACCTATTGTAGTGGAGTCGAACATACTTTGGTCTAGAAATTGTTTCTTTCCAGTGCTTGTATACTGAGACAAGGACAGTCCAATAAATGGCCTAGTCTAGGTATAACTGTAGCTTGACTTAACTGTGCACATACTAATTGACTAATGACCAACAATCGGCTTGGTGTGTTAGGGCTTGAAACGAATGACGAATGACGAATTTAGTACTAGTAAGCAAATGTTGGCGTGCTAAGGCTTAACTAAGATGGTGATCATGCTAAACATTCAGGGTTCCCATGGTTAGGGAAAGTCATGAAATTTCACAATCTAGTATTCCAGGCCTGGAAAGGGCAAGGCATTACTAAAATCCTTGAAAGTTTTTTTTTTTTTTTAAATCATGGAATTCTGTTGGGTGTAATGAAGTTAGTGGTTACAGTAATCTTCTCTGGAGAATCCTCCACATAATGTAACATAACAGCAAATCATTTTATTTGTAGCTGGTGACCTAAGATAGCTCTAAAATGTGTCGATGTGTCATTTGTTTACTATCATATGTGTTTCTTTGCTTTATCCCAGTGTTCCGTCTCTCCCTACATGGATGCCACCAACTGAAATTAAGTTTGAATAGAGTTTGAATCTGATATGTTTGAATAAGAGAAAAATAATGCTGTGACAGTTTGATTAAAATGTCAGATTATCAATCCCAAAGTTGCCCTACTACTACTTCTAAAATGTACTTATTTATTTTTGTAAGGAGCAATGTTCATGTTATACATTGGGAATTGTCATTAAATTTTGTTATGGGTCCTTGAAAAAGTAATGGAAAAGTTTTGAAATTGTGTCCAAAAAATGTGTGGGAACTGCGAACATTATAGCATGTTAGCATTGTCACTGTGGGCATGTTAGCATGCTTACATTAGCATTTAGCTCCAAGCACCGCTGAGCCTAAGTCGAGCCTCACAGAGCTGCTAGCATGGCTGTAGACTCTCTGTGCTGAGAATATAATCCATAGTAGAGCAGTATGGATTTGCATGATCTCTGGAAGAAGAGGAAACTACAACACACAGAAACACTGTATCCTTGTATCATAACCCAACCAGCTGGCTTGCATTAGCATACCCACCTGACAGAGACACGATAATGTCCTGTGTCTGTGTGCAGCTTGTTCTCAGAGCGGAGCTTTGAGAGCACAGCTGTCAGGATGTGTTTGCACAAACTGAGTAGTGATGCGCTACCCATCCAGAACCAGGCTTTTAATTATATTTTTGTTTTATTTGTTGTGTAGCTTTATGCCAGTATATAGAGGCTACTAAATTCAGAGATGGGGCCAGAGGAAATTTGGCGGGGGCAAATGAAGGTAACCCTCCCACCACACACACTCCTCCCCCTCTTAACCTGAGCTCAGCTTTAACCCTTCAACCTTTAACTTACCACATCTTTTTTTTTTTTTTTTTTTTTTTTTTTTACTCAGCAGCCCTCTTTTTATTATTTCAAATTCTGAGTTTTCTCAGTTATTTTCTGCACAGGTGTGGGGACTTTCTGTTTTGCGCACCCTGATTTCTCCTCCTGGTTTATCTTCTGCCCTCCTCCCTCCTCCCTCACATCCTTCAGCAGCAGCTGAACAATGAGCTGATGTTTGACAATCACCGCCTCTGTTTCTCTCACACACACACAAACCCAGTGCTGCCTGCGCTGGCATTGCTTGGTCAATGTTTACTCTCCCCCCACACTCTGAATGACTTTTCAGTGCTGCCTTGGTGTGTGCATCACTTCTGCTTCACTCTGGGTTCAAATCAACTCAATTTGTGCTTTCTATGATTGATTATTTTGTGTGTTCCTTTGTATTGCCATTAAAGCTGTCAGGAAGCATTACGATCCACAAAACAAATTACATATTTTGGAGTGTTACATGCTTCCTGTTTGAATATTTCATTTAGTTTGCTGTCCAGAGCAGGATGCGGATGACAGCTTTATATGATGCAATACAATCCTCCTCTCAAGACAAATGTGCTGACTTGCTCTTTCCACCGGAGTTGCGCCTGGCACTTTAAACCTGCTTCTGATCAAATTGTTCTTCTGCACTTTCATGCACATCTGGGAACATGTGCTAATTGTTTGTCTCCTTTTTGTTTTGTCGCTCTCTCTTTGTTTTGTTTCACTTTCAGGTGAGAATTTTGAGCAGAGTCCATTGCGGAGAACCTTTAAATCCAAAGTCCTTGCACATTATCCAGACAATGTCGAGTGGAATCCATTTGACCAGGATGCAGTGGGCATGGTATGATCAATACAATTATAACATTTCCTTAACATATCCTTTAAGAATAGTAGGATGGCTGGGAGATAAGGTTGAAATCATGAATGAATGAATATGAATATTTTTCCTTTGGTTTGTGATACAGCAAATGCATGCAAACCACATAGATAAAGTTAATGTTTGATGCACTGAAGTGTGTTTGACTGTTATCCAATACTAACATGTGTACAAGAAAAATATTAGGAACTGATTGTGTTAGTCCGCGTAGAATCATTAAAGGAATACTATATCATTTTGAATTCTGCTTTTTTTCCCCATGAGTTAGACGAGAGGGTTGATACCACTCTCATGTCGGATTATGGAGCTATAGTTTGGGGGCAGTTAGCTCAGCATCAAGACTGTAAACAGTCTTGTCCAAAGGTAAAAAATTATACTTACCAGCACATCTCAAGCTCACTTTAGTAGGACAGTAGTACCCCATTTCCACCAGAATTAGCACGTTTTTTAAATGTGGGAAAACCCGACTACTTTCCCATTGTCAGTAGACCAGGTTAGTAAACAGTAGAAAGCAGCATGGAGACCAGCAATAATGTTACATTGGTTACGTCTTTTTTATATCCCTTACTTTTTAAGTCCCTCTCTCAAACCTGGTGTAGACTAATTTGGAAGTTTGTTCAAGTGCTGCTTGGACAGAGAGGGATTGTTTGGTGTTTTGTTTTCAATTAAACACAAAAGCCAGATGTTTGTGGGTGTTAGTGGTTTTCTTTGTTCAGTGGAAAAGGGGCCTTATTTTAAAACAATGTGGTGATTTCAGAGGGAGTTGCGTGGCTGTGGTGTAATTACATTTTAAACTCTGTAGAGAGACAGCCTATTCATGTTGGAGCTACATGACATAACTCCCTCTAAAACCTCACACTGTCATTTTTAAATATGGTTTGTGTAAGGTATTGTTGTTAAACAAGATAAATAATGTCAGTGAGTTGTAGAGGTGCTGGTAGGTGTAATTTTGAACGTCAAACTGAGCAAGGCCAGCTTCAGTCCTCATGGTAAGCTAGTTTAATCGTCTTTTGAACTCCAGCTCTGTACTTTGTGCACAGACACAAGAAACTCATCTAACTCTCAGAAAGACAGCGATTTAACAGATTGCTCCATTGTGCAGCCGTGCCTTTAATTTAGACAGAAAATCGTGTAAAATAGCCCTGGCTATTAGGTTTTGATTAAGTCTGATGTTCCCTCATATTTCCTTTTCTTCAACCCTCTGATGCCTCCTCTGACTGTCCTTTTACAGCTCTGTATGCCGAAGGGTCTGTCATTCAGGACGCAGGTCGATTCCCGAGAGCCTCAGTTCCACTCGTTTATCATCACCAGAGAGGATGGCTCTCGGACCTATGGCTTTGCCCTCACCTTCTTCGAGGAAGTGACCAGTAAGCAGATCTGCAGTGCCATGCAGACTCTTTACCACATGCACAATGCAGAGCAATACGACATCTTGCACACTCCCACCTCGCCACCGGGACCTGAGGACCAGCGGCACCAAAACTCCCAGCCTCGTCCCATGCTCCACGCTGCGCCCGCCATCTCCCGCCTGCAGCGCTTTAACTCATACGACATCAGTCGCGACACGCTGTACGTGTCAAAGTGCATCTGCCTGATAACGCCCATGGCCTTCCCTCAGGCCTGCAGGAAGGTGCTGCAGCAGCTTCACCAGGCTGTCTCGTCCCCCCAGCCCCCACCCCTCCCACTGGAGAGCTTCATCTACAACATCCTCTATGAGGTGCCCCTGCCACCTGCCGGGCGTTCCCTCAAGTTCTCAGGCGTGTACGGGCCTGTGGTGTGCCAGAGGCCGAGCACATGTGAGCTGCCTCTTTTTGACTTTTCCATCGGTGAAATGATTAATCTGCTGGGGATGGAGAACGTTCTTCAGCTGTTCACCTGTGCCCTCCTCGAGATGCAGATACTGCTCTACTCACAGCGTAAGTAGCCATCCTGCTAACGTTACGCTCAGTGTTTTCATGTGACCTTTAGCATCCTGTCCCATTAGGGTGCATTGATTTCAAGTACCTATGCATCTTGCTCACATTACATGTTTTTTAAAACAAATAGACAAGAGATCAGGCTTACATTTAAATTCTGTATAGTACTATGGACGTAATTCATGACCACTGTATACGTTTTACGAAGCAGAGGAAATTCATGCATTATATGTAACAGCTGTTCTTTGACATTGTGAGGTCATGTGATTCTGTTTAAGGCAATCTCAAGAGATGGGTCTGCAGCTTAGAGACATATCAGTGTCATGACATGAGACTAGAAAACCTCAGGTGGTCTTAAAGAGGGATGACCTTGTTGATCCTTGCTGAACATTTTTCTTTAAATTTCCTGGTTACTTTAATTCTTTGAGTTCATTATGTAATTCAGTAATTTACCACGGCTCAAAATAAACACCATAACTCAGTGTAGTCTTAAGTGGCCTATTTATATAAATATATATATATATACACACGTCCGGACCAACTTTCCCACAGCGTCAGTTCCACTTGGCTACAAGACTACAAGACATGTTTGATATGCATGGTGGAAGTATTATCCAAGAGCTTACATAACCTGTTGAGTGTTTCCATTAAAGTGATGCAGTGTGAGTACCAGCTTGTGTAAATGTTGGACCCCCTCACCCATCACAGGAAGCTCCTGCTCCCAAGACGCACATGTAAATGTGTGTGTTTGTGTGTGAGGTTCGTCTTGTGTGCCTATTTGAGTTGCTGGGCTATATAGGCCTTTTTTGGCTGTCCTTTGTGATTCATCTTTACACAAAACACACAGCAAGAGTCTGACTATCAGCTACTTAATTTTATGGGAGCTTGATTTAAAGAGGAACCCTTTGGGAGTCCCGAAATCCAGACGGCTTGATATCTGTTTGCATTTATGTGTTTATCAGTGGTAACTGCTCAGTAAAGATTCAGTTATCCCAGCTATAATTTGCTAGTAGAATAGAATTTTAGCAAAGGTGCCATTCATGTCATTGCTCACTGTTTCAGAGACTGTGTGTGTGTGTTTGTGTGCGTGCATGCGTGTGTGCGTGTGTGTGTGTGTGAGAGGAGAAACAAGGAAATCATTTAAGAGTGCTTGGTCTGGTGTGGTGATTGGATCCATTACAATGGCAAGAGAAGGCAAATGGTTTACAAAACGCCAGGGGCCGGGGGGGGGGCTCTTAAGGGGGGAAAGCTGTGGTGTTGCTAGGCAACCTGGAGACAGGGAGGATGGCAGTGATGCAGGGTGATTATTATTGGTTGGAAGTGACATCATGCCTCTTTTTTTCCACCCCCCCATGAGGCTCATCACTGCAGAACGTGTGAAGGGTGTTGTGTAGAGTTAAGCCCTGGCAATCTTCCACTGAGAAGAAATGAGTGGTTGTTGGGAAAAGACTCCCCACTTCAACACACACACACACACACACACACACACGGAGGAGGAGAGGGATGCTCTGCAAATAAGGAGACAACTGCGTGTGTTATGTGCTATAAATAGCACCGGAATTCATAAGTCTGCTTTAAAATAAATAAAGAAAAGGCCAGCGTTTCTTCCGTGAAGCCATAAAAGAAAAGATCTTCAAAGACTGTCTGCTGCTTCTCCCATCCTTATCGAACAGGAAGCTCATCATGTGTCAATCATTTGTGACACACTACAATTAAGCCATTATTTGTTGTAATTATTTGAGTCTTTCTTTATGTGATTTATGCAGTCAAGAATGACAGGATGGATGAGAGGAGAGGGAGGACGTTGCAGTTACACAACGTACATTTGAGCCACGGAGATGCTGCATCTGAAATTTAAAGCTTAAAGTTTAAAAGCATAAATTTGAAGCTGGACGTCTGTCAGCACAGTGTGTTCGGCCTTGGCTTTGAGATACAGAATCAAGCTTGTCTTTCAGCCATGCACAGACGATCACACTGTACCTTTTTAGCTCAGGACATTACTCACTCTTTTTGTATAACCTTTTTGCATGTTAGGGACTCACATTACCATATTACACCAACGGACAAGACATACTTTTGTGAATTCAAAACCCTTTTTCACAGCTTGTCATTCACATATTATCGATTTCCATTTTAGTCTGAGAACAGTGTGTTTGTTTTGTTTCTTTAGGCTGCAATATCAGTTAACTAAATTATGTAGTTTTTGCTAGAGGTGAAATACTTAGTTGGTTAATCAAACAGGGTGATTGGAAGGAAATTAAATATTTTGATAATCTATAAATTGTTTAATCATATATCAAGGAAAAAATGCTGAACATTTTATAAGGATTTGCTCTTTGTAGTTATTTTGGACTGTTGATCAGAGAAAAGAAGAAATGTGAAGACATCTTGGGCTCTGGAATATTTTAGTGGGCACTATTCAATATTTTCTGACATTTTCAAAATCTAACTATTCATTCGGGCTGCAACCAATGACTTTTTCATCGTCAGTTAATCTAACAATAATGTTCTCGATTTCGCCATTAGTTGTTTAGCGCATGAAATGAAAATGGTGGGAAAAAAAGGCTGATCAATGTTTTCCAAAGGCCAGGATTAGGTTATGTCATCAACTCAAAGATGTTCAGTCTCCTGACATAGAGGAGTAAAGAAACCAGAAAATGTTCACATTTAAGAAGCTAGAATCAGAGAATTTGACTATTTTTTTCCTCAAAAAATTACTCAAATGATTAATCCATATCAAAACATTAACCATTATTTGCATCCCTGGCTCAGACTCCTAATGTATGAAATGAACAAACAGCAGGACTAGTCAGAGTTGTTACAACTAAGTCTCTGCAGTGACCACAGAATACATCAATGGTTTGCTTTCCATTAACTTCTGACCAAATTAAAAAATGAATTGATCAAAATCAGGAGGTAACCTTGGTTATTGCCATAGTACAAACTGAGGCTAATAAAGGGAACACAGAATACAGTTGTCAAGCAAGTTGTTTCATTAGAGGAACAGAACGAAAACTGCAGCAGTTTCACTTCTTCAGTGTATTTTTAGCCTGCTGTGCTGCATCGTTTTGCACTCTGTATGTAAACTGAACAGTTCGAGCATCACTTCAAGTCCAATCTGCTACCAGTTCTCAGTGTCGACATTTATAAAATGTTCTTAGCATGCATCTGTGCATATACGCAACGGCACTTGACCCTTTATGACCTGAGTTAAAGTGGCTTCTTGTTAGTCTTGTTATGGTGGCCTAGTTTCCGAGCAGACGGGTGGTGTTAGTATTCTTGTCCCCATCCTGGGAGAAGCAGGCCTGCTGAGAAGGAGGGGGGGCTGAGGAGGAGGCCCAGGCTGGGGATGAGAGTCTCTTCTCATGGACCAGCACATGACCAAATGAAGGAATGGCATTTGTTTTGGCACCATAAGAGGAGAGGCAGAGCTGCTGCTGAATGTACAGTAGGTGTCAACAGGATAGAGCAGGAATGCAGATGAGGAGGACTGGACACATATTTGCAGCGTGTATACCAACCCTGAGCATGAAGGAGTGTTGCAGTGTGGAGTCATGACAAAGGAATTTAACATCAGCCAGAGGGTCAGCTGACTGTGGCTGTGTCACTGCTCAGAGTCTGGATCCTCCAAAGGATGCAGGCCACAGAGGTCCTTCATAGGACTTCTTCCTCAGATATCGTCTCGTTTGAGAAGGAAATCTAGCCTCAGAGACACCAAAGGCTGTAAATAATTTAAAACTGTCCTGACACATTTGAGTCTTTATCAGAAGATCCCCTCCCTAAATTTGGACACAGCTTGAGACTCATTACGGCCAATTCCTTTAAGGTTAGTCATTGATCTCCACTCCACTCCCATATTCACAGAGTGGAGAATAACAGAGACAACCAGACAAAGACTTAACACTGTAGTAGGGTTGGGTTTTTCCTTTGTCATGTCATGTTTGTCCACTTTGTCTGCACACTGTGTCCTCAGTACTGAATCCTGCAGAAAACAGCTGCTGCACTGCTTCTGTGGCTTCAGAATTCCAGTCATGTTTAGGGTTGGGCCGGTGTGAAAATGTTCAAACCAGATTTATATTAAACCAAACACTGAACCGGACTGGTTAACCAAATTTTACTAGGTATCAGCAGCTACTCTTGAGTAGAACATAATGACACCGTGTCCCATTAGAAAAGTAGCGTCCATCATGTAGCATTAAGTAGCATCAGAGCTCTTTGTCCACATTGATCTGTCATATATGCACTTCTGTGACGTCATGTGAACAAACCACGTAGCTCTCAGCTGTGCCCTCAAGATCAGATTAGAGACATCTAACCACTTAAAACATGGGTGAGGAGCCTACTTGCTATCTTCCTCCGTCCTATGTTTATTTTTTGAAACCGAAAACACTGTTTTATATTGCGATATTTACTGAAAATGACAAATGGTATAGCCAACAGCAAGTAGCCTAGCTTGTTTTCAGCGTGGCCATTTACTAGAAACTTTCAGATCTTGAGCGAACCCTCCAGCTGCCACCTTATTTTGGTTTTGTAGTGATTTAAATCTTAATAATCAGCTGTTTTTCGTCCATTGCAGCGCCTTCAAAGTGAGTGACAGGTATAAATTGCAACACAGCCTTCGATGAAAGTTGAGCTCAAAACAGCACTTGCAGCCAGTTAAGACATCTCTTTTGTCAGCTTCAAATCCAAAATGTTTTCATATTGGCACAGTTTTAGTTTTCCCGAGAGACTGGCTCTGTCATATCTTCTCTAGTCACCCCAAAAAGATCAAGCTTTCAAGTAAAAAAAAGTGGCGTGTGCCACTCTTTCCCCCTCCCACCTTTACTGAAATTTGATCTCCTTCATGTTGCCAACACCAGCCTCCACTCTGTAGTAAATTGCTCATGGTAATGGACCTGCACTTGTATAGCGCCTTTGTAGTCATCCGACCACTCAAAGCGCCTTTTATACGACGAGTCACACTCACCCATTCACATACACGTTCATACAAGGTGCCACCTGCTACTCAGTTTTTAACACAGTCACACACCGATGCAACAGCCATTGCGAGCAATTTGGGGTTCAGTATCTTGCTCAAGGCTCAAGGATGCTTTGACACGCAGACTGAAGGAGCCGGGGATTGAATTGGTGGATGACCCGCTCTACCCTTGAGCCACAGCCTGTCAGACACGAGTGGCTTTGTTAATCGCATTGTCATGAGGCTTATTACTAATTCAATATAAGTTGGCTTTAATGCTGTGACACTGTCAGAGGTTGCTGATGAATGACAAATGCCAGTTCAGCTGGTTTGCATTAAATCAAACCGGTTTAAGCTCGTACACCGGACTGGCACGGCAAAACTGGAAATGAACCCAACTGTAGTCACACTATAGTTTTAGCATCAGCCGATCAATGAAACTGAGGCAGGTGATTTCTATCAACAGAATAGCTGAGGCATAAACAGTGTGATCCCACAGAAACAACAGACCGTCATGTTGCACAACTCTTCTGTCATATGATGTTTAATGGCCGAAGTGAAGGAATAAACATTTATCAGACAAAGGCAGTGTTGTCCAGAACTTTTACTGGAATAAAATACGGCAAAGAGTGCTTTTGCCTTTGTATTGATGTCAGGAATTTGTCTCAAAAATACACTTTAATAGTGTAGAATAATGAACATTATGAATGGTAAAGCAGCATGTTTCTGCCCTATGGGTTTCAGTCCTCTAGTCTTGTCCAGTTAATTTTGAATTTATCACTTACCATGTCTTTAAATGGGCATTTGCATTCGGTGATTGTGATGGTTGTGCTGTTGAAACCACCAATCAGGTGAAAATGTTGTGCTGTACATTCTGCTGGCACATCTTTAACATTGTTACAGTCTGTCCCTCACCACCCTTCTCTTCTTTATATGTGTGAAACAGATTACCAGAGGCTGATGACAGTGGCAGAGAGCATCACAGCCTTAATGTTCCCCTTCCAGTGGCAGCATGTGTACGTTCCCATTCTGCCCGCCTCCCTCCTCCACTTCCTGGATGCTCCTGTGCCGTATCTCATGGGCCTCCACTCCAACGGACAAGACGACCGCACCAAGCTAGAGCTACCACAGGAGGTACAAACACACCTCAGCGTCCTAACATACTGAGTCAAAACTCTCTTCTTTTGGTTTATTTTGAAATTCTTTATATTTTTTAGGTAGCAGTTTCTATGACAAAACATACATCAGGACAGATAGAGTTTAATTTCTCCTCCTGTTCAGATTTTTTTCACCAAAATTTAAGAATTTTAGACAATGAAAGGAGAAATTTAAGTACATTTTTGGAGAGCTTAAGTGTGATCATGGGAGAAATGAAAATGTTTATAATAGAGCAGTTAATGAGGTTTGCGATCTTCATTTGGTTTATTTGCAAAGTTGCCTTTAAAATGGTAGCAAATTGCTGCTGAATTCACTGTTGTAGGATTTTCATATTAGTCTATACTGTACTGAGGAGTGTGAACAGCACTGTGGATCCTCCCACATCTATTTGTCCCACAACCTTTGCCTCTGTGCACATGTGCTTGCTTTCGACCGTTACTGGGTCATCACTGATGCTGTAAAACTATGTGACAAGATCTGGACTTAAGTGAATAAATCCTTCCTTGTCTTTATATTTCTTTGGGCACCCAAACATGCTCGCTGTATTTCATCAGTGTTTTCATTTACAGTCAGAACAAGCAGCTTTATTATTGTCGTTCTGCATAGGTAAGGCATTTGTTGAACTGCTGACACAAGACGTGGTGGACAGTTTTTCATCTCTTTCCTCTTGTGGCTGCTTTATAAGCTTCTTTGGAGTATCTGGTTACTCCAGATGTGTTGGACTTTCTATATTTAACCTACACAGTGCCCTCAGTAAACAGGGGTATTTCAAGGTCAGTTTGATTTTTCAGTCATCAGTTAGCTCATTAGGAGCCGGTCCTCTTTGCTTCCCATTTTATACAAAGACAGGTGTGTGTAGAAAGTGTAATGTGCTTTTAGATGTGTCAAGTAAATGTGGAGGTTGAACTGTAATGTTATTAGGACTTGTTATTAGACTTGCACAGATAATAGTAGTATTAAACTTTCTTCGTGCATTAGGCTCGATATATTTGGGTTTTTTTTAAATGTTTTTCATGATCAATTATCTCGTTCCTTGTCTTCTTCCAGGCTAACTTGTGTTTTGTGGACATTGACAACCACTTCATCGAACTGCCAGAGGATCTGCCCCAGTTCCCCAACAAACTCGAGTTCATTCAGGAGATCTCAGAGGTGCTCATGTCCTTCGGTGTGTCCCCAGAGGGAAATATTCACTCCAGTGACAGCCAGGCCAAGTACAGGGGCTTCCGATCTGTTGACATGGTCTCTGACAAGCGCAACGGCAACCTGGCCTCGCCCCTCAACTCCTACCTGCTGAGGGAGAATGAAACTATCGCCAGACTGCAGGCATTGGTCAAGAGGACTGGTGTCAGCCTGGAGAAGGTGAGAAATCAGGGTTCCTATGGATCCTTAAAAAGTCCTAAAAGGCACTGAATCCATTAATCTAAAAATAAAGCCTTCATTTGGACTAAAAAAGCAGAAGATCCACTGTCTACTAGCAAGCTGTCACTGTGTCTGGATGACAGCAAAGTGCAAATTCAGCGAGAGTTTGTGGCTTTACAGAAACCAGTACAAGGCAGTGCATGCGGGGCTGTGTGCATTTAATGCAAAAAGTTATTCAAACTTGGAGGAAAAAACAGCATATATTTCCCAAAGAAAGTCATGTTTTATGTTAAAATTAACATCTGGACAAAACTGTCCCTAACCCCGAGGAACTGATGTCAGTCTGTGTTTTTTTCTTCAGTTTTGGAAAGGTTTCATTTCAAGTGACATTTAAACAGTCTTCAAAAGTCTTCAGTCAAACTTGCCTTAAGCTGTAGGAACCCTGGAAGTGATGTCATCTTATGAATTAAAAATGGACTGCACAAATATATAGTTACATCTGTTTATGCTGGGAAATCTTAAAAGCAAATTTTGAAATTTAATTGAAGAATAATCAGTTTCAATAATTAATGCATTCAGTGTAAAATCAGCTCTGCGCATATATTTTTTAAATCCTTACTTTCAGCAGCTCCATTGCAATGCAAATACGTTTTCAGCTGGATCTTCTCATTAATGTGCAACTTAATTTTGCCAGCTTATAAATGAGGTGTAGGGCCAAAGGTAGGAAAAGGGATGGAGTGATTATCAATATAACTACATGAACTGAAAAAATGCTAATGTTTTATTGTGTCTTTACATTATGATTATTGTTGTTTAATATACAGTTCAAAGGTTAATAGGTTAATTAGTGACTCTAAATTGCCCATAGGTGTGAATGTGAGTGTGACTGATTGTCTGTCTCTATGTGTCAGCCCTGTGATAGTCTGGCATCCTGTCCAGAGTGTACGCCGCCTCTCGCTCAATGCCAGCTGGGATAGGCTACAGGCGGCTATGGCCCTGAATAAGCAGTTACAGATTATGGATAATAATGGCAATGATTATCGTTATTGCAGGGAGGGACAACGAACAAAAGAGGGAGCCTCTTCTGTGCTACACAGTGGGCTGGATCCATGTTTAGTTAGTACACATAGAAATGGAGAAAAATTGTTGTTTCATAACAGAAGTTTTTCATTAAAAAGTGTGCTTTTAAAATGGTAAACGAATGTGTTAAGTTGTTTATCTAATTCGCAGCACCATGTTAATAGAGCACACAATGCCACCCACAGCACTGTGGAGATGTTTATCCATCCAAGAGACTTTATCAGTTTAAAGCATCGACTCCTTTTGAAATGTTGCTGGTCGATGTCTCACAGCCGAGATGACAGAAACCCTTTATAGACTCTGACATCAACAGATGTAGTTGGCATCTGTACAAGCTCATTTGGCTTGAGAGTCTTACAAACACTACAGTGGAATACTCCCTCTGAAGACTGATAGACGGATGAATCGGCTGCTAATTAGAGAAAGTCTCTGTATGTGCAGCCTAATTGGCTTATGCACTAGTGGCCAGCATTAGCTTTCCATGAATGGATTAGCTCATCGTCTGTATAGTCTTCCAGCTACGACGTCAGACGTCACTTAGAAGTACTCTTATCTAAACTTGCTGCTGAATTTGATTTAAGGGAGCGAAGCAGTGATTGAATTTTACAGTTCAGCATACATCCAGTGGTGTGTGTTGTTGTAGCCCCCTAGTGCTGGCATCTGTCCAGCTGACCCACTGACACGCTAAAAACAAGACCTTTTCTTCAGTGTACTTTGAGTCATAAATCAAACCAGATGCCCTTGACTTCCCTTCCCATAACCCTGCTGCGTCATCAGCAGCCTGAGATAACAGTCAGATAAGATACCATGAAAAATTGCTGCTTTTCTTCATCAGACATCTTTCTCACACACTTTATCCTGTTTCCCATTAATGGACACTGGTGCACAACAGCTGGAGGTGAGGGAGGATGCCAGCAGCAATAAGGACACGCGTGCTCAGTGCGACGAGGAAGATCTAAAAATGCACCAGCTCAACATCCACGTCCGCGAAGTCTTCGCCAACCGTTTCACCCAGATGTTCGCAGACTATGAAGTGTTCGTCATTCAGCCTAGCCAGGACAAAGAGTCCTGGTTCACCAATCGAGACCAGATGCAGAACTTTGACAAGGTAAATGTACAGACAGTTAATTAATGGCAGAGTATAGTGAATGGTAATATTTTTCCATAGTATACGACAGTGATTTCCACCCTTTAAATCTGTGTGTGCAGGCCTCCTTCCTGTCCGACCAGCCAGAGCCCTACCTGCCCTTCCTGTCACGTTTCTTGGAGACGCAGATGTTTGCCTCCTTTATCGATAGTAAGATCCTCTGTCATGATGATGAGGAGAAGGAGCACACGCTGAGGGTGTTTGACGCCCGTGTGGATAAGATTCGCATGCTGAATGTCCGCACACCCACACTCCGTACCTCCATGTACCAGAAATGCACAACTATTGAGGAAGCAGGTAAGGAAAACAGACCGGGTCTGAAAATCCTTCAGAGCTTTGTGGATTTCAGAGAAATATGAAAAGACTTTGGAATAATTTGATTGCTCTCAAAGCCCCAAATATTACTCAAATTTATCAGTGTACCCCAGACCTCTGGACCCATCTCTATCTTGTGATAAAGGCCTCACATCCTGAGGAAAACAGACACATAAAGACACAGGTTTTAGTTTGAAAACTAATAGCTTGACCATAATATCTCACCTTCACACAGTAACAAATGGACCTCTGTAATATTTGATCATGACCGTGTGCAAAGCCAACACACAAAGTTTTGTAAATGTAATTAAAGACTGTAAAAGTTCTATAAAACTCTTTAATTTGAATGTAGTCATAAGTTAATTTAAAGGTTTTAACTTCTGACAGACAGACGGAGGTTTGCTCTCTTCGGTTAACTGACTGGTAATTGCTGTCTTGTTTGCAGACAACCTGCTTAAAAAGCGTTATGAAAAAGCTGATTTTGTCGTCCCTGGACCTCATGCCATTGGGCTCGAGAACGACAAGACTCACCCTCGTAATATTTGCTCTTGTTACTTCAAAGGCCTCCTGGTGGGAGCTCTCTGAACGTGTGTGTAATGCATTACTTTAGGTACACTCACAGAGGACGGATGGACTCTGTTTGGACTTGTCTGCGTAGTAGCTGTTCTCCTAAACTCAGAACACAAAACTTTAGGTTACCAGTGTAACCCCAGTTCTCTGATAACCGAGTGCGGTATCTCACTATGGACCATGATTGGTCACGCCTGAAGGGGCTTCCCATAGTGAGATGCAGAGCAAGATTTGAAAGAGAACAGTTTTTTATCTTAATTTGGAGGTGCTAAATGTGTTTTATTTTCTCATCACTCTAATTTTAAGAGTCCTCTGTGAGATCCTTCATGCATTGCATACATGTCAGCTTTTAAAAGCTTGGTGAACGTAATGTTTTAACAATTACAAACACGTTAACTGATCTTTATGGTGGTGATCTCAACTTTCAGCATGCATGTGAATGGGGAATAATAAGCAGGGAATCAAATCTTTGTACCAGTGGATCTCAGCTTCAGACAGTGACAGTCGACTATTTCAACTTCCTGTACTTTTTCACCATTTTGTTGCTACATTTTTAATCAAGTGCATATGTTTACATGTTTTGTTTATCCATCAAAGGTCTATTGTATTTCTCACAGCCCATGTATGGGTGGGGTTTTAATCAGGCACCAGAGAATCACTGTCTAAAGCTGCATTCATGGACGACTCTGAACTGGTTCCTTCAAAGACAAAAACATCTATTCTGAGCCTTTATTCTGCCACTTCTTTTGGTACTGTGGGTGTTTGGCAGGAAATTTCTTTTTTTCTCATTTTCTATTTTAACATGTTCTCTTTCTTCTGTTGTCAGTCGTTTCCTAAAAGAGAAATTAGAGGTTCTTTGTCAGAGTTATCCTGATTTCTTAACACAATTAGCCACAGAAAATATGAACATCTTAGTTGGATGATTGTGAGAGGAAAAAAGTAAAGTGACTTAATTACTAGCTATGGGATATTTTAGTTACTTGGTTTCCAGACAATTCTTCCCTTACATAACCTGAATGATTAATTATTTTTAGTAGATTCTTTGACAGTGTGTAGAATTTATGACGGAATGATGTCATGAATTTATTAGATTTTGCTCCAAAACCAAAGACATGTTGTGCCAAGGACACTTAATCACTCACGTCTTGAGATTGACAGCACTATGATTTGGGTAGATTAACAAGATGAGAATGATGTAATCTCACTGCTGACTGCTGCACCCCTCGCACATCTCCGCAGAGAAATACATCGAGATGAGAGTTGCGAAGATCGACCACACCGCCCTCCACCCACACCTGCTGGACATGAAGATCGGTCAGGGACGCTACGAACAGGGCTTCTTCCCCCGACTGCAGTCTGATGTGCTCTCCACTGGGCCCACCAGCAACAAGTGAATATTTAATGTTACTGTCTCAAAAAAGAATACTGTCATTTATGTTTATTTAGAATAAGACTGCTGTTTTGCATTGTTTCTTTATAGATTTGTCCAAATTGTTGTGTGTTACTTTGTGTTACAGATGGACCAAGAGGAGTGCTCCCGCCCAGTGGAGGAGGAGGGATCGACAGAAGCAGCACGCTGAGCACCTTTATTTAGACAACGACCAGAGAGAGGTGAGAGGTCACCACTGTTTTCTTTTCTCAGCTCATTTTCATACAGAACGACTGCACTGCCTGAGCTCTGTTGTCTTTGTTCATTTTGCATGACCTGTTTGCTTTATTTTGACTTGGCTCTCACCATCTTGTCTGCTCTCCCACCCCTTCTCACACCTCTTCTGGTCACTGTCCCTTTTCTCCGCCTCTCTCGTACTCACGCTCACATCACTCGCAGCATGTAGAGTGTTTGTTTCCGGAGCTGCAGCTCCTGCTGTTTCTTGACTACTACTGGCTCTCGCAGTCCTTCAAGCCCTGTCTAAAGTCGGTGACTGTGGACGTGGTATGTGTTTGTGAAGCCTTTAGCCTTCACGCTGGGCCCACATGTGTTTGTCCGCCCATGTGGTCTTTACCTTCCCTCTGCTTCCTTCACCTCCTCCAGCTGAGCTTTATCTGATGAAACATGTTCACTGCAAAAAGATCATAGTGCAATTATTTTGACAAGTATGACTATTGCGATAATTTTTTGCATTTAATTTTTATTGGAAAAAAAGTTTAAAAATGATGATGTGATTTTTGCTGGGGTCTGTACCAAACAAGCATGTTCCCTTACGTCTAGAATATGATTTGTATTTTCAGAGTAAGAATTATTATTTATTGATTATATTTGTTCTTTTTTAATTCAAGTGTGTTTAAAATCAATTTGTATCAAAAAAGAGCTAATCTTTGAATTCAGTTCTTTTTTTAAATCAGCTTGTTTAATTTTTATGAATGTCACTGTTCATGAGGTACTGCTTCAATACCTGAAGGCTGAGGTGTGCATATTTACTGCAGTAATAGTGCAGCAGTTTGTTGTCTATGTAGACTTCAGTTATTCTAGCTTTCCCTCTTCCTCTGTAGTAACCGTCACTAGTGACGTGAGCCCACCGGTAAACTGAGGTGATTTCTCTGTCAGAGCGTCTCCCCATTTCCTTTTGTGGTTTGCTGACTGAACTCTCTCTGTTTCTTACTAGAAATACATCCAGGAAGCGAGGAACTTGGGCACAACCATCAGACAGCCCAAACTGTCCAACCTGTCGCCGTCTGTCATCGCTCAGACTAACTGGAAATTTGTTGAAGGGCTGCTGAAGGAGTGCAGGAACAAGGTCTGTGTATGACTGACTGTGCTGTAGTTGATTGGTTTTGCTCTTTTTTGCTGAGATCTCTGTTGCGTTGTCTCAGTTTAAAAGAAAGGTTAATCACATTTTTTAAGCTTTGCTGCACAAAGCAATTCAGAATGAGTTCTGCAGTGGAATAAAGTTTGCAGAGAATCTCTATCATTTGGAGTTATGACCAGTTTTATAATGTCCGCATGTCATTTTCAAATAATCATCATTTTAAGCGCACACAAATATCGAAGCTTAAATTGTATCCATCTCATTTTTGGCTAACAGCAGTGAGCAGAACATAATGCGGTCATAAAGGATGGCAGAGTGATTCACTGAAACAACAATAAAAAACATTGCAAAACCAAATTAAAGCTTTACGGTCACCAAGATTAGTCTCCTGTTTGTGAGTTATTTATTCTGCTGCACAGAAATGAATATCAGAACATGACCAATCTGAATTCAGCAAACAACACAAAATAAGATTCCAATATATTAGTGTGATGTCTTTGTCAGCAGAGCCTGGGGTAACAACAGTATGTGTGTGTGTGTTCCTCTGCAGACCAAGCGTATGCTCGTGGAGAAGATGGGTCGGGAGGCGGTGGAGTTGGGCCACGGAGAGGTCAGCATCACCGGTGTCGAGGAGAACACTCTGATCGCGAGCCTCTGTGACCTGCTGGAGAGGATCTGGAGCCACGGGCTGCAGGTCAAACAGGTCAGGAGAAACAACAGCGCAGTCACCATCTCACATGATTGATCCTCAGCACCTGGCGGAAATATAGTGCTCTCAGTGTTAATGATGACACTAGCGTGTGCTGTCTCTTTCAGGGTAAATCTGCCTTGTGGTCCCATCTGCTGCACTATCAGGAGAGCAAGGAGAAGAAAAATGCAACTCCAGCTGGTTTGGGACCTCCAGGTAAATAATGCAATCAGCTGATGAACACAATTAGTTAACAAATTAGAGGCTCTTGTTGTAATTACACATCCTTTATTTCCCCCCACGTCAGGTTTCATACATGACACAGAGAGACGTAAATCTGATGGTGGTGGATCAGCCATGCCTCCTCTCAAAGTCTCCCTGATCCAGGACATGAGGTGAGGAGGACTGGAGGTTATTAAGATTTGATGTAGTGTCAGTAATGTCAGTAATAGGAACGAAGGATGAAGTCTTGCTTGGTTTCATCATGTTTACCCAAAGCTGGTTTACAACTACATGAGCTGCTGGTCATGACCTGAGGAAAGAAGGTTGCACCAACACTGCCCCCTTGTGGTCGGCTGTCAAACAAGACCTATGAGGAGTTTTCTATATCCCCATGTTAATTGGTTGTCTAAGTGGAGTCTATGACAGTTCAGCAACACATTAAATTCCCCCCCTCTGACAAAATGCAATTAAATTAATGATGAAATGTTTTGGTTCAGTGACTAAAACATTTTTGAGATCCCATTTCTTAAATAAAGAAGAGTTTCTTCATAGCTATCACAGTATTACCAGATGAATTTGATGCTTCACAGTTCACTAATTTAAGTGACACAGATTTGCGATACTTAATTATATTCTGCATAAGACTCATTACTTTGCATCAAGTCTATCTTTAGCAGCTAGTAACGCCACTGTAAAAGTTTATCTGGATATTGCTTTTCCGACAATGGCTCTGGCAGAAGTGATTCAAGAATAGAGCTGCGGTGATTAATCAATAAATTGGTTAGTTGTCATCTATTAAATTAATTGCCAATTCATTTTATAAGTGATTACTTGATTTGAATAATTTAAGTTAAAAAAGTGAAAATTCTCTGATTCCAATATTTTAAATATGAATGTTTTCTAGTTTCTTCCTCTATGACAATAAACCAAATGTATGTGGGTACTGGGTAGTGGACAAAACAAGACATTTGAAGACGTCATTTTGGGATTTAAGAAGCACTTATTGACATTTTTCACAATTTTCTAGCATTTTATAGACAAATCAAGTTATTCATTAATTGAAAAAATGATTGACAGATGAATTGGCACTGAAAATAATTGCTGCTTTCAAGAAAGAGAAGTGATTTTGCTGAAACGTCTGCTCTGGCTGACGTTAATTTCTCTCATTGGTTTTGTGTTTCTTATCTGACTGCTGCATTGAACATTGAAATAAATCATCACTATACATATAAAGACCTCAATATTTTACAGTAATAATCCAGTAATATAGTTATCTTATATAGCACTTGTCAAAATAAGCAGTACAAAGTGCTTCACATAGGGCAAGAAAAAAACAATGAAAAGAGACCCAAAAGTAAGAACAAAAGATGAAAAAAAAGCCAGATTCACGCATGTTCACATACATTCCCACATAAATACACAGTACAAGCATTCATGCACAGAGCCATTTACATACACACACAGCTTCACACACATGCACGTTCGCCAGATTAAATTTAAAGAAAGCCTTTCAGTAAAAGTGGAGCAATTTGAAAGAAGATATGGATTTAGCAAATCTGAGATTCTCAGACAGGCAGGTTGTTTCGTAGCAGCAGTGACAAAAAAACGCTCTGTCTCCTTTTTTAAAATTATTTTTTTGGGTGGGGGGTGTTGTTGCCTTCATTAGATTATAGAAAATGAGATATGTGATTTGAAATGAAGGGGAAAGAGAAAGGAGGAGACATGGTGCACCATCCCAAACCCTGAGGCCAACCTCGTGCTCCAATTTGCTCCAAATTGTCTACTCCTGTATATTTATATGCATGAATCATCATAAGGCCTCTCAGTGACCCTGAGAGCTCCCACAGCACACCTGCATGCTTTAACACCTGTGTGTGTTTGTCAGAGAGTGTGTGCGTGCGTGTGGTGGCAGCCATCACTGTCATCATGTTATCCACCATAACCAGCGCAGAGTGAGTGTGTGTAACAGCACGTTACTTCCAGCCTAATTACCAGACCCCCCGCCAGTCTGACTGAGAAAGAGAGGAGGGGTCAGCCCAGGGCACAAACACTCATGTCTACTCCGACCCTCCTCCACACTCGTGTACACGTCTGACGCCATGATCGTAAACACGCTCTGTCACAGAAGCAACCACCAGCCTCCTTTAATGAGTTTTAATTATTAATCTTATTGTCTTAACAGACAGTAAATATTTTTACTATAGACGATAAGTTAGTATCAGAAATGCTCACATTTTTAGGCACATTAAAGATGATGGCTGCACCTCTCATCTGCGAGCCCCTGTTTTCTAGGAAAGAGGTGATAACAACAGTGCATGTTGTAGATGTTTTCCTCTGTTGCCATGGAGATAACGAGGGGAGAAAACTAGGTTAGTTGGTGTGAGGGTGGAGACAGGGAGGGGGATGGAAGGTAGAGGAGGAGACACGAGGAGCTCTTAGCAGACGCAGCTTACGGCACAGGTGGAGTGGAAGGGAATGCGTCTGGACATCAGAGGCTCGATGGTGGCTCGGAGCGATGACATGGGACTACGTCTGTGGTTTCACATGCCACTACTGAGGCAGAGTTAGCTGTTTCTGTGAGTTGGGGTCGAGAACGTTAGAGTCAGAGTTTTTGGATAACATTCAGTTGTAGTGCTGAAACAATTTATTTATTACAATTTTGTTTATTATTAAAACCTGCTTTCAGCTTTTCACACATGAGGATTAGCTGCTTTTCTCTGTTTTATGTCACTGAAAATTGAGTATCTAATATAATTTGGCTGTTGGTCGGACAAAACAAACTAATTTAGGACATCACTTTGGGTTCTAAAAACTCGACATTTTATAGACTTCATCAAAAAATGAATGAAAATAATTGTTAATAGCAGCTGTAAACAATTGCTTGTCATCAGTTTAGACACAGACTTGTGTATTACAGTGTATGAATGCAGTTGTATCACCATTGTGGTTTCACCTTAGGGCTGCAACTAACCATTTTTTTCATTGTTGATTAATCACCTCATTTATTTTCTCAATTAATCAGTTAGTTTTTTGGTTTATTAAATGTCAAAAAATGATTAAAAAAGAAAAAAAAAATAGTCGGCCAGTGTTCCCCTAATGTCTTGTTTTGTCCACAACCTGAAAATAATAAGTTTATTGTCATAGACGTCAGTATCATTGGCCCAGTGTTCGCTTTATATATTTTTTTCCAGCGGTATCTTTATTGATTTTAATAACAATAAACAAAGACATACACAAACACACACGTGTAATCCCACCCCCACCTCAAAAGTATGAATTTGAAGATAAAATAAAATAAAATAATAAATGAATAACTGAGAGAGCAATATAAATGAATAAATGTATAAAAATAAGAGGGGAAAGAAAATCTTAAATGACAGGTTGAGGTTTGTGTTAGTGCAATACAGTGTTAAAGCTTTGGGTCTAGAGGTATTTGTTTTATATTTTGTGAAAGAGACCTTCTGGATACAAGAGGTCTTCCACTTCACTGACTGTTATGTGCACATAGTTTTCTGTTTTTTTGCCCTTATTTATAAAAATACAATACTCTTTTACATGATTTGATTAGGTTCATTTTGTCTTCTTTTTAAAATTGTTCAATATTTTGTTATCTTCAGAAGATAAGAAAATATTGAACACTCCTTTACATGCCTACATGTAGTTTATCATGTGTGTACCAAGCATCCATAGTAATGCACAGAGCTGACTGTAAGAAGGCAAAATACAGCTGTAAACTGTAATACAAAGTAGGATGCATTTTCAGAATGCACTGAATACATGTCCAGAAATTGCTCCTCAAACCTGAATGATATCGACATACCCCATGTCTTAAACAGAAAATGCTTTAGTAGTAATAATAAAGCATAATTCAGAAAATCCAAACAGAATATGTTGTTTACATGACCCATATCAATTTTGGAATATTTGTAACACGAGTGGAATGTTAGTGTTAGAGAAACTTTTAACATGATGAAATGGTCCTGATGTTTGCGTATGTGTTTCTGTATGATCTCCAAACCTCTTCTAACCTCTGAACCTGTCATTTTCTTTGCAGACACATTCAGAACATCAGTGAGATCAAGACAGATGTGGGCAAGGCCAGAGCCTGGGTTCGCCTCTCCATGGAGAAGAAGCTGCTCTCCAGACACCTAAAGCAGCTGCTGTCAGAGCACGAGCTTACAAAGTGAGCAAAAGTCAAACTCTGCTGTCAGCTACAGTTTCACAATTATAAGTCTTTCTGCGACATTTTAAACATCTCTAAGTATCATTTTTTTACCTCTTACATTTTCTTGTCCTGACCTTCTTTCTGTGTTTGGAGGAATGTCTGTCTCATATGAAATGAAGATGATGTGTGATCTGCCCATTCATAATACATCAACTCTTTTGAAATTGCACAGCATCATACTGTAGTCCACCGCCACATAAATAATTCACAGCCCTCTTCATAATTGATATCTGAGTGGTGAACTGGGTCAGGGGGATTTCCGTCTGCCTTTGTGACCTTACATGTCATTTGTTCTACTTTATAACAAACAGTGCTCACTTTGTTATCCAAGGTTGATTTATCATCTGTCATGCTGCTGACACTGTTGAGGAATGTCTATCTGTTTTGCAACTTAATTATTTTAGAAATCATTAGCATTACTTTTCTCTAACAGTCGTTTTCTTCCTTCTAGAAAACTGTACAAGCGATACGCCTTCCTCCGCTGTGATGATGAGAAGGAGCAGTTCCTCTACCACCTTCTGTCCTTTAACGCTGTGGATTACTTCTGTTTCACCAACGTCTTTACAACCATCAGTGAGTCCTACTTTGATACCAAACAGCTCGACAACGCACACAATAAACTACCAGTTTGTTCTGATGACATTTCCCTCCTCTCTGTCTTCCAGTGATTCCCTACCACGTGGTGGTTGTTCCCAGTAAGAAGCTGGGTGGCTCCATGTTCACAGCCAACCCTTGGGTGTGTGTTTCTGGTGAGCTGGCAGAGACTGGAGTCCTGCAGGTCCCCAGAAATACTCTGGAGATCACTTTTGAGGTTGGTGTTGAGTCTCAGACAAATGACAAATGACACTTTATTACAACAAGGGTCTCTGTTTTGTAGTTTAAGTCATCATTTATGTTCTGACCATGATACACGGTGATATCGCTACAGTGAGGTCCAACAGAGCAAGAAACACAAGTGGTTAAAAGATCAGACAGGTTGTAAACAAGCCAACTGTTTAACCTGATGATCTAAACCATTGTATTTCAAGGTTAAACTGAGAGTAAGGAAGCCTGAAATCTTGGTATTGATAGAGAAGCAAGGTCACTACGCTTGCATTATCCCTCATGGGCCAAGGTTGATCTCAGACGTTGGTCTGTAAACTGTATCAGATGTTTGCGACGGACAGTCTCAGTAATAATTTGACCGTTGTTTCCCAAAGAAGTGTGGTAGTTTGGTTGTTTGTTTAAACCATTACAATCATCTGACTGCAGGTTTCCTGTTGGACAACAAATGATAGATAAAAAGGACCAAAACTATGAAAAATATTATTAAAAATCTGAATTATCTATAAAAATATGAGCTAATGTCTTGTGTTTCTGAAATTAACTTTAATTTTTGGTGCCTGATGTCACCGTGCTTCTCTCTCCTCTCAGTGCCAGAACCTTGGCAAGCTGACCACAGTGCAGATGGGTCACGATAACACGGGGCTCTACGCAAAGTGGCTTGTGGAGTGTGTCGTCGTGCGCAATGAGATCACGGGGCACACTTACAAGTGAGTGTATATTCTGAGAGAAATTTCCTCACTTTTGATATTGCTTTCACCACACAGTTCTCAAAAAACAATCAACAAAATGTGTTTGTTGTGCAGGTTTCCGTGTGGCAGGTGGTTAGGGAAAGGCGTGGATGACGGCAGTCTGGAGAGGATCCTGGTGGGAGAGCTGATGACCCCCAGCACTGAGAACGATGAAAGGATGTGCCGCACACCCCCGATGCAGCAGTCGCCTGGGATGATGAGGAGGTTTGTTACCATCTCGCCAAACAGCAAACCAAGTAAGTTACTCAGCTGCACAATCATGAGTCATCTGTAGCAACACCTAATGCCAAACATACACTACAACACTTTGAAAATACTTTTAGTCTGACATTGTTTCAGATCTAAAGACAACGTGAGTTTTTAGTCACACTAGAGGAGTTTGCGAAGACCGGGGATCTTTCAGGGTCACTATTTCCAAGACTACAACTCAATTTCCCTTGAGATTATCTTCCATCCTGTTCCTGGAGGCAAATATTACACCAAACTCCCTCTAAGAAATATGACATATTAACAATTCCTTATGTGTCCGCAAAACGCATAACTCTACAAACACAAGATAAAAGGCGTCACATATTGACTGTGTTCTTGTCAATTCCGCATCTGTTATCCATAAAAATAAACTTTGTTTGCGTAGAAACTTTAGATTTTGGATTTTGATGCCTCAACTTGCTGCCAGCCTCTGTTGGTTACCTGCGCTATTCTAGTGGGAGGAGACAGTGGGACTGAGAGGCGAACCACTTCAAAAATTAAGATTTTTCGCTAAAATAAGTGCCAATAGGTGGATCAGATACACTGAATTACACACGGGCTCTTGCTCACTCCGAATTGATAGGGGAAGGGAGGTTGGGGGTTTAAGGAGGATAGGCTTTACTGGGTTCATCAGGTGGGTACCCTCCTTCACTGGTGTTTCGATGATAGGCCCAAGACACCTCCAGAGGGCTCATCTGCAACACCTGGCGTCCCAGGTGCTCCCCCCTCTGCCTTTACTACCTGGTACCCTGCTGTTGTTAGTGGTATTTCGAGGCCCCGGTGGCATCTGTCCTCTTAATCCATAGCTACCAGCTTACCTGTTCGGCTGCTCCAGAGAGGGCTGTGATGGAGTGACGCTGGGCTTCGCCTCGAATTCCCATTTCCTTAAGCAGCCTGGTCGTTAACTTGCCCACAAAGCCTCTGCAGCCAACTTCAACTGGGCAAACCTTCGCTTTTTCCAGCCGCGTTGCTCAGTGTCAGATGCCGTCTCGGTGTACTCCAGTCTCTTGTGCTCGTAGGCCTCCTCCACAGCATCCTCCCAGGGCACAGTGAGCTCAATGATGTAGATGAGGTGTTGATTTCATCAGAACTTCAAGATAAAACAAAGACTGTGTTTTATGACCATGTTACACCAAATGACCAAGATCCACAACTCTAGCAAGGCTCTCATGACTTTATTCCGACATTCAAAGTCTGTGACAGTGAAATTGCTTGAAAAGTCACTTAATGTAAGGCCAGCATAAATAATAGTGGTGTGTAGACTTGTTGTTACATTCTAGCTGAGGGGAAACGTGCATCAGATGACATTGTTGTCCACTTTTTTCTGTTCTCTAATGCTTGAAGTTTTGTTCTTAATACCTTCACATTGACAAAAACAGTGTATAAAAACCTGGATGAGACTTTTCCCCTCCTCGTGTTGTCTCACAGCATCTTTGTTTGCATCTTTTCTTCTTATCCAGAGCTAAACACAGGTCAGATCCAGGAGGGAGTGGGAGAGGCCATCAATGGGATTGTGAAGCACTTCCACAAACCGGAGAAGGAGGTGAGAGACGGCAGTCTAGACGAGCCCCAACATGTAGTTCTATTATTCATCACAAATGAAGAAAAGCAGCTCTCAGCTCTGGTGGTCCCCGAGCCCCTCAGTAACTGAACGCTGTGTGGTGGATCTCACATTGTTCAAACATTAAAGGAGAATTATTTCTGAGTCTTTTTAGAAGTTGGTATTGTTCTTCATCATTTGTCCCGGCCAAGAATTATTTTTTCTGTCGTATAAAGCACCAACACTGCTAATTGTTACTTATTAAGGGACACGGGGTGATAATTATAATTCAAAGGAGACACCTATTGTAACTAAACTGTTGATTATAGGTTTCAGGAGTGATTCACTGTTTATACAAAGTACAAAGGGTTTTTTTTCACAGGGAAATCCCCTTCACTCTCAACTCCACCTCTTTACAGTACTGACAGAACAATGTAGGGAACCTAAGAATAAAGAATGTCTAAAATTGAAATGCACTTTGTATTCTGTCACCATTTGAATATAGATGCTGTTATATTCTACTTTTTATGCACATTTTATCCACATATGAGACAGCTGTGTCCAGTATACTCTGCACCTTAGACTTCTTTTTCTGCAAGATATGGGGAAGTGAAGTTGTCATTTTAATGAGATAACTGGATCTGAGGAGCTGTTAAGAATAGTATCTAGAAAGTTCTCCATCTATTTGTCACATATGAGAAAACAACAATCTTATAATCAGTTCTAACTGCTTGAATTTTCCTGTTGTGTTTGCTCTTCGCAGAGAGGCAGTCTGACTCTTCTACTGTGCGGGGAGTACGGCCTCGTCTGGGCTCTGGAGCAAGTTTTCCAGCACGGTTTCAAATCACCCCGACTCTTTAAGAATGTTTTCATCTGGGACTTCTTGGGTAAAGACTCGACATCATTACGCCCTTATAAAGTGGAAACCGCTTAGTGATCACGTCTGTGCAGGCCAAATTGATCACTATAAGTTGATAATAACTAATGAAATGGACAGCCTTAATAAATACTTAATTGTACTGACTGTTTCAAAATACAGCTATCTCATTCCTGAGGCATTATGTGACCGAGCGTTATCGATTCACATGACAAGGCTGGCTTCACCCACAGGTGCTTTCCCTATGCGCATTCCTTTTCTATGTCTATCTCTAGCAGCCAGACGCTTTGAGGAGACTACGTTTTTCATAGAGAGAAAATGACTTTCTTTTTACCGTCATAATTTCAGTGTGCAGGCAGCACCAGCCTCACGTAGCCAGGTGGCAGCAGATGGGTACCGTGATGCAAAGTGTCATGGGAGTTGTAGCGACTACACTATCAATGAAAAAGCTGCCAAGAGGCTGAGTAGGCTCATAACTGTGACTCCATGCTAAAGTCCAAGGATGCATTTTATGGTGATTTATTAAACAGACAACTGAGATAACGAAAGCAAAATGAGATGAAATGAAATATTACGTGATGTTTGAGCCAAAAACTCACCCTCTTTGTCTAAGAGCCGCCTCACCAGTGAATGAACAGGTGTCAGTAACAACTACTGGAAGTATATGTGACCAAAAGAACGTGTGCAGCCTAAACAAATAATAAACAACAACGGTTAAATACACATTCTGGCTCCTACAGGAGTAGCGTAAAAAGAAATAGTTTCCCAAATGCTGTCACATATGAAAAGACCCAACATGAACACTGTAGGTGGACTACCTGTTTACTATAGGCCAGTTATTTTAACAGCATTTGTATAGGCGTGATTCAGATCCATTGAAGCGGTTGATCACTGCAACAGCTATCACTATAAGCAGTTTCCACTGTTTCCACTCTACCCAAAGTCCAAATGTTTCCACCATCAAACACTCAAGTATTCCCTCAAACAGACCTTCATATTACTCATATTACTGTGTGATCAGTTGTTACTCATTTAATTTCATTATTATTATTTGCTTTTACAGAAAAGTCACAAGTGTACTTTGAAAGTGCAGAGCAGCGGGAGGTGACTCCAGATGAAAACTGGCAAACCAGAGTGCGCCACTTCTGCCGCTTCATGCGCGCTATCAACAACACGTCCAGAAACATCGGCAAGGACGGGAAGTTCCAAATGCTCGTCTGTCTGGGTGCAAGGTAGGCCGACAGCACCCGCTAACCTCCAGAAACACATTTAGGTGTAGTGAACATTTTTAAATGTTAGGTAAATGAAGTTCAGTCTTCAGAATGGATGTGATCAAACTTGTTTAGTAAACACAAGATTTAAGCTGCAGTGACATTCCTCTCCTCAGCATACTTCAGACTGGGGGACTTTTAGGCAGCAGGTTGGAATAGTTAAAGACACTTTGGTTATGATACGTCTATAGTCTTTGTATCTACCTCATAACCACATTGTTTTCCTTTTGATTTAATGCCTTAATGTTATATATTCTTTGTTATGAGCATTGCTTTTGGAAAACTGTTAACAAGGATCAAAATGAATTACCACTATACCACAACTATAAATCAAGCCTAAGCCCCCAGGATACAAATTAATCATTCCTGCTGAAATGATGCTCCACTCTGTGTCTGACCTTTCATCCTGACCTGCAGGAAGTCAAGTGAAAACAATCTCTCCTTTGAGGATTCTCTAAGTATCAGATATTTAATTGGTTTCCTTTAGTTTCCCCTGAAGATGGGTGGATGTTTCTGTGCATTGATTACACAGTGATTTTATCCTTTTCTATGTTTGACTCATCTGTACAAAAAAGTGGCATCACAACAATTAGTTAAGTAATTGAATATTCGATTGCTAGAAAATTTATTGCCAACATTTTGGATGATGGAGCAACTGTTTGTGTCATTTATCAAGAAAGAAATACCAAACTTTGTTCATTGTTCCAGCTTCTTGAGTGTGAGAAATAGCTGCTTCTGTCTGTTTCATATCATTGTTTTTGACTGTTGCTTGGACAAATAAAAGTAAGACATCGCCTCGTGCTCGGGGACATTGTGACGACATTTTATAGGCCAAACAAATAATCAGTACATTGAAGAAATTACAAATGAATCACTAATGAAATTAATTTTTAATTTCAGTATTACAGTTTTTCAACAAGCATTTGTAGAGGAAGAGATTTTAAATTACAGTTTAATGTTGTTTGTTCTTGAAATTAGCCTTTACATTGCCACAGTCACAAATTACTTTTTTGGAGTATTGGGATATGCAGTAACTACTGACAGTCTCTGGTGCTGTTTTGACTTCACACGTGTGTCTTCTTTTCTCAGAGACCATTTGCTTCATCACTGGATCGCTCTGCTCGCAGACTGTCCAATCACTGCTCAGATGTACGAAGACACCGCACTGATGAAGGACCGCTCGTTGGTTAACTCACTGATCAGAGTGCTACAGACTCTGCAGGAGTTCAACATCACCCTGGAGGCTTCGCTCGTCAAAGGCGTTGGTATCTGAAACCAAACCAACCTCCCACCAGTTGTACCCGACCAGGACGATCACTGGGGACCACTAAAAAGAATAACTGAACCTTTTATATGCAGGAAACCGACTTGAACAAAGGACATTCTCTGGCTTATATTAAAGCTACTGTTACAATTGCCATATATGAAGTGCAATGAGCCTTTCAAGATATGTTGTTATTTTTATCCTCGATGATGTTGCCATTAGATGTTAAAAATATGTTTTCTATTATGAACCATAATTTTCACATTATCGACGATGACCTACTTGTGCTATAATGTTTTATTGAAAGCTAAATATTTTCATTGTTATCGTGAACTGCTGACAATGGCTATATTTAATGGAAAGGGAGGATCAAAACTGTTAATATATTTTCAGAGAAAAACAGTATTATTTTGTTAAATCAGTCAAGTTGCTTGCTCTGTTGTCAACTCAGATTCCAATGTCATTACGCAGAGCTTAAAGCAAATGATGTAGAAGTATGCTTTATAAGTATGTGTATGACAGGGGGTTTGTAGTGTGAAATATGATTCACATACATGGAAATAATGGCTGTTACATTTGGGCCTGTCCCGGAGAAATGTACTAGTATGCAGATCTTTTCCATGGAATACCTTCAGCAGAGAAAACGATCCTTCTTGCATGATAATAAGACTGTGTGGCTCAACGCTGTATCCAGTGATGGACGTTATATTCAGCTGGATAAAGGAAAATACCCCGAGTCTTTGCTTGTGTTCCACACACAAGTCCGACGAGATGCTTGACCCAGCTTTCCGTGCACAGTGGATCACAAAGACAGCCTTCGTGTAAATACCTCCAGCCAGCCCTTTCCCCAACCATCATCCCAGCCCTGACACTACATCTGCCCTCTTCTCTGAACAGTGTGATGATCCGTGTAGACTCCTCGTGATAAGGGATGATCTCCTGCTTCCCATGTGAGGAGCCAGAAGGACAGCTCCTTCCCACTCCTGATTTTGTCATCATTGTTTCTTGCTATGCAATATCCACAAACAGAAAATTCAACCCCCCCTACAGACTCCATACCGGGGTGTCTTGAGGTGTTACCGGACCCTCCTCCGTTACATACTTTGAACTGTACTGTGCAGAACAAGAGATTTAATATGTGAAGGACTTCTTTTCTGTGCCAACAACGTCTGGAATGACTGTGTTGTACTCGTCTGTGTACGACCCACACATGAGCATCTTGGGAAATTTATATTTTTGTTTTCCAATACTGTTGTACATTTATTGACATAGCTGTGTAATGTAGTGTTTGCTAAGTGAGCAACAGTGTACAGTGTAAAAATATATTAAGAATAAAGCATCTGTAATGCGTTAAACTTATATTTAATTGTATTAGAGTCAATCAGTTTTTCATTAATTTTATACTTTCATTGAGTAATTAAAATGGTTACATTACTTATTACAATTTAAACAGGGTAACTAATAATCTGTACATCCCAAAAACATCTCTTAACACTGTAAGTATATTTATAATATCGGCCATATGTGCTCTCTCAGCTGAGAAAATGTAGTCCAAAAAAATTAAAACATAACATAATTATATTACATAATTGTAAATGAAAATAATTGTTGGCTGTATTTTGGTCAACTTTTGTTCAATTTATTAAAAGCCAAATATTCCAAAAATATTTTAAAAATTAAATGTATATCTAATTAAAGTCACTTTTGTGTCAAATAATTAAATTGAAAACTAACTGCAATGATTTAAGTGTAGACGCGCTGTAATATTTTCTGCTATGTGTGCTTTCTCAGCTGAGAAAATGTAAACAAACTCGTTCGCGCCATGTCAAATAGCTGTTTTTCTTTAAAGGCTTAACCCAGGTGGATTATGGGACTTTGAGTTCCAAAGAAAGCCGTTAACAACTGGGACCGCACGGAGACCTCCCGCTCGTTCACTACACCTCCCATCATGCATGTCGTGTGTGGCGTACGCGAGGACAGCAGCAATTGGTTGACTCCAGGTTCAAACCCAACGGCTGCACTCCTTATATGGTCATTCTACGCTCACTCCTTTCATTCCGGCTTTTTATGCTAATGATATTCTAATAGACAGCTGTATGCAGTAGTAGTAAGAGCATGCGCAGTGCGTGGAAAGAATACGGCGAAGATTCAAAGTTTTTGTTCAGTAAGTGCACTGTTATTTCTCTTGTATCGACATTACATTTGTCACATTATACTTATTTGTTGTGTGTGAAGAAACTGGTGGGGATGTGGTGCAGTCGTAGCCTGACGTGTTCGTTTCCAGTTGTTGCGAGCTAAGTGTACAAAGACGACAATGGGATAACGTGGAAGTGAACGAGAGCGTGGCGTGGTAATGGTAGCGAACTCGGCTAGCTAGCATGCTAACAGCTAACAACAATGAGCCGTATTTGGCGCTCGAGCGGGCAAAAGTTTGAATTTAAAGGGGAAGATGGGTTTAATCGCAACTTTTTACATTTAATCAAAAATATCGACAACATATACGAACCGCACTAAGCTGATAATTGCGTGTTATTCAGACACGCGTGTTAACGTACACACATTATTCGGCGAATAGCCCGGTAGCTTTTTGTTTCTTCACTTCAAAAAGCGCTGCTGCCCGCTTTTTGTTGTCGAGTTTTCACTGCAAACACATCTCCAACTTAACAATATATATCACCAACTGTTTTCGTTGTGTTTATGCTAGAAAATTCGCAAAGTCTCCGATGTAATGACCGGTGTTGAGAAAAGTAACATTAGCGCCAGTTGACGGTAGTAAAACGCTATGTTGTGGGTGTAACGTTTCTGTGACTCGCCAGACGTTAACCCTGAAGAGTGCTGGAAAGTTTGGGTGCCTGTACCCGTTGCTACCACATCAAATGTAACATAACTGGTCATTTATGTTTTGTCACTTTAACCCAGCTAATGACATGATGTTATAATGTTACTATAATGGCAGTCTTGTCTGTTAATTTTATGCTGTTTTGGTGTTTCCGCGACTTGACTTTAAATTCCTTAAGATGCTTACATGTTGTCGATTAAGCCAAAGCAAGTCGTGCTTATTCGGTTGTTTGTGCTCAGTATATGTCATGCATCATCATTACTCTTACCTAAAACGTGACTTTCATACAGGATATGTTTAATTTATGGGTTAAGAGTGTCTCGGTTGTGTCTGTATGTGTGTGCGTGTAGGGACCGCCCCCTTTTCGGTAGTAGAAAGCACAACTGTCTGCAGACATCCAGGGTGCTCATTACCGAGCTTTGTTTTCCGTTTCCAGATTTTTTGCCATAACACCAACCAACAAGCAGACTATGTTTGGCTTCCACAAGTCAAAGATCTACCGGAGTAACGACGGCTGTTGCATCTGCAAGACCAAGTCCTCCAGCTCACGCTTCACAGACAGCAGTCGATATGAGGAGACGTTCGGGCTCTGTTTTGGGTAACCGCTCTCATTCATTCATTCATATGACACGTCTGTATTGTGTTTTGCGCGTGTGTGTGTGTTTGTGTATGAACTGAAAATAAAATGAATGCATCAGCTTCAACTTTTGCAATCACTCTTCATTCATTCATTTTCCCAAAGGTTGTCAGAAGACCGTGTTGGAGACATTTGCAATGCCTGTGTGCTGCTGGTGAAGAGGTGGAAGAAGCTTCCCAATGGCTCCAAGAAGAACTGGAACCATGTAAGTGATGTGTACACACAGTAATGAGCACCAAATTGTCCAGTTGCCATGTCATAACTTAAAACTGACTTGATGTTTTGCCTGGTGTGACTCAGGTGGTGGATGCCCGAGCTGGACCAGGCTTCAAGATGACAAAACCCAAGAAGATCAAGAACGGCGATGGAAAGAAGAAAAGCAAACTAAAGAAGCTTCACAAATTAAAGAGACAAAGTAAGTTGTTAAAATATATTACCAAGCAACTTGCATGAGTTGTGAGATTTCGCATATATTTTAAAAATTTGAATTTGTCACACAAGGACTATATGTTGTTGTTGTTAACAGAAGGTAAAATTAAAGCACAAGAAAGTGCCTAATATGAAGGTGACACACATAAATGCAATTTGACCCAATGTCAGTTTTGTTTTTGTTGTCATTTTCATCGAAGCCCAAATAAAAATGACTGTAATAGCAGCATCTTGTGGCTCTTTGGGTTAGGGCATGCACTGTGTAGCTGCAGTATTTTTAGGTTCACATCAGGGCTGAAACAAATAGTCAGTTTTCAGAAAATTAATCAGCAACAATTTTCATTATTGATAAGTTGGGGATTTATTATGTAAAGGAAAAAATGCCAGAACAGGGTTTTTGCGGATCCTTAAAGTCTTAAAGGCCTTGAATTCATTGATCTAAAAACAAAGCCTTAACTGGTATTATAATGTCTTAAACCAATCTTTTGAGTCTAACAAATGATCAGACATGCAAAGTAAAATTTCACAATTTTTTTCACAATTTAAAAGAATTGGTAACCTCTGATTTTTTTTTTTAATTTACCACATTCATGTATTTATGAATTTTTATTATTTTTTTTTTGTTTGTTTGGGTTTTTTTTATAAAAAAAAAAAAATTGAGTAAAATTGCATTTGCTTTAAGCTGTATGAACCCTGCAAAATTAACTGTTTCTGGCATCTTAAATGTGAAAATTTCATGTTATGAATCTTCTTTGATGAAGAACATGTTTAGGTTTTGGAATGTTGGTCAGACAAAACAAGCAGATTTGGGCTTTAGTAGAATGCTACAGACATTTTCATTATTTTCTGACTTTGTTTTTAAGACCAAAAAAAATCTAGAAAAAAAGATTAATTGATAATAAACATAATTGGTAGTTTTCGCCCTAGTTTGAATCTAGGCTGTTTGTTGACCTACTTTCATCCTAATTTGGATTTATTTAATTTTATTTATTTAATGATTTATTTCAATTGTCACTTTGTGCCTGTTAGATCAGTTGGAAAGTTATTGTATAAACTTAACTGAAGTATAGTCAGAAATTGGTCAAATCAATTTGATGGCAATGTTGAAGTATTTATTTTGTTTACCAAGCAGACTCAGACGCCCACAGCACCACCTCCAGTGTGTCTCCAGCGCAGTCGCCCAGTTACAGCAACCAGTCAGATGATGGCTCAGACATCGAGTCCAAACAAAGACGCCCGACTCCCTCCATCTTCTCCTTCCTGGACCGTTCGTACTGGAAAAGGTGAGCTGCTGCTCTCATTGAAAAGCTTTGTGTTTGGCAATGCGATAGGGCAAGTTTAATAAATTAATCTGTGCTTTTTAATATGATTTAACTGTGTCTTTTTTTCCTGTTTAGGCAAAAGGTGTGCTGTGGGATCGTCTATAAGGGGCGGTTTGGAGAGGTGATCATTGATCCTCGACTCTTCAAGCCCTGCTGCAGTTCCAAAAAACAAAAGACTCTGGCGTCCACGCAGGCGGCCGCACACCTTCCAGACACACTTCCTCCACAGCTGCCAGAAGACATGAAAGAAACCTGGTGATTGCTCCTGTTGAATCCCCCTGTAGGGTTATCCATGGCATCACCTGGATTTGTCTCCAGTGGCAGACCTCTCATTTCCACTCCCCCCCTAATTAGACCTGTTAGTTAGACGTTTCTTTTCCACGTAATGTTCCTTTTTATATGGGTATTTTTTTAAACTTTTGTATAGAGTTGATTTTTCTTTTTTTATAGAAAGCAGAAAAAGCAACAAAAAAAAAAACGTATTATGGGCATTAGTGTTATTTATAGGTTGAGGAAGCGAATTTTTCTCAAGGCTCCGTTTCTGATTCTGAATCTTTGGTTATTCTGTATTAACGTTATGTAAATATTTTGTCACTTTTTCTTACATATCAAGACTGTTCTATTTTTTTCTTCGTAATTTTTCTCAAACTGTAAGTATGCATATGAAAAACACCAGCTATTCTAATACCAGCTTTGTTTGTGTATGTTGGAATGACTCTTCAACATGTTGCTGCAATGTTTTCCAACCTGTTTGTTCCATATGTGTGAATGCACGCGTCTGTAGGATGTTGTTTACCCCAGGGATCATTAATACAACTGTTCTATGAATTTAATGAGCTTTTGATGCATGTGCGTGTAATCTCTCGTCATTTTCACAGCTGAAGCACGCTACAAGTTTTGAAACACTCCATTTTGATTTGTTGGTGCACATTGACTCAGATAGATGTGGTTAGACCATGCATGCAGTACATTCCTCCGCCTTTTGGAATGACAAAAGTGATTTATTTATTTCTTTTGTACAGCCTCCAATGAAATGACAATGCATGTTATAAAGCAAATGTTTTTAAAATGGATTTTGTAAATACACAGTGTTTTGGCTCTCGGTACATCCAAAACCTTTTAAATTACAGAAATGGCAAAGCACTACTTCTGTAAAGAAAATGTTTTTGTTTGTCTGAAAGGTGCTGAAGACATGTATTTTTACGCTAAGCCAGTTAATAGGTTTTATCACATTTTCACACATTTTCTCAGACATATTTCTGTAAAGACGTTTAAAACTCTGCATAAATATGTGTACACTGCAGGGAACAGTAGATTTTTAATTGCAGCGTCATCAGTGAGCTGCAATGTTGCTTGTGTGTTTGAGTGCTAATGGCATGCAATGGTCAGAAACTGAACATACAGGAAACATGTTTAATGATTACTCTACTTTTTTTGCCAGAAAAATACTGTTAGAGAAATTGTGTGATTACCATTGCTGTGATTTATTTTCAAAAGCAATTGTCAAAGTTCAAACTATGCAGACATTTTGAATGTGAGAAGTGCTCTGGGGCTGTCTGTCGCTTTCACTCTAATAGTGTAAAGTGATGGATCCTTACTCAACCAAATTGGCTTGTAAAAAGCATCCATTATCTCAGCAATAATTTTACATTTTCCTAATCAAAATTCATAATTGTCTCAAGGCTTTTCATGTGTATGTCATGTAAAATAATGCTCAGACTGCAGGTCAAGCCATGGTGTATACTGTCTCTCTAATTAATACTGAAGTGACACGGTTGCTTTTTTTTGTTTCGTGGTTTTTTGTTTTTTTTCTCTATTACTGTAACCAATCTCAAACTTCATGAATTGACAGGCGATGTTCTGTAAAGTTGCTTAATATATAAACTTTTCTGCGGCAGGGTAGTTTAAATGCTGAACATGTTTTATGATTCTTATTAAAAGGAGAAATGCTGCTCCCTTTTACGCTGGGAAAATAAGCTTGTTTTTGTCCTTAGGGAGTTGCCATATTGTTTTTGCGAGGTACATTTTGGGATGTGAGATGTGCCTTAATGAATTACCTGACCTTGTCATTATGATTCTCGTGTAATTTATATTTATTTATTGCAAAAACTTTTTTTTTTTAAACTGACGTTTTGATAACTGGTGTAGAGCCTTTCAGAAAGTCTGTTTTTAATTTTGTGCACTTCTTTTGAACTTGCAATGTAGATGTTTTTAATACTTTTTTGTATAATGTACCACAATGTAGATCTGTATTGTAATAAAAAAAAGAAAGGAAAATGGTGTACCTGTGATACTTGTGTCCTCCGGTAGGTGGTGCACAAGCGCTACATAGAGTACAGTTATAAATCAACGAGGCAGTTCACTGTGTGGAAGAGGAATAGAAAGGTCACATAATTAGGGTAAGTTAAACCTGGTTATTGATTAAAGTTATTTGTTTTTAATGATTTTATTTCAAATAAAACTGCATTGTACAGAGACATTTGTTTTTGTAACACTGAAAATTATAATTTTAACATATGAATCAATAATATCACCCAGAACAAGAGGAAATAAATAAAAACAAACAGACAGACAACATTAAACTGTACGAGGGAGGTGTAAACCTACACAAAATACTTTTTAAAAAATATAAAGTTAAGCTATTATTTCAGCTTCCTGTTCGTTGTCATTATATAAACTACCGAAACTCATGAAAAGGTCAACGGTAAGGAAGGACAGACATGTAAGACTTGTAATGCGACTTAATGGTACTGTCAAAGTAGACTTTAATATTTTTTTTAGTTTTTAGAGTTTTGTTAAAAGTTTGAAGGTAAAAATAAAGATTTATTTGAATCGGTTAAATTATTCAGGCTTCAAACAGGAGGACCACGTTCTTCATGTGCGTTTTAATTAGCTGTTAGCATGTATGGCTAATAAAATAATGATACATTTGAAGGTAAAATCAGGCTAATTCAGTTTCCAACTGCTAAAAGTCGCTTTCGAAGTCGTTATAAATTAGAAACGTGATGCCTAGGAACTACGTTGTTAAGCTAACTGTAATCTTCCATGGCAACCTAGTTAGCTAACAGCTAGCTAAGTTAGCTAACCAACCAACCATTATTGATAACAACCACTCATATTAGGGACTGTTCTGTACTTGTCAGAGTAGGGGGTGGCAGGGGTGTGACTCCTTTAATATTTTATTTTTCTCCAAAGCTACAAATATTTTTCCTTGAGCCTCCCTGGCTGACTAGGGTGAAAATGCATTACCCTAGATTGACCATACATTAGTTGATAGATTTTAAAAACTTCCCCCTTTATGTTTCAAGTAAAAAATTGAAGACGAAATCCTGGAGTTGAAGAAAGCCTTGGTTTTTGACTCTTGTTGTGCATGCTGGCTAGTTAGTGCAAAGGTTTATTGATGGCAACATTTTAATTGAGACATGTAGACTAAAGTGACTTTGATAAAATATAACTATTTTAAGCTCAGATCAGATTTGGTTAGGTTTTTGTTTTTTCTGATAGAAGTCATCATCTGACATAATTTGTTCAAGGACCATCAGAAATTTGAAAATCTAATGATAATTTCTGTTTTTACAGTTTCTGGCTGTGATAAATGGTGTAATTCTGGCGATTTTTAAAGAAAACATGCCCTTCAAATCCTCGCAGGTTTGGAAAGCATGTTTTCTTTAAAAATCTGTGGTAAAATAAACACAAATTACCACCATTTTAAGTTGTATGCCTCTCCCCTAAGGCAAACAAAAAAACAAAAAAAAACATAAGCCCCTCCCCAATGCTTAAAAAATTATTTGATATGCCCTCCTAGTTTTGCACCACCCCCTCTCCTCTCATAAGTAATGAACAGTCCTTTATGTGGTTGTATAATGTGCATCAGATTTTTTAAAAACAAGTCTGACACAGTCGACATTGAAACAGATGCCAGCGACCATGTTTACAAGAATACAAATACAATTTATACAAAAAAGAACAATGGAGGTAACATTATGGTGAAAATCAAGAGCAAAAAGATTTTTTAAATGAAAAGGCAGCAAAAACAAAAAGGAGAAACAATGAGGTAAACCAAAGAGCAAGGAAAGAGACTTTAAAAGAGCAAGGACCTAGATATAGATGTATACAGTTATTTATATATTTGACTTTACAATTTAATTTTAACATATTTTAGTGACATGAAGTAGTTGGCAAAGTTGTTTATGAACACAGAAAGAGGGAGTATATACTTTTCACTTACAAGTATCAATGTGAAAATCAAAATAATCACAAGATTAACAGTATCTAAAATATTTGCATCCAGGTTGTCCATGAAATAAATTATATCAGTGTGACTGAATGACAGTGTATTATCTACTTTTTTTTTTATCACAGCCAGTTGTGAATATCAGACCAAAACAAATTTACTTATGGATATTTAAGAAAAAAGATGAACTTCTGAGGAACAAAATGTGCAAGGTTCTACTTCAAATTTTTATCTTTTGTGAGAAAAAAAATCATTGACAGGGTATATTGCTGACACAATTTAAAAGCTGGTTTCTTAAAATAATAATAAATAAAATGAAAATGAGTTTTCCCTGTAAGAAACCTCGAAGTTTATTGGTTTAAAAACCATACGAATCATTCTGTCACCACATTTTTATCCATAAAATTAACATCACCAACTTTTAGTGAGGGCCCATGTTTACAAGACTTGAGACTTTAAAATAACTCGTCCGGTTTACCAAGTGACTTCCGGTCACGGCTTTCAAAATAAAAGCTTATCCCGCGCACTTATGTTGTAACGTTTTACTCAAAGCGTCGACACTTCCGGTTTTCCAGCGGCTGTTTGACTGACTTGATTTGCTGCTTCAAAAGCGGTTTTTTCTTCATTCATGTGTACGCGCACGCACGCGCTCATTCTCGCGCTCTCTAACACACACACACACACACACACACACACACACACACACACACACACGCACACACACACTTACTCACTCCTTTCTCTTTTCAAAAGCCCCTTGTGAAGCAGATTGACAGGCTAGAATGAAAATGAGGCGGACGCTCGGTCACGACTTCAGTGCGTACGCGTCCTTTTGAGAAGACCTCTAAACTTGGATCATATCACCATGGGAGCTATTTGGGCTGCAAGGGACTTTTGTTTGTTTTTGCTCTTGTTAAATAGTCGCCAAAGCGCAGCGCTTCCAGAGATTCGAGGTGGGACTGTAGTGAGTGTGTGAGTGCATGTGTGTGTGTTGTGTTTTCCAGTCGTGGAGACTTTACGCACGCTTTCAGGAGTGCGCTCTTGTTGTTTCCCCACTGGTGACTTTTTAATATTTCTTTTAGTTTCTTAATGTGTAGCTATATAAAAAACGAGTGGGAATTTATGTCCTCCCTGTACACATAAAGCTTTGTCATGTGTGTAACTTTAAGGTTCTCACTAGATTTCTTTTCTAATTGCCTACTAATTGTTATAGAGGTTAATTTTTTAGTGTTAAATGAGACTTTTGTGTCTTCTTAAATACATTCCCACAAATCTTAAAAGAGCATTTGTGTTTAAATGTTACACTATTTGATTTATGTGACTATTTGAATGTGTAAAGTAGGAACGTGTTGGGTAATCATGACCTATGTGGATTTCAGCAGACCCATGTGCAGAGGGAAGTGATGGCTGTCACATTGATGCTATTTGTCAGACTACCCAAGGCTCGTACAAATGCACGTGTAGAGCAGGGTTTAAAGGAGACGGAAAACACTGCGAAGGTAATGTGTCTAATTTTTGTTGAGCAGTTTGAGTCACATTCATGTCTGGTTGCAAAAACCATCCAAGTATCACAGTGGGATCGCAGAGTTTGGATGTTTGGGCACACGTTTTAATGCAGGATGGCATTCGGATAGCTTGTAATACTAACTACATGTTTGTAATTACAATATGAGAGCATTCTTAAATCAATTGTGGCACCATTTCTGAATTCCTGTAGCTGCATGTGATATCTACTAATTTATTCTTCCTTTATTTACACTAAAGTTCTTGTTCTTTCTGTGTAAAGACTTAAATATTTTGGATTTCTACTCCTTGATCAGTTTGTGATGTTTACTTCTCAGACATTGATGAATGCGACCTGGAGTACAATGGTGGCTGTGTACATGAGTGCAACAATATACCAGGCAATTACCGCTGCACTTGTCACGACGGATTCAATTTGGCACATGACGGACACAACTGTCTCGGTAAGATCGGCTTTAAACTCACAGAGTAAATAACCTTTTGTGACAGACAGAGAGCTTGGATCATCAGCTCCGATGGTTGAAGAGTTCATGTTTGTGTGGGCTGCATGTGAAGTTTCTCACACTCGCTCTGGCTGCTTTTCTTGAGCCCTCTTTGGGAGACTTTTTAAAGCGTAGCCTAATGCAAACAGTTGTGGTTTCCCTCATGTGGTGATTCACAAGATTTATAAACATTTATGTCTGAAATTTGGAGTGGGGGACAAAGCTCCACACAAACAGCCTTATTTGATTTGTGTTATTTAAAAGCTCATTTGTTGAAAACTCATTTGTGAATTTAACAAATCCCTTCAGAGAGTTTTGTAAACACTGTCGACTAATGCAATCACTTCGCTGTCTGGTAGATGTGGATGAATGCAAGTTCAACAACGGTGGGTGCCAGCACACTTGTGTCAACACCATGGGCAGCTACGAGTGCCGCTGCAAAGAGGGCTTCTTCCTCAGCGACAACCAGCACACATGCATCCACCGCTCTGTGGGTGAGTGATCAACACGCACACTTGTTCTCTAAACAGTCTGCATCTGTGAGCTTGAGGAAACAGATGATCTGAAGATACTTAAATTCAGTTTAAAATGTCTGGAGGAGGTGAGGCTGTAAACTGTCCCTAAGAGGTTTGTGTTATTTGTGTGTTTGTGGACGCTTGTATCTGCTAATTGTATTAAGCTGCAAAGAAAGACAGAGAATTATGTGGCAAATTCTCCAATCTTTGCATTGAAATCTAAGATTGACGGCACAATGAGGGGTGACAGGTTCAAGCTGGCTCCCGTCACTGAGCTTTTATCTGCAGCAGCAACATGCTGTGGGAAAAAAAAGATCTCTGTGTCCCGGAGAACAAAATAAGTTAATAACTGCATCACTCGGGTCTATGTGGTCTGTGTCACAGATTAGTCTGAAGTGCCTTTGTTTTGTCTTCTTGACTGAAGTCAACTTAAATGCAGGCACTTTCCACTCCATCGGGTCTTGACAACCCTTTTAAATCCCGTGGACCTATCCGCTCAGCTGTGACCCATCTATATAAATGCTGCTTCATTTCATCTCATTTCTCAGCTCGCAGCATTATTGAGTTTGTCGTAGGAGAGTTTGCTGAGCTTTGTTTTCAGGGAAGGAACTTTGGAGATACTTTTCCTCTGCTCACAGACTTTTTAGAGGCGCTAAAAATAACACAGCAGTTGATGTTTTTCAGAAGGCGTGAGGACAATCAGTGTCTTTGAGGATGCCAGACTAATCTCTCAGTATGTGTGCCTTTGTGTGAAGCCGGTCAGTCACTGTAGGAGAGTTTCATTGTGTACCTCTCTCCCTCTTTCTATCCCAGAGGGCCTCAACTGTATGAATAAGGAGCACGGCTGCGCCCACATCTGCAAAGAGACACCCAAAGGAGGTGTGGCCTGCGAGTGTCGTCCAGGGTTCGAGCTGGCCAGGAACCAGAGAGGCTGCATCTGTACGTGCTCGACGGCATGAAGCTGACTTCACACTGCACGCCTACGGTTGGCTCCGAATGTTACTAATATGTCTTTTGGTTGACCTTGCAGTAACTTGCAACCATGGCAACGGAGGCTGCCAGCACACATGCGAGGACACGGAGAACGGCCCCATATGCAGGTGTCACGTTAGGTACACCCTGCAACCCGACAAGAGGTCATGTGTAGGTAAGCACACTGTTTGCAGACTCAGTTGTTCAACAGAGGGGATGGAAAGCTGTGTCAGACACAGTGCTGCACTCACACACATCATTAACAGTTTCTGTCGTCTTAAAACGCCCCCTTTAATAAACAGCATATCTGAATCCTCTCATGGGTGTAGCCATATTGTCTGTTAATCCAACTGAGCCAGCAGCTCAGTCATTTCATTGTCATGCTGTGCAGCTATTATTCAAACTAGGGCTTCAGCTAATGATTATTTTCATTGTTGATTCATCTGTTGATTATTTTCTTAATCGATTAGTTGTTTAGTGTATAAAATATCAGAAAATAGTGAAAAATGTTGATCAGTGTTGCTTAAAGCCCAAGATGACGCCCTCAAACATAAAGATATTCAGTTTACTGTCACAGAAGAGTAAAGAAACCAAAAAATATTCTCGTTTAAGAAGCTGGAAGAGAATTTTGGCTTTTTTTTCTTAAAACAAAGGAATACTTCGCACATGTATTTGCAAATAGGTGCATAGGAGAATGGCAAGAAGAATAAAACTTGTAGAAAAGACTCCCACAAATGAGGTTTGCCTGATGAAGGTCTCGTCATAGAAGCTTTGCAGCATTTAAAATCATTATTTTTGCAAGTAAGACAGTGTGAGGAAGTCTTTTCTATGGCTTCATTTTCTTTAAAAAAAAAATTACTCAAACCAGTTAATCGATTGTCAAATTACTCGGCATTTAAATAAGTAGTTGCAGCTGTAATTGAAAGATCCCAACATTTTCAAAATGCCAAATATTTCGGACTGAATTTTGGGGAAATGTATTTAAAATGCACAAGACATCTTGAACATTTGAATGAGATGTTGTGGTACAGCCCCAAGTTTATTCATGACCTTGGAGACAGGAGTTTTTGAACTCAAGGCCAACTTCCCAGCTTTCTCCCCATCTCATGGTCTTCATCAGTGGATGGAGTTTTGAGGAAGAGATGTAACATGTGGTTGAAAGCTCTGGAAAAAGTTTATGTTTGTATCGGTTGTTTTCACATGTAAACAGAAAGGTATGATTCATGTTGGACGCATTTTGACAAGCAATCATTCTCTCGACAAAATGCTTCTGCCTCACCCCAAAGGAAACCATTAAACCAATAGCAGGACTATACAACAGAGCTTAGAAGATCTATGGTAACCTCCCTGTTTGGACTCATCACTGCACAGCACTCTCAAACTCCAATGCCCTGACTTTTCAAAACTACACAAATAATCTAGCCATTAAATTTTATTATCAGATCCTAGACAACAACTCCAATCCAACACTTACTGCTCTACTTCTAAGTCACAACACAAGACAGCAACACATTACTGTACCACCTTACACAAACAATTATGGTCAGAGATCATTCTGTTACACTTAAGATCAGGAACGAGATCCCACACTACATTAGAGCGATAACCTCTATGACACATTTTAAATAATGTATAAATAAATTAAATGTTCTGGATTTCTGTGTCGATTAAGATTTTTTTCCAAATTGTTAATTTCTGATCAGAATATAACGAAACTAGACTTCACCCCGAGGAGTGCACATTCCAGGAGCAGCTTACAGTATGTTGGACTTTGTTTCTTTAGCACTGCGGAGGCTATCTTGATGAATGAATGAAAGCACAGACTGGAAACATCTCTCTCTGTCAGCTCTCCTGTTAGGCAGTGTGCATTTTTCCACACAATGGTTATGAGGGATAAGGATCAGCCGTCAGATATTGGGTAATATCTCTCCCTCCAGCAGCAGTGTGTGTGAGGTCCAGGCGTATCACTGCGATGTTGTCTCCAGATTCACTTTACTGATCTCCTGTGTTATCTGACACACGCCGAGCCACTGCAGGCTGAATGTCTCAAGTGTAAACATGCATCTGGTTACTGAAAGGTGACCAACGCAAACGCCCACCGCTGAAGTCAATAGAAAACACAGTGGTTCTGTTGTTTAGAAAAATGTAGTGGAATCATGTACCAATTCTTAATCATGATCTTGTTTTTGTGTGTCACAGAACGAGATGAAGCCACCACTGAGTCCGCAGACCACAACGCCACATCCTTTACTGAGGTGGACAAACGGGTCAAACGAAGACTGTTAATGGGTAATAATTACACTCCTTCATTCAGAGCCAACTAACAGCTCAAATCTGTGTCTTACGTGACGGCGTGTTGAGCTGCCGGGAAGCACCCGGGGGTGTGAAACAGTGGAGAGGACTAATGTCTAGTGAACTGATGCATTCCTCAGACTTTTGAGCAAACTGTGAAATGGCTACGCACTCGCTGTCTCGCCCCCGGTTCCCCCCCTGAAAAATATGCATTTGTGACAGTGTGGTACATTTCACATTTTCCTTCCATGTGGGAAGGGCAGCGTGTGAATCTATTCTTGTATATTTAGTATTTATCATTTGTGTGATTGTGGGTCACTCGATACACGTAGAACATTATAACTTTGGCACCTTACCAAGTGCACGGCCAGCATGTGAGCTGAGTCTTGTGCTGTGTTATACATGTTGTTAGGGTACGTCTAGATCAGGGGTCAGCAACCTTTACTATCAAAAAAGCCATTTTTGTCCTGAAAAACAAAATCTGTCTGAAGCTGCAAACAATATTTGAGTCTTTTACTAGTAGGTCTAAATGAGCATTCATTAATATGTCTTAGCACAAAATGGCTACTGTGCAGTGGGTTATTAATGATTATTTGATACTTAATCATTACGCTGTTGGTGGTCAAAGCAAACCAGTCTGTCCATGCACTGTTAACCCTTTGAAACCTGAGCAAATTGGCTTGGTTTTTTCAAAAACATGGGTAGAAGGCAATGACCAATGAAAGAAGAAATGATCCAAAAAAAAGGGCAAAAAATCAGTTAAAAGAGAAAATTAAAAACAAGAAAATGATTTTTAATTAAACTGAAATTAAAAATTCTAATAATTCTGAAACATAATTTTAAATAATTAATAATGATTATGTATATAGTTTTCTCCTAGCTTTTCTTTTTGAAAAAGGTTCAAAGGTGTAAAGTTTTAAATACTTGTGAAGGTGTCTGAAAGCAGCACAAGAAAAATGGTGTTGCTCCAGGTTTCATAGGGTTAAATTCTCTACTTTCCTCTGAGATGTTTCCTGTTTTTGGATTTGGAATCCATAGCAGGCCTAGCTAGGAAGACTCAAGACCAGCCACCGCTTTCCCAAGATTTGGGAAAACTTAGCTGAAAAGGCGCCAAGCCATGGACCTATGATGCACATTATATTTGACAAAGCATTTTTGGTGTTTGGGCTGCACATTTTTGCATCTGGAAAATGCAAGAATCGCTTTAGGCCTACAACAATGATAAGTGAATATTAAAATGCTAAAATGAAACTGTTATTCATTTCCATATAATGTTTTGTCGAAGCCACAGGAAACCACTGCAGAGGAGCTAAAGAGCTTCATGTGGCTCTGGAGCCGCAGGTTGCCTACCCCTGACCTTGATGTTAACATGTACCTTATGGATGTACTCCGCAGCTCTGCACCTCACAAACATGCATCAGAGTTTCATTTGTCTGTTTCCATCAGCAATTATGATTTTTCAAAAACAGTATTAAACACTGTATATGAATGAGAGTGTTCAAATGAGTGCAAACGATAATTCAAAACCTATGGAGGAAACAGTATGTTTGTAATATCCCATCAACTCTACCGTCCAGGTATTTGAGAGCACAGCGTTCAGAAAATCAAGGTTCTGTTTTGCTAAGGATTTAGCATCTGACATTGAGGAATAACCTGTCATTTTTCACAAGCAGAAAGGTCGTTCACATACACGTTGTGTGTCGTCATTTCAGAAACCTGCGCGGTGAACAATGGGGGGTGTGACTGCACCTGCAAAGACACATCCACAGGCGTGCGCTGCAGCTGCCCTGTTGGCTTCACACTGCAGCCGGATGGAAAAACATGCAAAGGTCAGACTGCCAGTCCACAAAATAAGCCTCCCCAGAGAGTGGAGTGGAGTGTTTAAACTCTGTTGTAGGTCATGTCAGGATATCACCTGTTTCCCTGCAGATATTGACGAGTGTGAGCATCACAACGGCGGCTGCGATCACTTCTGCAGGAACACCATCGGCAGCTTTGAGTGCAACTGCAGAAAAGGTTTCAAGCTGCTGACGGATGAACGCTCATGTCAAGGTAGAAATGGCTCCCAGATTGTTTTAGTTAAACTCCAGACAGTCAACACAGATTGGGACAAAATGTGACTGAATGAATGAGATAAGAGGGAGAGGGATGTCACAACACCAGCAGTTATTTGTCATGTCCATTGCCTCTGTGTCCATCCTGATTCTTTCAAGTCTAAAAGGTTTAGTGTGCTATTTTATGACCACATATGTTAATGAATACTCACATATTTGAAGAGGAAAAAAAGTCAGAATTAATTTTTTTGTTCTTAATTTAAAATGATGAGAATATGGATATTTTTTTCTGCTTGAATAACATTAGCATCTCTCTGGGATTAAGCATTATTTTAGTGTTATATATATAGTGTTATATTACGTATTAAAAGATAAGTCAGTATCAGAGCAGCGTTAGCAGCTTCCTTTCTTGTTTTTTATGGTAACGAACCTTTGGATCATCAGGGTTTGTTCCTTTAATGACGCTGACCTGATGCAACTACAGTTCAATTTAAGGCATCTCAATGAAACACAGCCATCTTTTTACCTGTAATTACTATCAAAAGTTAAACGCAGTTTTACCTGATGTAGCACACTGCACTCGTCACATTTCACCGGGTGGGAAAATTCAGGATCAAATGTGTGTCTGTGGGTGGGAAATCCCTCCTGATGAAGATTGCAACTGACTGCCCTGCTATTATGTCACCTGCCTGATTTTGATTACAGATATAGATGAGTGTTTTTTTGAACGGACATGTGATCACACGTGTGTGAACTCCCCCGGTGGTTTTCAATGTCTGTGCAACAAAGGCTACACCATGTATGGGCTGGCCCACTGCGGAGGTGAGTCTGCATCGGGTGGAGGGGAGCTACACAGAACAATTTGAGCGTAACTCACAAGTGCTCAATTTAGAAATGTTTCAAGCTAAAAAAAAAACCCAACTGGTACAAATGTGTTGGGGGGTAATGGACCCTGTAATTATGATAATGATTTTCTCTTTTCCTCTCAGATATAAATGAATGCAGTGTGAACAATGGCGGTTGTGAGCAGGGTTGTGAGAACACCCTGGGCGGATATGAGTGCTTTTGCCATCCTGGCTTTAAGCTGCACTGGAACAAAAAGGACTGCACTGGTAAGCCAGTGCCTCTTCTTATACAAGAGGCACATCTGTTGAGTGCTGTTGCCTCTTTTGAAACTGTGTGACATCCCAAAATTTGGACTGAAACTTGGGGGACAAAAACAGGAGATACTTTGAATTCTGTTCTCTTTTTCTCTTTAATTCTCTGTCACCTCTTGTGCTTGAATAAAACATCCGAAATGCTACGATGTTGTTCGTGCAGTCAGGATGGTGGACCTTTCTGTGCCTCTTCCTCGTTGTTGCAATCAAAGGTGTTCTTTTTTTACCTTGGAGTTTTGTTGTGGTTTCTATCTAGAGGCTGAGGGGTTGCCACCTGCTAAACCCCCCTCTAAACCCACGCTGAACTGCAGTAAGCAAGAGGGAGGGGACCGCTGCTTCCTGACATGCCAGTCCCAAGTTCATATCAGCAGTGGTGAGTCGATTGAACCAGATGTTTGTATAACATGATTTACCTGTGCATTTCTAGCTGTATTGTCAAAGAACAAGTAGTGCAGAGGATGGTTTGGTTCATTTGGTTCATATGATATTCTACGAATTAGCGCCCCACGAATGACACTACATCCTTAATGTAAAGTTACGTCATTTTTATTAGGAAGTGAAACACGGTGATGATGTATCTTAATATGCCACATATTCAGTTCACTCGGTTCAAACGGTTCCAAACACTGGTCTCACGGGGGAAAGTCCTGTGTTTTGTGAGCCATCCTCACCCCAACCTGCCTGCTAAATGGACTACTCAGGACCACTTCCTTCTTTACTCTCATCAGTGCATTTGTCATTTGATCGCAGCCTTCTAAAATATGTGGGTTATGCACAAATTACTGTCTCATTATTACGTGGAGACACTCTCAGTTTTGTTACTGTCCTGCATACCTTCCTTCTGTTATTATTCATGGCACATAAAAGCGTCACTGTGCTGCTCCCACTCGCTGCACTTTGTCAGAGCTGTAATGAAGGCGGTTTTACTGTTGTGATGTTCCAAACAGAAACGTGGAGAGATTTTCCAAATTATTTGCAGATATATGTCAAAATGTAGATGCTCTGAATTTAAATCGGTTTGGTTTGACAAGACGTCCAACGGGTAGGAGACCCTGGGGTAGACCCAAAACACTGGAGGGATTATTTATCTCATCTGGCCCCGGAACTCCTTGATATCCCCCAGGAGGAGCTGGAAAACAATGCTGGGGAGAGGGATGTATGGAATACCTTGGTTAGCCTGCTGTCCCCACGACCTGGCCCCAAATAAGGGAATGAAAATGGATGGATGGTTGGTTTGAAACAGTGCACATGGTGCATGGACTTCAGTAAAGCTCTGAAAAAGCATTCAGACAGTGAGGCTCCTATAGGTGTTGTGAGTTGTAAGAACAGTGACTTCAGTTGACACACCTCAGTCAGGTGCACCATTACTTTCTATGGCATGTTAAGACCCAAACAGCATGGCACACTTAGGGCTGAGCAAAATATCAATATAATATCATGCTATGAGACTAGATATTGTCTTAGATTTTGAATAGTGTAATATCCTAAGTGTTGTCTTTTCCTGGTTTTAAAGGCTGCATTACAGTAAAGTGATGTAATTTTTGAACTGTCCAATTGTTTGCCTTTACCCACTTCGTCATTATATCCACATTACTGATGATTATTTATCAAAAATCTCACAGTGTAAATAATTTGCGAAAGCACCAATAGTTGACCCCACAATATCGTCACAATATTGACATCATGTTATTTGGTCAAAAATATCACAACCATTGATTTACTCCATATAACCAAGCCCTAGGCACACAGCAGGTCAGGTATCTCCTAAAAAAGTGATGCATGTGGCTAAAGCATGCTAATGGGAATGCAATTAGTCAGTAAGTCAAGCTGTTCTAGACCCAGTTGTAAACATCAGTCTGCAGAGCGACTCTTCGTGTTCCTACACGCTACCTGTTTGCTCTCTCCGACTTGGCTTTTGTGGCCTTAACTTTTGTCTGTGTTGGTCGGTGTGTCACGGCCTCTTGTGTGTTTTCAGGGACGGAAGATTCCTACACAGTGACCTGTGGAATGCCTCTGCCCTGCTTGGCTGACGCACAAAAGAACAACAGTGGCTTGCATTGCTTAGGCAAGTACAAAACATCACAGATTTACATCTATCTTTCCACTCTGCCACACAAAACAGTTACTTTGGAGCAACTCAGGCTTCCCTTGTTCTCAGTTGATGAATCAGTACATCAGAATGAAGATGTTTTCTGTTCCTCTGTCCCACAGGTCCAGAGATGTCCAGCGTCCCACGCATTAAGACCACAGCCACTTTCAGGTCCGGCACAGCAAAATGCAATTTAAAACGAAGTCAGGAGAAACTGAAGGAGAGCTTAAACTCAGCACACTCAGGTACAGAGGTTGCCACGCAACAAACATAACAATGCCTCCAAACACGAGACTTAGATCACAGATAGACAACGATTAAAATTACAGCTTCTTCATGTTACTGGTTAAAAAAACATTAAGGGTTTACCAAGAGCTGCCAGCATCTAAAGCCACAATCTTTAGAAGATAAAGCAGACCTGAAGGCTGCTTCAAAGTAAACCAAAAACCAAAGGCAAATGTGAAAGAAATTTGTGGTGAAAGTGATGTGGTTTGGAGTGTCTTGAATGTCTCAGTGCAGCACTTTGTCTGGCGGTGACAGGAGAGGATGTAATTAGCCATAGCATGCCTTTCAGTTGGGTCTGACCTAGCCATCAATCACATGGGTTTCCGATTGTAGGATTATTTTGCTTCTCCAAAGGGTTTCGGCATGGTCTTTAACATCGCCCACAGTCACTGAGAGGACATGTAATTGTTTCAAATAAAAGAAATTGTCACTGTGACATCTCGGCCTTTCCTCAGCTTTCCGGTGACAAGAAATGATCAAACCAACTGCATATATTGTCTGTTTTAAATCTGTTTTAAATCTGGGTATGATGTGGCGTTTGCTACCAGCAATAAATTTGTTGTTTACTGTGAGACTGTCTTTGATTTTCTTTAACGATTGTGTGTGTGTGTGTGTGTGTGTGTGTGTGTGTGTGTGTGTGTGTGTGTGCTGGCTGTGGCGTGATCGTGGGGGGGTGGTTGTCTCCCATGTCCACAGATAGCAGGTTCCTCTTCACTGAAAATGTCCAGTTCAGCTACGTGAGCCTGCGCTGCACCTCGTCCGGGCAGCGAACGCGCAGCCGCCACGGCAGGAAAGCTGGCGAGGAGGACGGCTCCTCGATAACAGCTGAGTTTGAGCTGGATGTGAACCTAGAGGAGGTAACAGGTTGGTCTCTCTGCGCTTCCCCTCTGCCTGCCTGCGACCTTCGCTTCTTGTTCTCCGTCCTTCTTCTGCTGCTGTCTGCTCGTCACTAAACAGACCAAACTGTTAAAGTATCTCCTGTTTTGACTTGGCTGTGGTGGTGGGCTCTAGGTTGGGAGTCAGAATCGAGGTGTGTTTATTTTATGTCATGAATTCTCTATAAGTGTTGGCCTGGATTGCTTTTCTTCTGACTTCATGGTGCATTTGTGTGTATGTCTAGGTAAGCATGCGAGCATCCACGCATGAATGTACACTTTACAACAGGTGTGGGAGATGACATGTTGGCTGTGGAAACAGTTGTGATATCAAATGCTTCTCTCAGCAGAGAGCTGTGACCTGAACTGTGTGCGCCGGCGCTCAGAGAAGAGGCTCAGGAAGACCATCAGGACCCTCAGGAAGTCCATCAACCGGGAACAGTTCCACCTCCACTTCGCCGGATCTGATTATGAGCTCGCCAAGAGTCTGGGCAAGCCAGCAGAACTGCCAGGACACTGTTTGGCGGGACAGGTGCTAGTGGGCAGGAAGTGTGGTGAGTTTGGTTTTTGTATTTACTCGTTATTCAACACAAAAAGCATATTAAATGTCAGGACGTGCACCATTCAGCCAGGCACCACTTCTACTGAAGATAGTGATGCCTCTCATCTCTTAAAGGCCCAGACACACCAAACTGACATTAAAGAGCTAGTGGCGTCAAAGGCTGACTGTTGTGTCGCCTCACATGTCTTGGCCAGAAAGTTGCACCTGAACACACCTCAAAGACTAGACTACTACAAATAGCACCTATGTTCTGTGCCTGCATTTGAAGAAATAACTCTCAATAGCTGCTGGCGGCTGTAGTCTGTATTCGTCATTCAAATAAGGAAACAGGGAGACCGACAGGACGGCTTCAAGACTCTGGTCAGCCAGTTAGTACAGTGACAACACAACCCAATGTCGAAAGAAGTTTTATTTACCAAGGGCTCGCGAGCAATAACACAAACCATTATGAAAAGTTTCTGCTAAAGAGCTCAATAGCTTAAAGAATAATCTTACCTGATATAACAAGTTTCGATATGAAGCCCTCTTGACTTAAGTTGTTTCTTTGCTTTCCTCACTTCCATTTGTATTTCATTCCCACGCTGATTCAACATGCTGAAACAGCCTAAATTACACCTACAAGGGCTGACTAATGCCAAACACACCACCAAAACTAGGGCGAAAGACACTCACCGACAACCTGACATTGACTGACTGTTGGCGTGGTGTGTAAGGGCCTGAGTGCAGATTCAGCCACTTGTGTTACACCTAAAACCGGTCAGCAATGTCTCTGACCAGGCCATACACAGACAGTTGGGGTTGTAGCAGTGTACCGGTATATTCACGGTATATCCAGGTATGAAGATTGATGGTTATACTGTGTTTTTGCATATCTATGGCAGTGGTTCCCAGTTGGTGGGTCCTGGTCCAAAAGTGGGTCCCAGGTCCACTCTGAATGGACCGCAAGTGAGTCGCATAACATGTCAAGTTTGTAAAAAACGTAGTACAGGGAATTTCCAGCTCAGAAATTTTACTTTGAAGTGCCGTTTCCTGCTGTAGAGTGAGTGACTAATGGACAGCTACATGACAGAGACAACAAACTAGTTCATGGCCAAATGCAAGTATGACGCTGAATACACTGAACTGTGTGGACCTTGAACAAATGACGAAGGAGGAATCTGGACCCCACAGCTGGACCAGTTAGGAATCACTGATCTATGGTATTTTAAAAAACAACCAGACGGAGAATCTCTCCTTTATTTTGTATTTTTTTATGGGAGGCTTTTTACATAAACTTTTAGAAAATGGTTTCGAGTTTCATTCATACTAAAGTGTTTGTTCAACCAAAAACCCTTCTGTTTTCATTCCTTCAAGGGTCATTGTAACTGATAATAATTATAGTAATTGCGTAATACCGTTTACCGTGATGTTTTCTAAGACGGTTATCGTACCGTGACAATCTCATGCCGTCGCAGCCCCACACACAGCAGACTCAGAGTCATGTCTTAAAGCAATTGAAATGGTCCATGCCAGTGAGATATATTTAGACAAGCTGGTTTAATGATTGGATTTGGGGCAGGTGTTGGCCAGATGAGTGCCATATTTGGTTTGCAGACATGCTGTAATGAGCGAGTTGGAGGGGAGAGCGAGCTCGCATGGAAGAACAGAGAGTCTGTTGTTGGCCCTCCAAGCTGTGAGATCTTCCAGCATCTCCCCGGGATAAGAGTGTAACATGAGGGCTGATGGCAGGTCTCCTGGTAGCTGTTGCCTCTCGGTTTGGTTTTTATATACAACCTGTGATGGAGAAAATGTTCATTAAATAAGACCGCACACTGTCAGCGTTTGAGAGCTGAAGGCTGGCATGTGTTTTCTCTGGCTGTTGGGACCGTGCGCCCCTAGTTTCGGGCCTCACAGTAAGTTTGCTGCCTGCTGCACGGCGCCTTTATATCAGTAAGAGGAAACCGGCGCCTTTCTTCTGTTGAGATGTCTAAATATTTATTCAAAAGGAATGCGTTTTGTTCGATATTTGCACATGTCTACAACAATGTTGAGGATGTTTGAATCTGATGCTGACCCAGATCTTTAGTAGTCTTCGCACAGCCCTTTTAGTGTGTTTAAGGTTTTTGTTTTATCCCGTTTGAACTTCTGGGAATCGATGGAAATGTTTGCACTTTAATTGGAGACCAAAACTTGTATGTAAATAAAGGTATCCTGTTTCATTTGTTGGGAGAAAATCATTTACATCACATATATCTCCCTGTAATACCTTTTTTGGCCTCTACATTAACATCAAAGTTACCTCTGCTGTTGAGCTGCCGACATGATTTAAACCCAAACTGCTCCTGTTCATTATTTCCATCTTTCAGTTACACCGGTCTTAAGTGTCTTGATTCCTTAACTCCCCCGCTACGCTTTCAGGTCAACATTAAGCAGTCTATTGGCCGTGGCAGGGGTGTAGACATGTAATTTGGGAGAGGAGGAGCGGGGGGCTGAAAGGCATTCTTCTTAACCTTCAGCTCTTTAAAGGAGCTATATTTCTCCCCTCCTCCCCCACCTCCCGCTCTGGCTTAGCTCGGAGTGCAGTTTAGTCCTTTTCAGTTTGCCCACTCCATTGAAAACCCCATTTGGGGCTTGTTCTCACTGCCTGAGAGGGATGACAACGCAGCCTCCTGTGCATTTGGAGAAAATATGCTTTCACCTCTAAGCAAAAGCATTTCTCTTTGAGTCTGTGATTTGTTTCGGCTGCATCGATTTTTATTACAGAATGTTGTTTCTATTTAAATAAAATGATTGAGCAGGATTTATTTATTTTATATAAATATTTTGTTGTTCAGATGCTTATACGTACTTTTGTCAGAATGTGACATATCCATATAAAAAGTAAGACAAGAGCAAACGTCGAGACAGAGATGCCGGGACTGGTGCGCATCCACGTCCGTTTGACTCCTGTAGTCGACTTGTTTGCGTGTTTGTTTTAACATTGAAGATGTTTAGGAAGTGCTGTTGATTCAAGCTGGCAGTTTGAGTGCTGTGTCCCCCCTGCCCCCCAGCTGGGGCCACTTTGCATGACCCCCAGCCACTAAACTGCAAAAGAGAATTGACTTCAGCCACACCATGGGAATCAATTAGCATCAGTTGTTTGGGCCTCCGCTTGATGGGCGCGAGCAGCGATTGGGCCAAGCAGAATGGGGGGATTCAGAAACCTGACCCCTTTTATTGGGTTCAGCTCCTTACCACTGTGATACCGTAGTGTTTTCCTATGTCATCAAGTAGGCAAAGACTGGCGACTTGAATAGAGGTGAAAGGTCTTTTAAACCTCTTTGGGGCCATCAATTCGAGGACTCTATAGAAGCGTCCTTTGCATTTGAAAGGCTTCAAGGTTTTTTCTCTCTTTCACTCTCACTCTCTCTCTTCTCTCACTGCTTCCCTCTGTCAAATAAAAGCTGTTAGAGGACAATGCAATGATGGCTCCTCATGGTCTTTCAGAATAAACAATAGGCTTCAAAAAATGAACTGCTCTTGAGAGAATTACATTTTCCTCCTTTAGAGGAAAATCTAACAATTTGCTGAGCCACGTATAATGGATCCACGTTAAAGCTTTTGTGTGTTGAGCTTTTAGTGATAGTGGTTTCTCTGCTTACAGGCAGCTTAGAGGCTACAACCGAGGGCACATTTTGCACTGAAGGCCCGGGATTTAATTGATTTATTCTTGTGTGAGATCAGCTTCAGTTTTCAAGTCAAGTTCTTAAGACCATCAGACAGACGCAGTAATTCCCAAATTAATTACAGGCATCACTCTGAATGGGAGGAACCAAAGCAAAACGGTGCTTTGGTCCCTTTAATCAACTCTTTGCACTTTAGTGAGATAAGAGGGAAATACTCCCTTTGATTTTGCTTCTGTGTTTGCTTTTAAAAGAGGCGAGGGTGCTTATGATGGTATTAAAAGTTCCTCCCCAATGCACAGCCATGTTGTATAAAGTATTAGGACGTGTCAGATGTGGGGCAGCTGTGGAGAGGGCTGGTGCTCTTTTGTCTCAGTGATTTGGTATGGCTGTATCGGGGTGGTTAGCAAAAGCATTTTAACAGCTTAATGGTGGGTTTTCGTGCACATTTGCGTGTCCCTACAGATTTGCTTACAGTGTGTGTGTGTCCTGAATTGCTCCTAAACTAATGTGAAAGACAGGATGCAGACCTTTACTTCTGTGTGAGTGTGTGTGAATGGCCATGCAGCCTTTTGGTTTATTATATATATTGTCAAAAAAAAATATTATTACATTTGAAGTAATAACAGTGTCAGTTTTACCAATTAAAAACTACACTTATTACTTTTGATACCAAATTTTGAATTGAAATGGATCAGAAACATATTCTTCCCTTTGTTTTTGTCATAATCCATAACATGATTATAAAATCATTTGTGATTCTTTAACCTTTAGCAAAGACGTGTGTAATAAGACTACATTTAACACGAATAACGAGCAAAACTCTTCATTTCAGTGGCAAACCTCACACTGTTAAGTGAAAAAATTCAGACTATCCTCTGATGAAATGACAAATAACCTGACTGATGTAAACATACTACATATAAGCTCTACGTCTTTGAGGAACTTGTGAAGATAGTTTTGTCAGTTACTGTATTCTTTAGAAATATGATTAACAAAATCTTTAACAGTAATAATTCATTTCAGCCATAACCTAAAGCCAGTATAGAAGATCTACGTGATTGTTTACACAATTAATATTTTTTGCATTTATGGTTTACGCTATGAAGAGCACAATCCCTGTATCGTGTCATATTTACCTCCGCCAAGGAGGTTATGTTTTCGCCGGCGTTTGTCTGTTTGTTTGTCTGCAAAATAACTCAAAAAGTTCTGAACGGATTTTGATGAAATTTTCAGGATTCAGATTCAGATTCAGATTCAGAATACTTTATTAATCCCCGGGGGGAAATTGTTTTTGTTCCAATGCTCCGTGCAAAGTAGAAAAATAAATACAGCATGAATGGAAACAAGAGATAAAGATGAAGATATAAATAAAATACTAAAATAGACAATGAAATAAATAAAATAAAATATTAAAGTAGACATTAAAATAAAATAAAATAAAATATTAAAGTAGACAATAAAATAAAATAAATAATAAAATAGTAAAGTAGACAATCTGAAATATATACAATATACAATGAAATGGTTGTAGCGTTATAAATGAAATAAGAATGAGTAATTATATTGTGTGTTTTGTTTTATAAATAGCCAAATGAGTCCGATCATCAGAGGGAGGAGTTGTACAGTTTAATGGCCACAGGTAAGAATGACTTCCTGTGGCGCTCAGTGGTGCATTTAGGAGCAATCAGTCTCTGGCTGAAGGTGCTCCTCTGTTCGACCAGAGCGTTGTGGAGAGGGTGAGAGCCATGCTGAAGTATCGCCCGCACCTTTGACAGCATCCTCCTGTCTGACACTGCTGTCAAAGGGTCCAGCTCCACCCCCACAACGTCACTGGCCTTTCTGATCAGCTTGTTGAGTCTGTTGGCATCGGCTACTCTCAGTCTGCTGCCCCAGCACACCACAGCAAACAGAATAGCACTGGCCACCACAGACTCATAAAACATCCTCAGCATAGTCCGGCAGATGTTAAAGGAGCGGAGCCTCCTCAGAAAATAGAGGCGGCTCTGTCCCTTCTTGTAAAGGACTTCAGTGTTCTTAGTCCAGTCCAGTTTATTGTCTATGAACACACCCAGGTACTTGTAGTGTTCTACAATGTCCACGTTATGCCCCAGGATGGAAACTGGGGTCACTGGTGTCCTCGTTCTCCTCAGATCCACCACCAGCTCTTTTGTCTTTGTTGTGTTGAGCTGCAGGTGGTTCAGCTCACACCATGAGACAAAGTTATTCACCACAGCCCTGTATTCAGCCTCCTCACCCTTGCTGATACATCCAACTATAGCAGAGTCATCAGAAAACTTCTGAAGATGACAAGACTCTGTCTGGTAGCTGAAGTCCGTGGTGTAAAGGGTGAAGAGGAAAGGAGAGAGGACAGTACCTTGTGGGGCCCCGGTATTGCTGACCACTGTGTCTGACACACAGTGCCGCAAGCGCACGTACTGTGGTCAGCCAGTGAGGTAATCCACAATCCAGGACACAAGGGGGGGATTCACCAGCATCGCCGGAGAGGAAAGGTTGATAACGGCACAAGGAACAGATGATAACTAAAATCCTAAACTAACTAAAATCCGAGCTGCTTGGCGGAGTGCTCTAGTTATGACTAGATTTCTACCACAAGTTATAGTCCTGGGGTCTCATTTATAAAACACTGCGTACAGTCCATACTAAAAATCTATGTACGGACAAAAGCCAAAAACAGCGTGCGCCAAAAAATGTTTGCCGATTTCTACAACCAGGCTTCCACCTCACCGTCTGCGTCGCCAATTTCCTGTCGCCAAAATGCTCATAAGCATGGCTCAAAGTTTCTCCCATCAAGTCTGTTTTTATAGATCACAACTTTCACATTTGTGTGGGAAGTGGCGTATGCCTCTGTCAGGCATTGTTTTGTGCGAACACAATGTTTATAAATGAGACCTCTGGTTACTACTTCCTGTCTTTCAAAGGAGTTTGTAAGTTAGTGATTGAGTTTAGGGTGTATAAAGGTTGGTGGGAGCTCAAAGGGACGGTTTCCCCCCAGATCATAAATACATATTTTTCCTCTTATCTTCAGTGCTGTTTATCAAACTAGATTATTTTGGTTGTTGAATGTTGGAGTAATCAGCCGTAGAGATGTCTTCCTTCTCCCAAATATAATGGAACTAGATGGCACTAAGCTTGTGGTGCTCGAAGTGCCCTAAAAAATAGATTTGAAAAACTCAACCGTGATGTCTCTTTCCAGAAATCACGACCCAGTTAGTCCAGATTATCCACGGACCCTGTTGTGAGCAGTTTCATTTAGGAACTTGCTGGTCTACTCCCTCCAACCGTATCACTACACAAAAGGAAGTGTGCATCTAGCGTGCATCTAACGTTGATAGTGTCCTCCTCAGTTGAGCTGTGACATTAACTAGCTCAGAGGTGCAAGGTGAGCTAGCAGTATCTTTGATTTTGGGGTGAACTGTCCCTTTATAATGCATCAATAAGTATGATGTGTTTATGAGTAGTTCTCTTAGAGGTTTTCTGTCCGACATGTAAAGATAACTTCTTATAAACATTAAGGAGATACCTTGGCAAAAAGCAAATATAGTGTGATTGACTTTGATAAATCAATGACAATGAATTATTTGTTTGTAGAAGGTACACTGTTGAGTGCACTTACACTTTGACTTTAACCAGTTGCAGCATTTAAAGGCCCTAGTAAACTAGTGTACATTGTGCTGAACTGCATCAAGGTCACTTATACTTGTAACGTTCATTGCCGTGCAAATAAAACTCTCAAATCTGTCAACAGATTGATAAATTGATCGGACTCAGCCTTTGATGTGTTGAGGATGCTTTTCAGTTTGTTTATACGTTTCAAGTACGTACACGGTCCTGTCTGATTACACTTGAGAGGCAGCTGATGAAGTCCGGGTTATTTTGCTTTAATGGTCTTGTCATGCAATTGAGCGGCTGTATTTATGCTGTAAATCTACAGTGTGGTTAGGACTGTTTGAGTATGTGTAGCTACAGGGCAGACAGGGCTCTATTTGTTGATTCATGTCTGCATTTGACATTGTCTAACTCCCTTCCTGACACTGATCTGTCTGCTAAATTGATGTAAATTACAGCTCAGACACATCCCTCTGTTTTGGGTGTCTTAAGTGTTTGTGTTCAGTTTGTGAGGAAAATGTTTGATTTCACCGACTAGAATAATTAAATTTGTTCCAACTTGGTTTCATATCACAGAAGTCTTTTTGAGATAATTTGTGTTTTGGTATTTAGAGAACATGTTTTGTCAAACTCACAACAGCAATAAGACAAAACTATCAGCTCTTGGTGACGTGACGAAAACCGCAACCTTTACCGCTCCTTGAGGAAACAAAGCAGACCTTAGTTAACATTTGCTGTGTGTGTAGTCAGGGATGCTGATTGAGTTAATAACCTTTATCTATCGTGTCATTCCCCACCTGTGTGTTAGTGAGCTGCAGTGCCGGGACCTACTACGATGGGGATCAGGGAAGGTGTGTGTTGTGTCCCGCTGGAACGTATCAGGATGAGGAGGCACAGATGTCTTGTGAGGTCTGTCCTGGACCTGAAGGAAGAGAAGTCTCCAAGGTGGTTGGAGCTCGAAACATGTCAGAGTGTGGAGGTAAGACAGTCAGGTCAATTTTATTTATGAAGTTCAAAATCACAATGTTACAATCTGTACAACATATGAAACCCTCTATCTTTAGATTCCAACTTCAGATAAAGACAAACTTTCCCATAAAACCTTTAAAGACCCAGACACACCAAACCGACATTAAATAACTAGTGGCAGCAAGGGCCGATTGTTGGGTTGCCTTTTTAGCCTGTGTCTCAGCCAAAAAGTTGTACTTGAACACACCACAGACTACAGTCAACTAACAACATAGCAGCAGGCGGCAGTAGTCTGTTTTTCAAAAAATGGAAACTGGAAAGATGCTAGTTAGCCAGTTAGCACATTAACATAACCTGATGTTACAGGAACACATGATATTTATCGTGTGCTCGCGAACAATAACACACTTACAAACCGTTTCTGCTAAAAACATAATCTTACCTCATATAACAGGTACGTTTTTGATCCCATGCCCTCTTGGCTTTAGTTATTTGTTTGCTTTCTTCTTGTGCACAGAGGTAAACGGCCAATCAGGGTAATTTAACTCAACAATGGGCTCTGCCGGCTTCACCGCCAATTCAACATGCTGAATTGGGCAAAAAACAGGCAACAAGGGCAGACTTGTGCCAACAGTGAGGGGCACACTGCAAAAAATAGGGTGACAGATGCTAACCGACAGCCTGACGTTGACCTTCGGCCGACCATTGACTTTATGGGCCAGGACCCTTATGAGGACAAAATTGAGGAAACCTAAGAATCCCTCTTCCAGGACGGACAGACATAGAATAGTGTTCAGAATAGACAGAGCAAAAGACAGTTTGATAAACAATCTACAACAATCATGTCATGGTGTCCAGATACAGCAAACATGTAGTTAGTCCAACTGAATATTCTTATACTGACATTATTGAATAGTTGACATTAGAGAAACAGTAAACAGGGGACGTTTCCATGGTGGGATTTGTGTCTTAAACCGCCAGGCTACTAAAATCATGTTTATGATTTCATGTTTACATTTGAAACATACTGGCATTTTTTCCAGACACAGCTGTAAGATAGACAGCACAAACCCACATAATTAAATCAGTCCTCTTGTTAACATGCATGGATTACTGAACAGGCCTACGGGGCACAGGCCCAGCGGCCCACAGGCTGAGGGGCTCACAGTGTCAGGGGCCCCCCTAGCCTTCACACCTGCAAAATGCCACTCAAATTAACATGCACCGACCACAAAGTGTCACAAAAAATTATGAACAGGTGCAGAGGAACTGCAAACAGACACATCTCTACCAAAAGGGGCAAAACAGCCACAAAGAGACATCAAATGACTACAAAGAGACGCAAGACAACAAAAAAGAGGCACAACCACCACAGTGTGTGCCTTCTTCCTATGTAAAAGAGGTGATGAGGCCTTTTGCATATTTGTGCCCAGGGGCCCATTGTCTCAGAATCAGCCCATGCTTCTTCTAACACTATTTAAGGTAACTGGCATTATAATGGGAAAACAGGGCACATCTGTAGTTCACCTATTTTAAGTAGTTATGATGTATTCCTTGTAAGTCATCAACTGCCTGCACAGTTTTTCACTACCTGACTGTGAACATTCATAATCATATTAAAAGCATTTCAAATATGAACCCATTAAAGGTCCAGTGCGTAGGATTTAGGGGCATCTATTGGCAAAGATGGTCTATAATATTCATAACTATGTTCTCATTAGTTTACAGTCTGCCATGTTGTTCTACAGTAGCCCAAAATGGACAAACCAAGCACTGGCTCTTAATTTGGCCATTTGCTTTTTTGTGTTTTCATGTTTTTGCCTTTTTCGCATCAGCCAGTCAGCAGTTCTTCTACACGCTTGGGACACGGGGAGAAGTTTCAGTTCTGCAACTTCACTGCTAGTTGCCACAAAATCCTACACACTCAACCTTAAAGAAATGTTTTGACATTTTGGAAAATGTGTTCATTAGCAAGGTTTAGAGGAGCTGATCTGTGGATTTTTTTGACAGTGTCAGGCTAGCTGTTTCTATCAGTTTCCAGTCGTTGTGCTAAGCTAAGCAAACCAGCTGCTGGCTGTAGCTTCATATTAACTGTACAAACATGAGAGTGGCATCAACCTTCTGATCGAGCTCAGCAAAAAGCACATATGCACATGTCCAGCAATTTTTAACTATTCCTTTATACATCACAGAAGAGTTTTATGGTTTGATATTTAAAAGAAAAAATGCTCAAGGTTGGCTTTTAGAATTTCGTCCTGTTGGTAATGACAATCGTTTAAACTGGGCAGCTCTTGAAAAAGAACTTTGTTTACAATAAAACAGAATGCACAAGCCGAAGGGAAATGATAATGTAATATCTGAAACATGTAAACAAAAAGCAGAAAAAGCAATAAAGGCACAGAGAAATGTCAGTAGCTGTTTTGTGAATATGAGCCACACAGGAAGCGATGGTGCCAGGATAAAGATCTCTCCCCGGCAGATGTTCTGCTTTGTGTAAAGCCAAAGAGGCTCAAGCTTAGATGTTGAAGATGTGTTTGAATTCAAAAGGTGAACTCGGCTTCTTTCAGTCCTGAATAATAGCAGAAGGAGCCTCCATGTTTTTCCTCCTGTGCTGTTATCTGAGTCACTTTGTGGCTGAATCCCAGATCCCATCTCCTCTGTCAGACTAAACAACAAGAAGCTATCAGAAAACTCCCACTGGCACCCAGTGTTACACTCTGCACTGCAGATAAAACATGATATCATTCCATTAACATGTGCTTGAGCTTTGCTTTATCTTATCTTAATAGGAGGGGAGAGTATTTTGTTGTATATTTCACTTACAAAAATAGGAAAAAAACCTTAGATGTAAACTAATCCAAGAGGCGCAGGTTTGATTTTTAAGAGCCAGAGAGGTCAAAAACTGTGTTCACACTCTGATTTGACCGCATGCTTGTGTGTGTTCAGGTCAGTGTTCACCCGGTCAGTACTCTCATGACGGCTTCGTCCCCTGCCTGCCCTGTCCTCTGGGAACGTACCAGCCAGAGGTGGGACGCACCACCTGCTTCCCTTGTGGAGGAAACCTGGTCACCAAGCGCAGTGGTGCCATTACCTTCCAGGAGTGTGAGACCAAAGGTGCCAAAGTCATTTTTATTATTGTTGTTGCAGAGTTGAAACGTGACCCCAGTTTAGTTTCATGTCTCATGTTGTGACATAAATGGAGGGATTAGATGGTTGTTTTTCAGGCTGAACATATTTATGAAAACCTGTCAAACTAATTCGATAAAGGGAAACATCTGTTGTTTTGACTCTTTTTGACATCACAGCAGTATCATGTGGTTTCTGAGTCTGTGGGGCTCTTGAGTGTGTGTTGACAGGCCCTCTGCTGCCCTCTGCAGCCACTGTGTTGTCTGCACACTTGCATGGTTGAGTCAGTTTAAAAGAATGCACCTCCTAGATGTCATGCCTTCAGAAACTTTTGGTTTTAGCTTGATGACAGTGAGTTTTTATGTTTTATCTATTCTATTCTGAGGTAATTAACAAAGGCAGGGAAGTAAAAGAAACACTGAACACAATGAGAACACATTTCAAAATAAAACAGGAAGTGGACACCAACACATGAGCATGAACGTGACAGAATATCACAGTTACATCAACTAATAGTTTTCCATCACTGTCTTGGCTCCTGCAGTCCAGTGCTCTCCAGGACATTACTACAACACCAGCACACACCGCTGCATCCGCTGTCCCACGGGCACGTATCAAGGAGAGTTTGGGCAGAACTACTGCGTCGCCTGCCCGGGGAACACCACCACCGACTTCGATGGCTCTACTAACTTCATGCAGTGCAAAAGTATGTCTGTCTGTACACAGGAATTCCAAATTAAATCCAGTTCCAGGTAATTCAGATATATCTGACACATCTATGTCACTTTAAAGACAGACAGTGTGGAGGAGAGCTGGGAGATTTTACCGGCTTCATCGAGTCCCCCAACTATCCTGGGAACTACCCAGCTAATGTGGAGTGCACCTGGACCATCAACCCACCACCCAAACGCAGGATCCTTATTGTTGTCCCAGAAATCTTCCTGCCCATTGAGGACGAGTGTGGCGATTACTTAGTAATGAGAAAAAGCTGTGAGTTCTATTGTTATGATTATACTACAAATATTGTGTGTCATTATAAGCAGACTGCCAGAAGTAATTGCTGTAAGCTAACTGTCGATGTCGTCCTTTGCGCTCACGTCCTCATTTCACAGCTCTCTCCAACTCTGTCACAACCTACGAGACTTGTCAGACCTACGAACGTCCCATCGCTTTCACCTCCCGCTCCAAGAGGCTCTGGATACAGTTCAGGTCCAACGAGGGAAACAGTGGGAAAGGCTTCCAAGTCCCGTATGTGACATATGACGGTAAGAAGAAATATGAGGTTCTGTGCTTTGATGATGATGCTGCTACCTCAGTGTGTTACATACATTTGATTCAGTTGTTTTAATGAGCTGTTTATGGACTGTTTCAGAGGACTACCAGGAGCTAATAGAAGACATAGTCAGAGATGGAAGATTATACGCTTCAGAGAATCACCAGGAAATTCTCAAGGTATGTAGGTGTACATGTTTAACAAGGATTTTATGTTTTTGTGCTGTGTGTTTTCACTTTGGAGTTAGCCAGAAACTTTGACATGTAGTGGTGTATTACAATGTTTCATGTATAATTCACTTTATCTGTATTGCACCTGTTATTCTCCGCCCATAATAACTCTCAACACCTCACCTCTGTCTAACAGAGAGCTCTCAGCTTTATGGTTTTGCTTCTTCAGCAGCCTTGCACATGGTCAATTTGCACATTTTTACACTCTGCCTCATTGCATGGATTGGATATTTGTCTAATGTATATGTATAGTTTATATTTTAGTAGTTGTATTCTAGTTTATTTTTTATATTGTGTATTCTATAGATAATTTATAGATATCGATCTGATATTTACGATAGGCTTGGGCAGCATTAAGGTATTATAGAGTACTGGGGTGTGTTTGTGTTTATGTATGTATTATGGATTTAGGTTCAGTGAGCATGTAGCACCCTCTTTTGGACACCTGTGGAAATGCAGGCTGCTGCTTTATCATCGCTTTTCTTTGCTTCCCATTAATACAATCTGTTTTCTCACCAGGACAAGAAACTGATGAGGGCGCTGTTCGATGTGCTGGCTCACCCACAGAACTTCTTCAACTACACAGCACAAGAATCAAGAGAAATGTTCCCCAAATCCTTCATCCGCTTCCTCCGCTCCAAAGTCCTGAGATTCCTTCGCCCGTAGGATGGGCAGTTTCTGGATATTTCATGAAAAACCCAGATTAGATCCCGAAGAGAAAGTGAATAAGTCAAGCAACTGGACTTTAAACTGGAGCTTTAAGAGGGAGAAATGAGTGTAGACCCACATGGGCATCCTCACATGCTTGTTTGGAAAATTGGAAACATGTTTTAATTAGCAACAGTTGAATTATGACCATCTCAGGATTCCATGCTGTACATGCCAACGTTATGAGACATTTGCTAATAGCATCATAATGAAAAACAAACGCTGTAGCTGAACAGATATATGCTGAATGTCAGTGTGCTGTATATAGAGTGTGTATCTAGTTTTAACATAGGCTACGTTCACAGGTAGAGCTTCATTGACAGAAACACTGCTACATGTCAGAAACAAATATAGCACAAATGTTTTCTCGGGAACATTAGCACTACTGAGGAAGTAGTGGCACCACAAAAGCAATTATTCTGATAAATGTTTTGTATATGATGTAAAGAGTTTTAGGTGAAATGCTAATGTATTGTAGCAACTACGTACATTTTTGACAGTATAGCACCGCTGCAATCGCTGGTGGCCGACGTATTTGATGTTCCAAGGTGTGAGTGAGTGCGACTACACCAGTACGCATCAGTATATTTTGTATTGTTACCTAGCAACCAAAGACAACTGTTCAGAGTACATGAAAAGAAAAGTCCTGTAAAATAGAATTGAGCTATTCACCTGTCTTAGATGACACATGTATGTATATTTTTATGGTTTTGTACATCTAATATGCTGTAAATAAAGATAGGAAACTTATTTTGTGTTTTTTGTTTCCTTTCCTCACTTTCATGTCATATTGTATTTGTGGCACAAAACAGAAGGTTTCAGTTGTTCCAGCTGAATTTCATTCTCATACACACATGCACTGTGACTGCCTTATTAGACCAGTTAACATTTAAAGGGACAGTTAAGCTGAAAATTGAAAATACAAATCTTTCCTCCTACCTGTAGAGCTGTTTATCAGTCTAGATTGATTTGGTGTGAGTTGCTGAGTGTTGAAGATACTGGCTGTAGAGATGTCTGCCTTCACTTGAATATAGTGGAACTAGATGGCACTCAGCTTGTGCTAAAGAAAAGCACAAATGATATTAATATTTTATTTTAAACCCAACAGCAATGTCTCGTTCCAGATATCATGACCCCATTATTCAAGATGATCCACAGACCTTGTTGTGAGCAGTTTCATGTAAGAACTATTTAGTTTCTGCCAAACTACACCCACAAACTGTATCACCACTTAGAAGGAAGAGTGCACTCACATTACAGCTCAGCTGAGGAAGATGCCATTAATATTTACATGTCGTGCTATCATGAGAACGAACCTCTGGTCTATGAGTAGATGCACACTTCCTTCTAAGTGGTGACACAGCTTGAAGGATGTAGTTTGGTAGAGAGAAAGTAGTTCCTACAGGAAACTGCCCACAACCAGGTCTGTGGATTATTTTGAGTAACTGGGTCATAATTTCTGGATTGCTGTTGAGTTTTTCAAGTGTATTTTTGGGCCCTTTTGAGCAACACAAGCCGAGTGCCATTTAGCTCTATTATATTCGAGAGAAGGCAGACATCTCTATGGCTGATGTAGTTATGACGCTCTAATTATCCCCCTTGTCTTCATCCAAATTCTGAAAAAAAAATGTACCAGACCACCTAATATATTTTAAAAGTTTACTTCAGCTGTCAAAGGTGACACAGAAACAGTTGTCCATTTCCAAATCCAAAATTATCCAGAAAGGAGAGATAAGAAAAAGATAAAAGAGGTAAGAGGTCAAAAAAAACTGTGGCTCCACTCCCTACTGCAATTAACTCTCAAATCTAAAAACTCTCTCCACTGGTGAGTGTAAAAAAGGGGGCAATTAAAGGTACAATACAACAATTACAGTACCCTAATCTTAACAGTCACAAGTGGAAAACTGCATTTAGGTTTCTAGAGCCGATATCTCCAACAGTAACTCACACAAGAACAATCTAGATTGATAAATAGCACTGCAGGTAGGAGTAAAAATATGCATTTTTGATTTTGGGGTGAACTTTCCCTTTAAAAAAAACTATTCGGAAGACAGTATTTGGGCAGAAACACAACACTCCACTATTTTATTTAGGTATGGAAATTGCTGACTGTCTGCATGTAACTAAAGATGTACATTACCTCAGAGCTGGAATAAATTGAATTCATGTGGCCCTGCACTGGTGTGGTGTAGCATGCTGTATCAAGCATTATCTATTTCTATTTTTTGCTACGTGTCTGTACCTTGTTTGCATATTTCTCTGGCCCATTTCTTGTGCTCCTGTCATGCTTAATCCCCCCCTGAAGATTAATAAAGGTTGTCACCATGTTTCCAATAGACACATCATTAGGGCATATTAAAGTTCTCATTAAAAATACATTTTATTGTTATATATCTTATACATAACAGTATTACTGTACATAATCCTTGAGAGTTTTATGTCTTCACCTCAGATGCTCTCGTTCTCACAGTCTGGTAATAGGACTGCAAAAATGTCGACTCAAGAGGTGCGTTTGTTTTAAGTTCACTACTTCACCAGCGAGGGCGGAGTGTAGCTCGGCTTGTACGGGTTTTTAGGCGTTATCTCGGAAACATTCAAGTAACCGATTTAATTGTTGTGTAAAGGCTTTTTCACATGAATATATGTTGTTTTAAATGACCCCTCTGTTTGAGAAGGTTTACATTTCACCGCCCGCCGGGAACTCATGATTTACATAACCGAGCGCCATTTCGAGAACACCGGAAACAACAAGTCAGCTGCTGGGAAGCTGAGGTGTTTATCCCTAAATTAGCTCGATGGTTAAAGTCGTCACTTGTTAGGGTGTTATTTACACTGCTGGTGTTGTTTGTGCAAACAGTTTAACGACAGTCATCTGGAAATCTTTTACAGACTCCGAAGATGAAGTCTGTGTTTCTTCTCGAGCTTTTGTGTTTGGCTTGTTTTGTGTTTTTAGACCAAGTGGCAGCAAAGGTAAGGCTAATGTTAGCTAGGTTAGCTAGCGTTGCAGAGAAAATGGTGATGATGGCTCACCAAACTAAAATCTCCTCTGTTTTAACCTCACTAAAATATTAAATATCTCTCGAGTCTTGACAGTTATTGACAGTTATATACTGTAATATCCGAGCTAACCTCTGATATCCTGACTTTGGGACATTAGTTTTAACACTCAAATACGTCGCAGGTGTTGCTAAGGCTACATGTAGCTACACTGTCAGCACTAATTGAACATTATAACCTCCATGAAGGCAGGATTTACTGCAGGACTGTTGTATAAAACCGTGATAGCTCTAGCTCTGTGTAGCCAGTGAGCTGACAATTGAGTATATCCTGTGCTTATGTAAAGAAGCTAACAGCTAACACCATCTTAGCTGCACTAACCTGCTCTGATCAGTATCTGTGTAAGATAGCGTAATTGGTACATCACTTCAAAAAGGATGTCAACGGAATGCTCTACATGATTTAAAATACAGAAACACAAGACTGGAGCTATAACAATAAGAATACAACATAATACATAACATTGAGGACATTAATCTATCACGGAAACACAGTATGATTAAAGTAGAAAAAGGGAGGAAAGGCAGGAAAATAAAATCAAGAAATACATATCAATATAAACTTAAAATCATGGTTGCTGCCTCGCTGCCATTCAGGACTGGATGGCTTACAACTTCTGACAGCTTGACGTAGATAAGACACAAGTCCTGGTTACTGGTCCTGACCACATTTCTAACAGTATCACGCCCTACTTTGGATTATGAACAACTAAGACGAAACACTCAGCTAGAAACTCAGGAGTTGTTTTTGATCCATACCTAAACTTTAATCAGCTCATTTAGGGTGTTGTTCAATCCTGCTTTTTAAAATCAGAAATGTTGCTAAGGTCAAAACAGTACTCTCCAAAAACATAGTAGAACAACTTATCCACTCCCTTATTTTCTCACGCATAGATTACTGTAACTCTTGTTTAGAAAAGTGCTATTGAAATGAAGTTTATTATTAACATTTATATATGTTATATGTGTGTTTTGTATATCTCACCAGCGAAATGTGCACGCACACTTGAATGTATCACAACAAGTTGGTGATAATGGTGGTGAAGATCAGGCAGGAAGAAAAAAAGATTGATGAATGATTCATGATGTAATCTGAGACTTTTTTCAACAGGGAACAAGTGCCTGATGTACAATCAGCCACAACATCAAAACTACTTACAGATGAAGTGAATAACACTAATCAAGTCATTACGATACAGTGTTCTACTCCAGGCATTCATGTGGATGCCACTTGACATGCTCCACCCACTCAAACACAGTTCTAGACCAAGTACCCCCTCTTACGTTAATGGCACTCCTGATGGCAGCGGCCCCCAAGCAGGACAATGCATCATGCCACACTGCAAAAACTGTTCAGGGATGGCCCAAAGAACGTGGCAAATAGTTCAAGGTGTCAAATTGGACTCCATATTCCCCATATCATAGTCTGACCGAGTATCCGTGGAACCTGCTGGTACCCCATCTCACAACCCACCGGATTCACTGCCAGCTCCTTGGTGCCAGACACCACAGGACACCTCCTAAAGGTCATGTGTCCATGCCTCAACAGGTCAGAGCCAGGTCTGATCCAAGGAGGTCCCATTGTGGATCGGGAGTACCTCTGGGGTATTGGCACGTCACACAGATGCTCATTCGATTGGGATCTGGGGAATTCTAGGCCAGTTCGATGCCTTGAGCTCTTTGTCACATTCCTGAGGACATTTCTGAAAGGTTTTTGAGGTGTGGCATTGCAAATTGTCCTGCTGGGAGGGCCACTGCCTTTGGGATGTGCCGTTGCCATGAGGGGTTGTACTTGGTCTGCAATGGTGTTTGGGTGGGTACAGCACGTCAAGTAGCATCCACATGCCAGGACCCAGTGCTTCCCAGAAGAGCACTGTGTTGTAAGATGATCAGTTATTCACTTCACCTGTCAGTCATTTTGATGTTTTAGCTGATAGGTGGATGTGTGAAGAGAAAGAAGAGGGAAAAAACACAAGAGTAAATATATTATACATTGGATCTGTCTGTTACAGAACTCTGAAGACATCCGCTGTAAATGCATCTGTCCCCCGTACAGAGATATTGAAGGACAAATCTACAAACAAAATGTCTCTCTCAAAGACTGGTATGTAAAATGACGTGTCAGAGCACCTCTCTGTAAGACATGATCCGTCCATTCCTGATTAATACTGTACCAGCTTGGTAATGTTTTTTTTTCTTGTGTTTCAGTAACTGTCTCCATGTGGTTGAGCCCATGCCAGTTGACGGGAAAGATGTGGAGGCATACTGTTTACGCTGTGAGTGTAAATATGAAGAGAGGAGCTCGGGGACAATTAGGGTAAGTTGGATTGTTGATTGTTTTGTCACTTGCTTTATTTTAGTGCTGCACATAATGATTATATTCATTACTGAGTAACCTGTTGCTTTTGCCAGAAGATGCTGAAAAATTACCATCGTACTTTTTCTTAATTTAACAAAAATAAGTTGCTTGTTTTTGTCTTAATAGCAGTTCAAAGATACTGAATTTACAACAATTCGACAACCAGTCCTCATATTTGAGAAACTGGAAACACTGAATGTTAAGCAGTTGTGGTTGGTATATGGCCATAAATCTCACTGACAGACTCATTCCCCCAAGATGCACCACAGAACGCAACAGGAAGTCTTTCCTGCCTGTGGCCATAAACCCATACAACTCCTCCCTCAGAGTGTCAGCTGCTCTGAGTCAGCAGACATCATCTGGACTTTATTCACCCTCTGAAGTTATGATTCATAAGTATCTGTTGGGTGCAGCTGTTCAACTGCTGCAATATTTTTTCAGTATAAGACTTCATCATGCACATAACTGCACATATTTCTTATGTTTACTTTATTCTGTTTGTGTTTATTATTCTATTGATGTAAATGTTGTAATTAAGTTTCACACTTGCGGCCTCAACACAGTGATGATATATATATATATATATATATATATATATATATATATATATTCTATTTTTGATATTTTTATATCTAAAGTACCAGTGTGTGAAACACTGTAGCATAATGCACATTCTATTTTTTAATTTGTTTTATTTTATTTTATTTTATTTTATTTTATTTTATTTCATTTCATTTCATGTCATTTTTATTTTATTTTATTTTATTTTATTGCTTTATATTTTCATACTCTTATTCTTACTTTTTTTATAATTCTGTATTCTTTACATCGGAGCAACTGTAACGAATCACAATTTCCCCTCTGGGATCAATAAAGTATTTCTGATTCTGAAATCAGTCATAGATTACCAAAAAAACTGTAGATGTATTGTCTGTCGAGGACACTATCAATCAGCTGATTGTTTCAGCACTACTTGTCACTTAATTGACTGTGTTTTCTATATTTGGATCCCATGTGTCAAAGGAAACCTGACCAATCTGTAATTATTCCGTATATCCAGGTAACCATCATCGTGTACCTCTCCATTTTGGGCCTGCTGCTGCTCTACATGGTCTACCTGACTCTCCTGGAACCCATACTGAAGAGGCGTCTCTTTGGACACTCGCAGCTCATCCAGAGTGATGATGATGTCGGGGTATGTGTTCTCTTAATATTATAGCGCACAGTGAGAAATCACAATTAAGTTTCATATTATAGTAATTATGGTACTGCCCAACACTTCTACCAAGAAAACGAGTTTCTCTAAATTCATTCTTGTCATGAGAATGTCATGTATGTGTCAATTACCTCCCTTTGCACAAAATGGTTCTCAAATGTCCAAACTACAAACAAAATACACCACCTAATTTCTTAAATGTAAATCTTTAGGTGAAGGGAACATGTAAAAGTCACATTTAAAACCAGTTAATAATCAGGAGTGTTACAGCAGCTGGTCCAGTCTGAACAGCTCCTGCAGGCAGCACTATGTAGTAAGACCTGCTCTCAATGCATGGAGTGATTCATTTTTAAAAGTGCTTTCTCACTGTGTATCAGAGCCATTAGTAACCACCATTAGTAACCACAGTCAGAGGCAAAGAGCTGCAGGGAGGAAACTGTCAAACTACTGCACCATGCAGGCAGCTTTAACCTGTTTCTGTTCACAGCACACTGTCTCTGTGTGCTTTTGCCACTAACCTGATTCTTAGACATAATTGAAATGAAAGGCCAGCTCTGACTATTAAACACAACCCCAGTCTCTGTTTAAGACAGAAAGTTAACCGTTAAACAGGAAATAAAACTCACTGTTAGGGGGGCTTTAAATGTCTAACAGTAATCAGTAGCTGATATAGCTGTCATTTTCACTCCTCTAACTATTTCAGGAAACATCATTATAATGCTGAAAGTGCCCTCAAAGAGCATTAAATCAACGTTGTCTCCTGCAGTATGACAGTGCTTTCAGATGCTAAGATATTTTAGATATGACAAAGGAAAACAGTGACTGCCTTCGCCTGAGGCGAGAGGGGAACTGCAGCCGACTTGCTGAGCTCTCTGCAGTGTTTTCACTGGCAGAGTTCAGGCAAGAGGAAGTGTGAGAGGTTTCTCACAAAAAAAGCTTTTCCTGTAAAAATGTGACTAATATAAGCAGGAGTAAGCACCAAAATGTTTAACGTGGTTAACGTGAAACATGTTGATCGATGTGGGTAAACCAACTTTTGTTAAATTGGAAAAGGAAGATGGCGATTAAATCAACAACCAGATTACTATCAGGAATGAGTTGAATGCGAGACATGAACATTTCCTGGTTAAGGATGGGACCATATCCAATTTTATCACGGATTGCGATAAAAAACACTCACAAAAAGTTGATAGTGGGGAATTTCCATTATCTGGATAATCGTGAATTGTGTCCAGCACCACCCAAAGAGACTGCTGGGAAACCAATAATAAAAGAGACCCTGTACAAACAGGCTGCACCAACCTAAAAACACACAAAAGATCTCAATCAATCATTGGCATTTCATGTCAAAGGTGATGATGACATTTCAAATAGTTGAGAAGCCTGGCTTTTTAATATGTTTGATTTTCACTAAAATGATGTTTACTAAAAAAAGATGTGTTTGTCCTGTCTGTGATGTAATAAAACAATATGTAAGGAAGGGCTGGGTTAAAATAATCGACCCATCTGATTCAGTATATACACTTATATACACTTTTTCCCACGGATATATGAAGCTTTCACCTTGTTTATCTCGCCAGTAGTAAACGGGCCACGGCACTAAATTAAACACGACCCTAGTACTGAGAAGCTCCGATGTTTCTGGCCATTCCATGTCTAACTGTTAGCTTACTTTTTACATTTTGGTGTAATTTATTATCATGCTGCCGCAGCCTCTCCTCCTGCTGTCTGCACGTCGGGGCTGCTGTGCCACTTTTATGCGCACACACAAACACTGAGTAGAGATCCCACAGAGGAGACTGAGAAGTGAAGAAAACTTGAGCTGATGACAGCTACGCTTGTTACTGTGAGTGCAATAAAACCACCATGAGGAAGAAGTCAGTATTTTATCAATACACGTGATCAGCAACATGTTAACATGTAAGAAAGCAATATTTCAATTTGCTCTGTCCGCAGTCTCTCATCCACCGCTGTTAATATTATGTTATAAATGAGCACAGAACTAGACACATAATTTAGTTATAAAATATTCAGTTTTATTTCTGCTCTGAATTTATTCAATCTCTTTCACATTCTGGCAAAAATGGTATTGAAACTGAAATATCAACCATAGAATCGCAAATTGAATCAAATTGAATCAGGAAATCAGTGGCGATACCCAGCCCTCAAAAGGTGAAGGGACTCCAGTATGTTTTAATGCCACAGATGATTATCAATATAAGTATTTTGGCCAGGATAATCGTCCCATGCCTAGCTCTGGTAAATATACTGTCGCTGGCAACTTAAACGACATCACTGGTTTGCTGCTTTTTGGAAATAATGAAAGATATGTAATCAACTCTGCTTTTCCTGTATTTATGTCTCAGCAACTGAATATGAAAATTACCACTGTCAGAGAAAGCTTGAATTGACAGTACAATTATTCAATTGACCCAAAGTTGAGACTATTTGCAGCGCTGTAGCTTGTCCCCAAACTGTCACTGGGATCAAAACAAACGGCAGAGACTTAAAAGCGAAACCAGTGTAAGCACAAGTACTGCTGCTACATTAATTATAGAGGAAATGGTGGGCTTGTAATGTTTAGTCAGTCTTTGATACAGAGAGACGGCCCGGCTGATAATGATGGTTTATTTTCCTAAACACATTCGTCACAGATGTCTGCTGTGGCTGTGATCCTCCCAACACTGTTCTTGCATTTACTTTTATTATGTCTTTCTGATGAGAGTAACAATGGTGACTTTATTTTATAGCACTGAAGTAAGTTACAAAACACTTTACAGAGAGACGAGAAACAAATCTTTGGCAAATGCAATTAAGTTTTAAAAGAGCAATAAAAGCACAGAGACACAGAATAGAGAACTAATTAAAAAAATGGAAGTGTAATTTGGTTTTAAAAGGAGTTTAAAGAGGTAGAAGGCCAGACAAAGAGTATGTGGTGTAGCTCAAGTGATAAGCAACCCAAAACAAATGATTGTTGCTGTGTGAAAGAGTCCTTCTGTTTTCCTTAAAGGCCTCTGTTGTATTTTACAGCAGTGTCTAAGTTTGTATTTGTGTTAGTGGACATAGTCTGTTTAATTCGAGGGCTCTGTTTAAGTCTTGTGAAACTGTGCCGACACAAAAAAGGTTCACAGGCTGCGATCAATACAAAAAAAAGGTCAGTTTTTTTAGGACATCCGTGCACAAAAAGAACTGCGCTCAAAGGGCAGAAAAGAGTGAATGAAAACAGCAAAAACCCTTTGTATGAAACACTTTCATATTTCATCTACACTATATGGACAAAAGAATTTGGCCAAACCTGTTAATTATTGAATTCAGGTGTTTCAATCAGACCCGTTGTGTATAAAGGGTGTGTAAAATCAAGCACCTAGCCATGCAGTCTCCATTTGCAAACATTTGTGATACAAAATGGGTCGTTCTGAAGAGCTCAGTGACTTCAAGCGGCTTTCACCTTTGCCATAAGACGGTTTGTGAAATTTCATCCCTGCTGGATATTTCATAGTCAACTGTAAGTGATATTATTAGAAAGTTGAAGTGTTTAGGAACAACAGCAACTCGGATGTTGCCACGTAAAATCACATATCGGGGTCAACGACTGCTAAGGTACGTAAAAGTCGCCATTGCTCTGCTGATTCCATCGCTGAAGAGTTCTGAGCTTCCACTGGTATTAATGTTAGCACAAAAACTGTGCCGCGGGAGCTTCATGGCCGAGCAGCCTCACATCACCAAGCCCAGTGCCAAGCGTTGGATGGAGTGGTGTAAAGCACACCGACACTGGACTGTGGAGCAGTGGAAACATGTTCTGTGGAGTGACGAATAACGCTTCTCTGTTTGGCAGTCAGACGTGTGAGTCTTGGTTTGACAGACTTTGGGAGAACGTTACCTGCCTGACTGCCAACTGTGAAGTTTGGTGGATCAGGGATAATAGTACGGGGCTGTTTTTCAGGGTTTGGGCTCGGCCCCTTATCTCCACTGAAGGACAATCTTAATGCTTCAGCATGCCAAGACATTTTGGACGATGCTATGCTTGCAACTTTGTGGCAACAGTTTGGGGAAAACCCTTTTCTATTCCAACATGACTGTGCCCCAGTGGTTGATGAGTTTGGTGTGGAAGAAATTGACTGGCCCACACAGAGCCCTGACCTCAACCCCATCGAGCACCTTTGGGATGAACTGGAACGGAAATTGCGAGCCAGGCCTTCTCGTCCAACATCAGTGCCTGACCTCATGAATGCTGTACAGAATGAATGGGCACATATTCCCACAGAAACACTCCAGAATCTTGTGGAAAGCTTTCCAAGAAGAGTGGAAGCTGTTGTAGCTGCAAAAGGGGGACCGACTCCATATTATAGTGTTGGTGCAGCGGTCAGGCGTCCAAATACTTGTGTCCATATAGTGTATTAAGGAGTCTTACAAGATGGACCTAATGATTGACCGACAGTTTGTCACACCTTTTAGGCTAACAATGTTTTTCCCATTCTGTGTTTTCAGGATCAGCAGCCTTTTGCCAACGCTCACAACGTCCTGTCCCGTTCACACTCTCGACCCAACATGCTGAACAAAGTGGAGCACGCCCAGCAGCGCTGGAGGAGGCAGGTCCAGGAACAGAGGAAGTCTGTGTTCGACCGCCATGTTGTTCTCAGTTAAACTGCCCAGCGAAGGAGAGTTACTGGTGGAGCAGGATAAAAAAAAAACCACTGTGACAGAGCCCCCTCGATTTATATCACTCCCTTTCTCTCATTTGTGGTTTGTATCTCATCAAGTGTGACACTTCCCAGATGAACACGGTGAAGAAATGTGGATCTGTAGAGCAGAAGTCCCAGTGAAACGTTTAATCAAAGCTGGGAACTCTTATTTAGTCTGCAGGCGGCACAAGAGATTACAGTGAATTCATTTCTGCACAGTCGTGAATGAAGAGTCTTAAACAGCATTTTTTCCAAAAGCAGAATTTACTCTGCCTGCTGTGTAGTTTGCAGAAGTGCCAGGTCACCCGAAAATTTGCAGTGAACAATTTGATGTTAGAGACTAATAAATGTGAGATAAAAATAAATCTTTGATGTGAATATTTTATAACATATTCTAACTCTTGTGGCCACAGTGTCAGGTGGAGTATCATCAGTCCATCTCTGACCAGTCGTCAACATTTACAAGCCAAACTGGCTTCCAGAGTCAAACATCCAGATGTTGGTTAACTAGACAGCTGAGCAGCCTGCTGACTGCAGTAATGACCTGTTAACATGTAGCTGCTGGTTATTTTCCACACTAAAACAAACACAACTCGGACCTGCTGCTCTCACCACAGGAGAAAGGAAATAGTGTAAAATAGAAATCTTTCAGCCTTCTTTGAAAAATGCATGTTTTATAACGAATCTTTTATAAATGTCTTTTGAATCCTTCATTCCTACCATGATGTCTAACGTCTGATAACTGGTGTGAAAATCATCATTTGCATTGAATTTGATATCTCAAAGTAGTCTCACTAAACCTCGCTGCAGAAATCGATGCAATCTCTCGGTGATGTCATAGTAATCGTAGCTGTGCTATTGATCCTCGTCTGTTGAAGACCCTCTTAAAATCAGTGCCCTCTTCAACTGCATCAACAAATCTAATGAGTAGTCTTTTATTTCGGCTCCTCTGTGTGCTTCGTCTAACGTCAGCTCCATTGTGATGGTCCTTGTTGTCTCACAGGCAGCAGTAGTGTGACAGAATGATGTTATTCAGAGTGCAGAGAGGTTTATTTTGTGTATAGCTGGGCTGTGTACAGACCTATGAAAGTGTTCTTAACTACTGTATATGTTATACCTTTAACTTTGAAATAAATTATGTAATATTTGTGATTCTTGTGATTGTAATAGTTTGGAATTTATTCATGCTTTGTATTACTTGCAGGCCTAATCAGAGACTTCTCTTTTATGTAATTCTCTTTTTAATTTGTTTATGAAAGCAATATGAACATTATCAACAAAATCCTCAACCAAAAAAAAAATAATAATAATTTTAAATTTTATTTTAACTGAAATAAAATGTTTCAGGAGTAATAACATAAACAAAAATTGTACCATAAAATAAGGATAGAGAATAAATAACACATAAATAGATTGTGCAAACAAGGATGTTAAATCAAGACATACATGTAGGGACAGTGGGGGCTTTTAAAATCAGGTCTAATTTTTGAGACATATACCAACCATTACATAAATATTATATACCAAGTCAATCCATTTCTTTTTGCAGCCATTTCTTGGTTAGGAATTTCTTAAATGCCACTAATAATGTAGCAGATATTTTTATCCATTTTCCCCCATTTGAGTTCCTCCAATCTGATCAGGTACATCAGTTCAAAATTAAAGGTTATTTTGGTTAAAGAAACAGTTTCAAGAATGCCATGAATTTTAGTCCATAAAGGAGCGACAGAAGGGCACCCCCAAAAGGTATGAAAGTGATCTGCTTCTTTGTTCCCACACGACCGCCAACAGTTTGTTTGGTTTGAGAAAGATTTTTTCTGGGCAGGAGTACAAAAGTAACGCATGACATTCTTCCAACTAAATTCTCTCCAGAACAGAGAGCTTGTTTTCCACTGTTGTCAGAATATCTCTTCTCATTCCCCTCGTGTCAGATTACCTCCAGTTTCCCACCTTGTTTTAACTCTAAATGTATTTTCCTTGTTTAGTTGTTGAAGGCGCGGGTAGAGGTTTGAGATGACCTTTTCGTAAGCTTCATTCTCATGTGCTCTAACAAATATTTGGAGTGGTTCATTTTACCAGAGACTTTTCTATCAGTTGGAAGAACAACACCAGACCAGTGTTGTTCACCAGTTTGTGCAGCAATTCATCTGACATGAACACATACTACCTGTAGATAGTTTAATGGTGTTATGTCAACATGAGAAATAATATGGCGATGCACTTTGAAATAAATGACACAGCCTATTCAGTGCTTTTACTTTGTATTGTACACAGAGTGGGGTAAACAAGTTTGGGTGTAGTCCTAAACTGAGCCTCCTACACACTTTACCCCAACTGATTTTGCCCAGTTGTTAAAACCAACCAGTATTTCTGCACTGGAATATTACCATGTCTCAGGTTTGCTTTATGTGATCATTTAAACACACAATTGTAAGACAAGGCCTCAAGATCTGCAAACTTAGGGCCATAATGGTGCATATTACCAAATATATCAGTTGTTAATGAGACCCATCAGCAGTCCTGGCCGACAATCCTGTCTTTAAGAGGCTGTAGCAGGATGACTTTTTAAGATAGAGTGAAGATACTGGCATCATATGAAACTCCAAGGTGGACTAAATAATGCTCCACAGTTAGGCCAAATTTCAGCAAGGAAAAAACTGTTACATGGGTCCCTTGACCTCTTACTTCAAGATATCTGAATGGAAATGGACTCTATGGGTACTCACGAGTCCCCGCTTTATGCTAGTCCCATGCAGTTACTGGCAAAAGACATAGTTTTTGCATGCAGTACAGTATAAGTGTGTAATTTTCGCTGTTGTATGAATATTTCTGCACACTGAGGTCCCTACAGTCTTGGAATTGCATAATTTGGGTCTTACTGGAAAGCTGAGACTCTTGTGGATTCAATATGCCCAATTTTATTCATATGTGATGATGTTAGTCACTACAGAAGCCATTTCATTGTAGAGAGACCATTTTGAAATGGACCTCACTGTATAAAATGACCTACTTTGACCTCTAAGATAATCACAGCCTCATGAAAGTTACAACCACAAACTACAGACCTCGGCCATTCAGAGGAGGGATGGCTTTTATGGACATATTGACAATAAGGGGGTTTCTAAGCAGTTTCCAGAGCAGAGGTGCTCACCATGGAATTACTGAACAATGTAATTCTTACAAAAATCTCCAAATGTCAAACGTTTTTTTAAAACCAAATCACAGCATGGGGTTTTCTGTGGTGTTCCTCAAGGTCTTGGAGTCTTATGTGGTAATTTTAGAGTGATTTTTGACTATTTTTATTTAACCTTTATTTAACCAGGAGGTCCCATTGAGATTGGAAATCTATTTTACAATGTAGCAGCCAATCAAATCACATTTAAAATGCAAGAAATACAACATATAATACAAAAGTCCACAATAACTCATCAAACATAGTGACCTCTCAAGGAAAACAAGCACATGTTTTTATCACCATGGTCCCTTTAAATTCATCAATGGATATAAGTGTTTCTAATTTTAGATTTTTTTGATGATTATTCCACGTCCAAGGTGCACAGTAGGAGAATGTGACTTTCCTCAGATCTGTTAAAACCCAGGGAACATTACAAAGCAACCACCTGGAGGAGCGTAGCTGGTAACTACCAGAGCTGAAGGATGTTTGCTCAGTTCTGCCTTATAGATAGAAATATACCAGTGCTGTTGTCTGGGAGTGGTCAGTGATGTCCAACCACCAAATCATAAAGAATGCAGTGATGAGTCAGTGACTTTGCATTTGTAATAAAACATAGAGATGCATGGTAAACTGAATCAAGGCTAGATACAATGGAGGATGCTGCATGCATATACAATATGTCACCATAATCAATCACAGAAAAAAAAGTGGCCTCCACAAGTTTTTTCTTAGCACTGAAAGTAAAACAAGACTTACATTTAAAATAAAAACCAATCCTCACTTTAAGCTTCCCATCTAGAGTAACAATGTATACCCCCCCATATTAAAAAAATCACTCAAGTCTCACCTGTTCAGCGCTGCTTTCAATCACTGACAGTTTCGACTCATCATCCCTTATTTGTTCTGTTGCATGTCTGTTTTTTTGTGTCCCTGAATTTGTAAAGCATCTTTGAGTGCCTTGAAAAGTGCCATTTAAGTATAATGTATTATTATTATTATTATTAAATCAAAGCTTGTCATCTATCCATATACCCAAGTACTTGTATGAGGACAGTCTTTCAATGGATTTACTGCCAGACGTAAAGATGCCAAAATCATCTGTGAGTGGGCTTTTGAGAAGACCATAAACTTTTCTGAGCATTTAAAATCATTTTTAAACTCAGCAGAGCAGTTTGTAATGACTGAAATGCAGACTTTTATTTTATTTATTTTATTTTTTTTAATCAAATCAATGCTTAAATTCAGCACCAAACCTGACAAAAGGTATCAACCCAAAAGTTGCTGCAATAACCTATGAGACATAACTGAGTATTGAGAATGGGAATCATATGCTTTTATCATAATATTCTAAGCCCCCTATACATTCTATACTTTAAAAGGTGCATAAAAAAACACTGTTTTTTACGTATACGTATATTTAACGTATTTATGATTAGAAAAACTTGACACAGCTGCACCTCAAATTAATCTCAAGGTTCCCAGCTTTCAGATGGTATATACCACTTCTATGTGGCATATTGCCACGGAACTATCTCCCCCTAAAGATCTCCTGTCCTCCCCTAAAAAAGACAAAAATGGTTTTATGGTGGGTCTTTGAGGGTTAATCGAAATATCACAAAGTAAAGCCAGTCTAATGATCCAATCTTGGATGCACACATCATTTTTAAAGAAAACAGATAAAATGATTTCTAGTGAGCTGGTGCCTTTGTGGCTCAGTAAATCTTTGATCCTTTAAATGATTTATATTCACTGTGCGGCCACAGTTTTCTGATCCATAACAATTTGACACTGCCAATGGAAAAACACTCTGGATATTTTCCTATAAAGTATCTTCAATAACTTAGTGCATGCTTTTACTTTTTCTCTCTCAAAAACCCCTGAAAGTAGACACTTCAACTTTTCATTAAAATCTGTTGAACTAAACCATAACTACACTAACTTTTCTGCAGACGCCCAGTATCTTCTTTTTTTTATTAAGCAAAGTGATTTTCATACAGCTGCGTCATCATTTCCTGTGCAGTCCACTTTTCCTTTTTTCTCCTCCTCATTGCATGCAGTTATACGGAGGAGACTATTTTTCCGCAGGAAAAAAAAAAAGAATCAGTTTTCAGGCTGCACAGACAGAAAGCGACACAGGCTCTCTGTGAAACAATGGATCACTGAGCAAACACAGCAGCAACACACACACACACACAGGTAGGCTGTTTGTTTCACCTCATTAAATCTTGCATGTGTGACTAAATTTAACATTTTAAACTAACTTACAGTAGTGTGTGTAGCATCTTTACACAGTTGTGTTGATGGGGAAAAAAAGTTGTTTGTGTTAAACAGTCTGTTGTGTTGCTGGCATGATTAACATGACTGACATGAAGTTATTGATACACGACTTTGATCGATGTTGTTGTAAACTGTCTCTTTGACGTTTCGGATGGAAAAGTCGCTCTTCTTAGTGTTGAGGCTGCATTTGCTTGGGTCAGCCTACAGGGGGCGCCTCAGCCTTTGAATTTGATCCATCAGGATAACTAATGTCTTTTGCACTCTGCAGACATTGTTGATACTCTCACCTGTGTTTACTTTTTCCTTCATGTCCCTACAAGTTTCACTTCAGTAGGTCTTTCTTAGACATCTTGCCAAAACCACCCTACACACACACACACATACACACACACGCTCATGCAGAAACTGTCACTGTATGAAACATTACACCATTACGCTATATTTGCCTTCAAGGTTTCTCACTCAGGAGTCAGACTGATGTTGTTGCTGCTGTGTTGTGAGCAGCTGAAATGCCATGAGATAAAGGACCGTCCTTGTGCTAAACTTTGCTCCTCAGTGTGTTGTCACACTGCAGCTGCAGTTATCCAAAGCATTTCTAGACACAGTGACATGGTGTTACTTGTTATTGAGCAAGCATCCAAACGTCTGGTTTTCAGACAAAATGTTCCAGTGCAAATTTATGCTGTCATCAGGAAAACAATGAGCTGGTTTATTGCAGATTGTTTTTGATTAAGACCAATCAAGTCATCATTCTATTACTTTATTTTCCTTATTGAGTGTCCCAGTAAACACATACACACAAGGTAGTCAGTATTATTTGCATAGGTGTAGATTTTGGGAGACAGGGGACACATCCTCCTCAATATTTCAACCATGTGCATTTATCCTCCCAATAAAAGCATGAAAGTAGCTGAGGACTTTTATTCTGACAACATTTTAGACATTTACAGTATATTTTGATGCAGAAAAGGCACAAATTGGTGCTTAAAAACTCACCAGAATGCTGTAAAATTAATGTTTGATGCTCAGAATATTCTGGCAGAGGACCCCCAAACCTCAGTGCTGAAACAAAACCTCCACCCTTGATCATTTTCTTTTCTCTCCTTTGGTCATAAACTGCAAAATGGTGTCTGTATGAAAAATTACACAGGTTTGAAATGTGCCTTGGGCTGTAAACTCTTGAAAATATGAATAATCACAGCTTACATTCCTCGTTTCTCTCTAACAAGCACAGAATAGCAACATGTGCATTGAATATTACAAAACATGGAATTGTAGTTATATTACTTTGAGCTACTGTGCAGGAGACACTCGCAGCTGATTCCCTTCAGTTTTAAAGAGGAGAGGATGTCTTAACTCGACAAGTTGTGTCTTCTCTGTCAGCGCCATCAGGAGTGTTGACTAGACACGTCAGCCTCAACTTAATCCTCCAGTTTAAGAGCTGCCTCGGGTCTGTTTCGGTCTGAAACCCGATATGGTGTTTATCGCACCAAATATATTCTCAAAAGGGTTCAGTGCTTCCATCCTTCCCCCCGACCCCTCGAACGCTGTGAACGTCCAGGAGCTGAAAGAAAGAATCTGAGGTGTAGGTGGGACAATCCCCATAGAGCTGTGGAGTAATCCCCCTTGAATGTTCTAGGATTTGGGAATCACGGTGGATCCTTGACAAACACACATAAGATTTAAGGATTTCATTTAAGAAAATAAACACTCATTCCCCCGTGAGTCTTTAGCAGGTGAATAATCATAAGAGTGGGAAGAAAGATTTACAGCTTCAGAGCTCTGCGGTCTATCCTTAAACTTTCTGTAGATCAAGTTTTTGGAGCTTTGTGGAGCGTCGTGTCACGGATGTAAGGATTTCATTATGTATGTATGTGAGCAGATGCATGTTACGTTATGTTTAGAGCTTTGTTTGATGCTCCCGTGTCATGCAAGAAGAGGATGTGGCTTTTAATGAGAAATGCAGATGCCACTGCGATCAATGGAAACAATGAATTCCATGAGAGGATAAACCTCGGTTACGTTCTGGTAAAACGTCCCCACAAAAAGGAGTAACTGCCTCAGTCTTTTGTGCCCAGGCGGTGAGGATTTGTAGTGTTTTCAGGAAGGACAGTCTTTTACGAGACCTTGAAAAGGGTTTTGAGGGGGTCGCTGTGAAAAGCTGCACAGTGGCAGAGCTTGTAGGCTTCCTGCTGACTCGATGTGACGAACTGTGATGACGGATGTCTGGGTTTTGTGACTTCCTCTGTTCCCAAGTCTGTGGGATGATAAGACAAGACCCCAAGAGGCTGGAAGGAGAGGCTTTTATGGATGTGTAGTGCTTCCACATTTGGTGTAAAGATGTTGAAGCAGCATAGACAGATAACCATGAATGGTGAAAGGATTTCTTGTTTGATAGCATGAGGAATATTCAGTGAATAGGAGCTTTTTTACAGTAAAATCTACTGTAAAGCATTTGCACTTTCTTTTATTTGATGTTGTGCTTTTTTCTGGGACAATGAGATACTGACAACTTCCATCAGTTTCTAAGTAACTAGCAAACAAAACACCAGAGCTATTGTCTGGGGAGAGTGGATGATATATCTGTTGCAAAAAAAGGTATTCAAAATTCAGTTTATATATAATTCATATATCTGAACGGTAAATCTGTTCTTCAAAAGATTATCCATTTGATGAAGATGATCCCTGTCCCGTAATCCCCACATTGCATATAAGGTTTGTTTGGTTTGATCAGTGGTGGTTTCTTAAAGGAGCAGTGTGTAGGATTTAGTGGCACCTACTGGTGAGGATTGCAAATTGCAACCAGCTGAAACTTCTCCCTGTGTGCCAAGCGTGAGCTTTCAGTTAGGAGTCCTTCAGGGTTCATTGTTCAGGAGGTTTTTACCAAGAGCCGAATTATCTGCAGAGGTCTCCTCCTCTCCAAAACAAACGGACCAGGGGTCTCATTTTTTAACATTCCGTACACACAGGGCCTGAAAGAGCTGTATGCCACTCCCCATGCAAAACTTGTGATCTATAAAGCCAGATTTGATGAGAGAAACCTTTTGCCTTTGTTCACGAACATTTTGGAGACAGGAAATTGGCAGCGCAGATGGTGAGGTGAAAGCCTAATTGTAGAAATGATCAAATTTAATTTTTTTTGGCTTTTGTCTGTACGTATATTTTTAGTAAGGATCCTATGCACTGTTTTATAAATGAGAGCCCTGGTGATTAAAACCGGTAAAATGGCTGAATAAGGCGGTTTCACCTTACAAATCAGTGTTTCTCTGATGCTGTTTGGCTCATTGCAGACAGGCTGCTAGCCCAGCACCTGCTAATGTGTGCTCACCTTTTTTGTCTGATAACTTAAGATCCAGACGTTAAGGAGGTTTTACTGGGGGCTGAGTTATGCACAGAGGCCTTCCCCTTTCACAAACAAATGGATCAGGTGATTGAAACCGATGAAAACACAGAATAAAGCAGTTTCATGTTGCAATTCAGTGTTTCTCCTGCGCTGTTTGGCTTGTAATGGAGGGGCTACTAACTAGGGTGGCTGATGCAAAAATGGCCCTATCCGGAGCCAGTGTTTGGTTTGTGTTTGCCCATGTCATCAAGCTAGTCTCTGTACAGTATTTTTCAGTCACTCAATCTACAACAGGAAATGGCACTTCAAAATGAAAGCTTTGTGTCGGAAATTCACTGTACTGTACAAAATGAAGTGTGCTTTTTACAAACTTGACATGTTTGCGAGTCACTTGCGATCCACTCAGAATGGACTTGCGACCCACTTTTGGACTGCGACCCACCAGTTGGGAACCACTGCACCAAAGAGAGCATGCTTATTATTTTAGATTCCATTTCTGCCAATATATCCCCCTAAATCCTACATGCTGGGCCTTTAAGAAATGAGTTTTGTGTGTGTCTTTTATTGTAAAGCACTGTGATGTATGCTCCAGAGCGTCGTACATAAATAAACTTAACTTTCTCTCTTATATTTTATAGTGAACAGATGAATACATTTTAATGAGTACTGACCAGCTCACCACTGAGAAGCATACTGTGCAAGTTTGGAATTCATGTGGCTTCTCATTGTGTTGTTGTCAGCTATAATTTTTTTTTAGGTATTTGTGGAAATGTGTCCAAATGAACATGCACAGTCTGAAATGGTTTACATGAGCTGACATTACAAAGATGCTCTTTGTTATTCAGCGAATGCTTCAGAACCGCAGCACAGAGAGAGTTAAGTGGTTTAATTTGGTTGGAGTTAACTCAAACCTGGGGGGATTTTACATTTTGGGTGAATATTTTCATTTTTGTGGTCACCTCAAGTTTGGACATGTGGTTCAGCTACTAAACACACCCAAATACTTTAGATATGTTTTAGAATATGCTGAGAGGTATGCAACTGTGGAATGTAACTATACACATTTACTAAATCACCGTACTTAGAGAGTAACTTAACACCAGGCTGGATCTCCTGCCAGATTAGTGCTCTGTTGCACCTGTAACCACACCCACATGTGATGTCACAAGGTCCTGGAATATACTGCTACTGCAGCGAGGTGAGAAGTTAAATCATTCAGTGTCAGCAAAAACAGGATTTTCAGGCAGTGTTAAAGTACACTTTAACTTATGTTTGATGTATTAATACTTAACTTTAAAATACTATATGTGACTCTAAAGGAAGACAGTTGATTGTCGAGTCTCATTCCCAGGTCATCAGATACCGTAGCTTTGGGTTGGAGGTTTGGTCTGACCACCAACACAAATCTTTGGTATTTGATGACTTGGGAATGAGACTCAACGATCAATTATCTTTCTTTAGAGTTACACACTGCACCTTTAAGTATGACCATTTTTTATTTAATGCTTAAGTGCATGGCTAGCACTACATGTCTTGGTAATTAGCAGTAAAGATTTTACAGTACACAGAATCTGATCATTATATTACAATCAAAAATGGGCCTTCAATTATTTATCACTGACGGGGGGAATTCTGCTACATAATGAGCTTTTGATGCTTGAAGTAAATTATCCTGAGAGTGCACTTATAAGTAAGATTTTAAATGCATGACCAGTGGTAGAATGTGACTAAGTACATTTACTCAAGCACTGTATTTGAGTATAATATTGAGGTATATATATTTCACTTAAAAACTCTATTTCATATTACTTAATGCTCCACAACATTTGAGAAGGAAATGTGAACTTTTATATGACAATTATAGTTACAAGTAACTTTTCATACTAATATTTTACATTCAGACCCTATCATCATCATCATCATCATTTTAAAAACAGCTACACAGTGTTCAAAATTAGCTTCACCTCGACCATCTACAACATTAAGGTGTTGCTTTGATAACTTACTACACAATACATAACACTGAGAGCAGCTATTCTACTCCAAAATGATACTTTTACTTTTGATAATTTAAGTACAATATGCTAATATTTAGGTAAGATTTAAAAAAAACAGGACCACTGTTGAAATGACACTAAATACATATCCTACTGTACATTTTGAGAAACATGTATTTCAGACGTCACCTTGACCATTAAAATGCTGGAGAGGGGCTTTTCTACTGCATAATGATAAGTATGATACTTTAACTACATTTTGCTGATAATAATATTCATGTTCTGTCACTTAAATAAGATTTATTGTAGTATTTTTACCTTAAGGCATCACTGTTTTGACTTAAGGATTCCAAACGTCTTCCACCACAAAAGACATGCCTTAAATATCTAATTATGTCATTAAAATGTATTTGACTCAAAACAGGGTCAGTGTCTACATTCCACCACTCTCTGGCAGTGGTGGAATGTAACTAAAGTATATACTCTCAATTACTGTACTTAAGTACAATTTTGTACTTTACTTGAAAATGTCCATTTTATGCTACTTTGTATTTCTACTCCACTACATTTTGGAAGCCAATATTGTACTTTTTACTCCACTAGATTTATATCACAATATTATTAACTACTCTGCAGATTCAGATTATTGAGTCAAGTAATAAAGTATGTAGGGATGAGCCAGTACAGCAGAGGAGTCCACAGGTTTTTGAGTGGGGGCCAGATTAAATAATGTGACCTGGGGGCCAGCTGCTTCTTGCATCATGTGTGTTATTTTTTTTTTTTTAATAGATATTTTTTTAGGCATTTTTTGCCTTTCATGGACAGGACAGCTAAGTGTTGAAGGGGGAGAGAGAGGGGATGACACACAGCAAAGGGCCACAGGCTGGACTTGAACCTGGGCCGCTGCGGCAGCAGCCTTGTACATGGGGCGCCTGCTCTACCACTAAGCCACCGACGCCCCCATCATGTGTGTGTTATTAAAAAATATTTTACATACAAATGAGACAAACGCAACTGTTTCATCTTTCACTTAAAAAAGTTTTAAACTTTCCTCAGCTCATGAAAATGGCAGCCCCACGCTGACGACTTTACACTTCTTTGCTGTGGCCATGTCTGCTACCTAGCAGGAAATGTCTGCTATTAGGTAACTGTTTGTTTGCTTGTTAACTGCCTGATTATGTAAACATATTACATCCACCTGCATAGTTCTGATAGTCCTGCCATTGTAAGGTGAACGGATAAAATGGAAAGTGATCCTACTTGATCATTCATTGTTGTGTGGCCGCGTATGGTATATTTTGAAAGACTTTTGACATGCCTGGAGTGCAGGATTATCTGTATCTGTTCAACCAGCTAAATTATCTGTATCTCTATTTGTAGAGATAATGGGTGGAGTTTAACCCAACAGTGGGTGGAGTTTAAACTGGAAGTGGGTTGGGCTTCACCAGAAATTAATATTTGGCTGAATCCAAATATCCAGACTTCACCACACTTGCAGACTCCCGGACTTTGCGGGTGCGTTCCTGGGAAGGCTATACATGGGATTTATATCTTGTTATCTGCAGGAACAGATGAGTAAGCATTATTCATCAACTCATGTGACATCATTTTGACAGCAGCAATAGTTGAACATTTCCACAGCAGCAAGTAAAACAGTCAAGGGCTGCCTATCAGCTGCTTGCAGTCTCTGCCCTCGCAGACATTACGTGATGATGGTAAATACGTCACACTACTTACAGTGGCCGTACAAGTTGGCGAGGGCTCGGTCTGCAACTCCAGAGGGTAGACATTTGGATTCAGCCTTTTAAACCTTAAATTGATCAGACCCCAGGCCTCCAGGAACACTGCTTAGACTTGTCACTTGTAGCCAAAATTTCCCAGTGGCCACTTGCGGTATTGCAGAAAACAAACAACAAACAAAACAATCCCCTGCAGCCCAAAAAGCATTTCCCCCATAGTCCACCGTGGTAAAAGAGACATCTGTAAAACTGTCAACAGGACACCTCGAACTGCAAGTCAATGATGAATCTTTCTACTCTGAATTCTAAAGCCATTGTATATTTGTAAAACTTTCCTCAAGCTGACAAAAGCGATTTAAAAATCTGTGAGCTCATCACAATGTAAAATCTATGAGGCAAGCAGGAACTGGTGGGCGGAGCCAACAGGAGAAGCACTACATGGAAGTAAAGCTAAAAAACTTTTTTGGTGAATGTGCTAGGTGAGCAACTCCACTGGACTGAATAGGCGCCATCTTGGGGTTCGGTGTCTTGTTATTATTAAATCTATGAAAATGATATGGGTTGATTGGTAGTTTCTGTATTATCGGGCTAGTACTGTAGCTCAGTGAGTGGGGAGGGTGTCCCATGTGTGGGGGCGGTGTCCTTGCCGCTGCTGCCATGGGTTTGGCCCCGGCCTTTGGCCCTCTGCTGCATGTCATTCCCTTTTTCATGCTTAATTTGTCCTGTCAAATAAAGGCAAAAGCCAAAAAAGAGAAGTTGCTATGTTTATAATTTACTAGAAAACTACTCACAGAACAAACTCAGGATTGAGCGTCAGATCATTTTTGATCACAAGAGTAAAACACTGATCAGAGAATGAGGATTTTCCTTCAACATGAGTATGGATATTCAAAAAGTTTATTGGAAAGACACTCGTAAAAGTACATTATTAGTAATTTACTAGAAAACTATTCACAGAGCAATCTTAGGATTGAGCGTCAGATCATTTTTGATCACAAGAGTAAAACACTGAACTGAACACAGACTATGGATATTCAAAAAGTTTACTCAAAATATACTCATAGTACATTATCTGTACTCGTTTCATCAGAGTATTCGTCTCAACCCTAAAACTATAATGAATTCTCATGGATTAAGCTATCTGGCAGCTCCACCTTCAACAGCTGCAGCATTAAAGTTCACATTCATGCATCACTAATTATTATGAGCTCATGTCATGTATGGCTCTGAAATGGGACATTCTGTATAATGAGCAGGCTAATTTTACTTTTGCTACTTATACTGCATGTTAATGCCTATACTTATGTCCTATAGAGTAAGAAATCTGAGCACTTCCTCCACCGCTGGTCTCTGGGCTGCTTGTCTGACAAATGAAAGGCATCTTTGTGTGCTGGGGCTGAAATGTATTCCTACGGGCCAGTGTGGAGGATTTCAGCATGACAATGTGTTGCAATGCTGGCAACATCCCCTCAGCAGCAGCAGCAGCAGCGGCAGCGGCAGTGTTCAACTCGTGAATATTCATCCATGCTCCTCGGCCCCACCGTGACAATAAACAAGGCAGAGAGGCTGAATGCCTGTGTGAGGAGGGCAGGGGGCCAAGTCCTCAGAAGAGCGGGGGGCAAACAACCCGTCTCCATGGCAACAAGTCCTGCCTTCCACTCGCCGCAGCGGGCTGTGAGACAGAGGAGAGGGGAGGCAGGAGGGCTCTGTGTGTTTGTCTGCTCGGTTTTGGTTGGAAAGACTTAAAGCGGAGTTTATTGAGAGGGGCAGGTATCCGACAGAAAGCAGAAAAAGTTTTTCAACGCGGGATTTGAGCGTCGCGAAGGGGATTATAACCTCAAACTGTCAGCAGCCATGGATGAGAGGAGAAACTCGGAGGTAACTAACAGCCGTTATTGACGAGCTAACAGCAGGAGGGTTAAACTTTTAGCTAGCGGTGGGAAACCGGTACAAAGTACCCTTACAACACAGCTCCGAAAACACCCTTAAAAGTTGTTTAACAAAAAGTGGCAAGGTGCGTTTAAGTGTTAGTCCTAATCTCCACATGTGACCATATTTGGTCATCGACATGTTTAAACGATGAAGTGCAGCAAAGCAGCTAAAACACCAGGGGTTGTTTTTTACAGCTGACCCTTTGAATGGAGAAAAATGTCCCAGCGGATACAGACAGTAACTCTGTGGATTGTAATTACACCAAGTTATCGCTTAAAACATCCAAAAAGTCAAAGCAGCAGCAGATAAGCAGAAACAGGACTGCAGATCAGACCACTGAACTCAACATGTCCTTTTCCTGTTGGACTCTGAGGAGGGGAGACTTTTATTTTTCATCCTGGGAGATAAATCACACATGAAACAATGTGTGTGAACTTTGATTATGTGCTGTGTATCATGTCTTACATGCTTCTAGTCACATACAGCTTTTAAGATGGTATACATGCAGCTTTCATTGTTAATGCTGTACTGTATGTACTGTATACAGTACAGACCCATGTACTGCAAATGACAACAGTAAAGGTTTGTTGTAGGAATCTGAAGACAAAATGCACATGCACATACTTTATGTTCATGTCAGTATTGTACTTTTTCCTGTAACATACTCTGTTGTCCTACAGTAGTTAGTTAGAGGGTTATCATTTTAACTTTAGCTTGTTTTTTGGTGTACGTTTAGGCCATGGGCTCTGCAACAAGTGATTTTCGATCCAGATGTGGATCCAGCAATCTGAAAGATTTGCCTTTTTCTTTCTTATGACCTCTTGCACTCACATACAGCTTTTACACAGTAGAGCATGCATGCAGTTTTCCTCGTTAATGCTGTATATAGTGTATGTGCTGTATGTAGTACAGATAGCCTAATGCATATGGCATACTGTTAATGTCATGTACAAAACAGTAAAGGTTTGTTGTAGCAATCTGAAGAAAAAAAATGCACATGCACATACTTTATGTTCATGTCAGTATTGTAGTTTTTTCCCATGACATACTCTGTTGTCCAACAGCCTTGTTAGTTAGTTAGTTAGTTAGTTAGTTAGGGGGCTATCGTTTTAACCTCAGTTTATTCTCTATTTAAATTTCAAACCTTCAGTACCAGATTATAGTGAAATTTGGTGTGAATTTAGGCCATGGGCTCGGCAACAAGGGGATTTTGGTACAGATATGGATCCAAGAATCTGAAAGATGTGGCTTTTCTGTCTTATGACTTCTTGCACTTACTTGGATGAAGAAATCCTGTCCATGCAGCACATGATTGCCTTGTGTCACATGAAACTTTTGTGAATCTAGATCCTGTTTCAGATTTAAAAAATTCTAAACACAGCCAGTTGCTGCAGTTTTAACACATTCACACGTGTAGAGCAACACTAGCAAAGGCACACTCTTACTGAGTGCTTTGTAGTTTAAATATGAGAGGCTTTGCTTCGTCTATCATGAATGTTTATATGAGTTTTCTTAACAGATTACAACTTAAATCCTATGATCTTATCCTACACACTATAATGCAAACTCTAGAGACGTGACTGGCCTTCTTTAGCTCTCTTTTTTCCTCCTAAACTCTTTCTATTGTGCAGATCAAACAATGACCTTCTCCTCTCACTGGTTGGGACTGTCAACACAAAGCTATTGAGGAAATTCTTCTCTGTTCTCCCTTCAGTTAAACAGAAGTGAGCCTGGCCTATCACCGGACACTTTTTGAGGGACTGTTGTTCACTCAGCATTATAATGAAAGGGATTTTCCTCTTTCCTGTTGCAGTCTATCCATCCAGATAGTTTTGCTGAATATCTTAAATACATAACTTTGCACATACAGTTGCAATAAAACCAGTTAACTAAATAATCAGCATTTTTTGTGCATATTTTCCATGCACGTGTACTGTACTCTCAAGGAAATAGTTTTTCCAAATGTGCTTGATATGACGGTCAATGTCACTGGGTGTGTTGTGTCGGGGCTACAGCCAAGGGCTCTAAACCTGAGCAAATGACGTTCACAATGTTAGTTCTATGTTTTTGAAATAACTGTCCCTTCAAGGATGTCTGGTTGTCGTGATGATGAAAAATTGAACTAGGTTGAACTGGGTGTCGGCAAAATGTTTCACCCAGCATTGAATCCACCAATTATTTATTTAACTGAACCTGTTTGAGAACATGTTTTGTACTCATAATTTCAGCAGCCTGTTCATCATGATGGAGAGATGGAAGAGTGCACAGTTAAATGGAAGTGTCATCTCTGTAAATCCTCTTAATGCTCTGTTACGTTGAGCTCAGGTGCTGCAGGTGTTTGCTTGGAATAATCTGCACAATATGAGCTGCCAGTTTCAAAAATGCTACTTTACTTTTTGGTGGCAACGCAAGAATTCACACATCCTTTTTCCTGTTTTCAACACTCTACTTTTTAGACCTGCAGCTAGACAGTCAGTCATTTTTAACCTTCATTGAAGTGGTCCTTGGTGAATGCTTGCTGTTCATCAGTCACACATTTTAAAGGGACAGATCACCCCAAAATCCAAAATACATATTTTTCCTCTTACTTGTCGTGCTATTTATCAGTCAAGGTTGTTTTTAGTGTGAGTTGCAGAGCGTTGGAGATATTAGACTTAGAGATGTCTGCCTTCTCTTTAATGTAATGGAACTAGGTGGCACTCAGCTTGTGGTGCTCAAAAACATTTGAAAAACTCAACAGCAATGTCTCCTTCCAGAAACCATGACGCAGTTACTCAAGATAATCCACAGACCTTGTTGTAAGCAGTTTCATGCAGGAACTATTTTTTCCCCCGAACTACACCCGCTAACAGTATCACTGCACAGAAGGAAGCGTGCATCAACATGAGGCTCGTGCTCGTAACAGCGTGCAGTGCAAACATTAATGGCGTCCTTCTTGGCTGAGCTGTAACTTTAGCTAGCTCAGTGGTTTGCTAGTAGTAGATGCACACATCCTTCTGCGCAGTGATACTGTTGGCAGGTGTAGTTTGGTAGACAGACCGTAGTTCTTCCATGGAACTGCTCACAACAGGTCTGTGGATTATTTTGAGTAACTGGGTCATGATTTCTGAAAGAGACATCACTGTTGAGATTTTTTGTGCTTTGATCTCTACAAGCCGGGTACCATCTTTGAGAGAAGGGAGACATCTCTACGGCCGATATCTCCAACACTCGGCAACTCACAAAAAAACAATCTAAACTGATAAACAGCACTACACGTAAGAGGAAAATATGTATTTTTGATTTTGGGGTGAACTGTCCCTTTAACACATGCCTAAGACTTGCTTAGTGTTAAAGTCTGATACTTCTGGCCAAAGAACAGCTCTGAAGAAACAGTGTTGTTCAGGGTCTTGCTGAAGGGAACCACAGTCACCGCTGTTTGGAGCGGAGAGAGTATTTCTATATCATTTCTCCTAGGCAGATTTCTCAACTGAGTGTTGGTCACGTCACAAGACCATCACCCTTAACTTTAACCCCCAAGCTCAACAGAAGCTATGAACCACTGAGAAAGAATGCATCTTTAGATAAGAAAATCTACTTTCACATTTTATTGCCGCACATGACAAATCCATCCTGGTGTTCAGTTATATTTGTAACCTAAGCTACAAGTGTTAGGCTGTAGTGTGTGATTGTAATGTAGGCTAGTTGGAAGTTGGACTCAAGATGTATTTAAAGCTGTTTTAGGTTTGTCAGTACAAAAATTACAGAAAAGAAATGTCTTTTTTTCTTGAGAGGCGTGTTTGACTGTTTGCTGGTGAGAATATGAGAAGCTCTCTGGTAGTTTGCCAGTGTGAGCTACTGTTAAACACTTCCATGATGACACTGATATATCCGTGATTTATAATCCTAGGTTTAACCTCTGACTTTGCCTTGACAGTTGCTGCTATTGAACATTTTCTTCTGCCGCAACTGGGAAACGGTGGCATCTCTGTATTGACTCTTTAGGTTTCCTGTCGAGTAATAATTAACTGGCAGCCGCAAAGTAAATAACTTGTGCATGTCACATTATAACAAGATCTCTCTATGTACTGTACATCCAGTGAGTTGCAGAGAATCAGTGGGATCTGCTCGATAGCATGTCACCATAAAATGACATCACTGTGCCAACATTAGCACGCCATGAGATGCCTTTATTGATTCAGAATGCCTGCTCAGATACAAGCAGTACATGATCAGCTTTGATGTTGGGGAGTGCTGGTGCCAATGTTCGTGAATATTTTGGCTCATAAACGCTTGACAGCAACTGTTGTTGTTATCATCATTCACTGACTACGTACGTCAAGAGTAGTAATGCTGGTGTGAGCTTTGGAAACCAGATGACTGGCTTATGTGGAAAATTGTATGTACTGATAAAGAGGCATTTAACAAAGTAATGATGGAAGTGATGACATTGCATGTCCTCGTCCCACTTCTCTATCTTCTTACACTATCTTAAGAATTTTTACATCACGTTTGTTGATGGGAAAACACATTAGTTCTGCTTCATTTTGCTCATTTCCTTAAAAAATACGTGTGAATCGAACATTCAGATTGAAACTCGGATTCTTCTCATTAAATGACAAAAAAGTCCAGATTTCCCATTTTTACCCCACCGGAAGCTGATAAACCCTGACAAATATGCTCATAGCAGAGAAAATGAGCAACAATAAAGGTGATTTCCAAGTTGTTTTTGTTGGCTTTGGCTCAACTTTGACTTTATGACAGAAGCAAACAAGAATACATCTTATCAACATCATGTCCTTGGAAAAGTCAAAGACTGCGTGTCAGAGGTCAGCTCTGTGACACTGACTCCAGCCCCCCTGCTGCAGCTCAGATGGATTTAAGCCTGTTTTCCACATGCCTGCCTCTGCAGCTGTGCATGCTCATATCTAGGTTACACAGAAGGGTTTTTCCTCTGTTCCACAAAGAGAAAATATGCCATGATTACTCAGGAAAAAAAGCTGAAATGGCTTAAAAATGAGATAAAAAAAAGGTTCCAAGAATTGGTTCCACCTGGTCCATTGAGCTATACAGTGGCTGCATGGCGAACCAGTGGTCGAGTATGCTGGTAATTATATAGGTATGGCTGTGTGCAACTGCCAGTAGCATCAACCTTGGTGGTTTTCTTTTACATAGAGACACAGTGAGGCCACCGCAGACTGGTATAAAGAAACAGCAGGTTGTGTACAGAATATACATCCAGAGGGGCTTTGTTATATGTTTGTACATCTCATATGTACAGTTTGTGTTTAAATGCTTTTATCTGTGTACGTATAAGAGCTGGATACCCTTTGTTCAGCTGAACTCCCACAACGCTCTCAGTTTAACATGATCCGACCCAACCAGCTCAAGTCTCTTTTTGTCCGCGGTAGACAAAACTGGTCTTTCTGCAGATATTGAAACAATGGCGTGGATCAGTGTGTGGGCTCATGCCTGCCAGTAAGTTGTGACGTGTGGAAAGAGTTGAGAATTTGCAGAGATTTTCACTCTTCCTCGCCCCGTTCCTTCTTGGCTGCCTGTAAGTTCTGCGGTGGTTTTTAAAAACCCTTGAAGTCAGGTTGCTGATCAGCAGAAACTGAGGACCAGGTCAGCCAGAAAAGCAGAAGAGGAGCAAGAGGCTCTGATCGTGTTTCAGGATGAACAAAGATCTTACACTAAATCCAGTCCCTGGCTAATGAAAGTTATGACGTCACAAAGTTGTTACATAAAATCTTGCCTTGCTCTCACAGTCTGAGCATCAAGTGCCAGGTGCTGAGAGAGCGCATATTTGAGTGTAGTCTTTGTTGAATGAAAAACAAGCTCTTGGCATCAGGTCCAGGTGTTTCGGCCCCTCTTCCTTCTGCTTTCTTTCACCCTCTGAAAACATTCTTTAATATTTTGAATGCAGCCACAGGTCTGATGGATAGGGAACATATTAGTGCATTCCTGCATATAGTGGAGAGAACTGTGTATCAGATGATATGTCAAATGGTGACAAGGCCAAGGACATGTAGACTCTCCTTTGAAAGATATTTTACCTGATAGTCTCTCTCTTTCACACACATGCACACACCCACACACACGGCTGATAAAAGACTTACTTTTTAACCACATCTCCCTCTCAAGGACGCATTGGACACAAAGAGCTCTTTTATTCCAGCTCCAGTAGTCTAATGGAGACACTGTTGTAGTCCCATTTCATGAATATGCCCTTGTTGCTGAAGAAAATATGCGTCATTGATATGCCTCTAATCAATTAGTACTTCTGGTATATGAACATGACACAACCAGGAAAAACCCTGCCATGTTGAATATCGTAAAGAGACAGTTTGGCTTTTGAGATTTGTCATTATGTCAGAGCCAAAGACCGACAGAGTCATGGATGCCTTTTTCATCTCTTTGGATGGAAGTTTTGGAAGTAACTGCTACATGTATAGGGATTAAAAGTAGGGAAAGAGATCTTAGTTCTCCAAGGCTTAATGTCTTTGTTTGACAAAGTTATAAGTAGTAGCAGGAGTAGTTGTGAAGTTTCAGTCCAGCCTGTCTGTTGTCCTGTAGTTTTTTTTTAGGAGTGTTGATGTGTTAAATACAATGTTGCGCATCCTGTCAGGATGCGATGACATACGTCGAGACGCCACCGGGGTGTGTGCATGGGCTAACATGGAAAACAATGGGTGTGGGTGTTTTCACGTGTCATATGCTGCTAGTGTGTGTTGTCCCTTATACTTTCCCATGTTTGTCACCTGATGTGGTTGGTATATTTTAAAGCAAAGCATCAATGATGAGGTCAAACAACCACTCTGTGTCTTTCCTACATAGTAATCATATTTAAAGATATTCTGATCAATATTTTTATATTTAATTGGTGGAATGTGAAGGGTTGGTCATTGTTAGAAAGTCACAACAATTACCAGACTCTGCAGTTCCCCTCAGGAGTGTTGTAGTGTCTTCAGATTTTTGATAATTGATTATCAGTGAAGTTTCCAGTTGTGGAATCCAGTGAGGGTGGGAATTACCAGATGATCCACGATACGATATTATCACGATACTTAACTCACATTACAATATTATTGTGATATTAAAAATGTTTGATATGCTGGGGCGTCTGTGGCTTAGAGGTTAGAGCAGGCGCCCCATGTACAAGGCTGTCACCGCAGCAGCCCGGGTTCGAGTTCAGCCTGTGGCCCTTTGCTGCATGTCATTCCCTCTCTCTCTCTCTCTCTCTCTCTCCCTCCCCCTTTCACACTTGGCTGTCCTGTCCATTAAAGGCAAAAAATGCCCCAAAAAATATCTTTAAAAGAAAAAAATAAATAAAAAATGTTCGATATGCTGACTATTGCCATAAAATATAGTGTGATTTATTACCTTTTTTTTCCAACTGTAAATTACATCTCTAAATGAAAACTTTGTCAACATCTGTTTTAACTAATAAGATAAAGTTTTCAGTCTGTTCATCTCACTTCAGCCATTTTTTTGCAGCAGCGAAGTGTATGTAGTGGACTGAAAAAGCAATTGATTATATTATTCTAGTAGACCACCAAAAGCTGATTTGTATTTGTAATATTAATAATTTATATAATAAAAAAAATCAATACTTGGCACTGTGTGATGATACAATATTGCCACACAAAAGTATCATGATACATGCTGATTGTTTTTTTCCCACCCCTAGAATCCAGCTATTTTTTTTAAAGCACTGAAAACTACAGGTATAAAAAAAATATTTATACACTTGAGTATTGATATGTTTTGAGATACTATATCATTTTTTTAATGAATAGTTTACATGCAAAGGTTTGTGTCGGTGGTTTATATTGTATACTGTTTAACCCCAACTGCTACATCCTTCTGTGTCGTAATCTATCTTCAACCATTTGACTCTTTCACTCCAATGTAACAACTTATCGGTAGCGTAAACAGAATTATAAAGGGCACACCACTAGCATTGACAGTTATATTTAAAAAAAAATCACCTTTCTTACAGTACAGCAGAATATTGCAATATCGAATCCATAACCTCTGTATCATGATGTGTAACGTATTGCCAAATTCTTACGAATACACAGCCCTACTGGAAACAGTACGCTACCTTCTCAGCACCTAATAGCATAAAGACAACATTAGCAACTAGCATTGTGAAACATTTAGCAGCTAAAGAGTCAGATGTTTCCCTCAGGAGCTGGTAGAGACCAAAAACAGAGCTAAAAGAGGGTGAATTATATATATGTACATATACACACAGGCCCAAAATACACACACATGCACAAACAGGACCTATACATGCAATAGGCTAAATGGAGAGAGGGGGCTGCCGTGGACAGGTGCCCTGAGTGGTTGGGGATTTGGTGCCTTGCTGAAGGGCACCTTGGCAGTGCCCAGGAGGGGAACTTGCACCTCTCCAGCTACCAGTCCACGCTGCATATTTGGGACTTGAATCTATGACCCTCCGGTTCCCAACCCAGGTCCCTATGGACTGAGCCACTGCCGCGGAATGTTGGACTTAAATTATATATTATATTATTCATCAGTCGGTCACTAACACAATAAAAACTCCAAACAAATGATGATGCTGTTCTGTATCTGCTGGATGTGCATATAAGCAACAGCCTAAAATTTCTGCCATGTCATCTTTATCAATGAGCACTATGGAAAACCTGAAAAGTCTGAAACTAAAATGATTGCATCCTATGAGATATTGTGATGCATGTACGCACTTTTTGCAACATACTACAACATTCACTCAAATGAACTTTTGTATTTGATGTATAGAGCAACAAAATCTGAATTTCCTGAATAACACCCTCAAGCCAAAGTGTGCACATATGCATTCACGTCTCTTCATGCAGTCATATATACGAGACGAAACCAAACAAGCTAACACTAATTGATCGGCATGCAACGGTTGACTTCTTACTGTTGACCGTTAGCTCGCCTTTGGCTCTGTCGTCTCAAGAGAAAATTTGTCTTGAATCTGGTTGAATGCACTTTAAAGGTACTCTAGAGCTTTCTTAGAAGTGCTTGTTTACAGCCTGTGATTTTGTGTAGGGAGATGGTATCAGACCTCAGGAAGTCAGTTGGCTAACGCCTTGGTGTTTACACTGCAGAGTCCATCTTGGGCCTCTGTGACCCATTTCTGTGATTGTAGCTTTCCCAGTCCAAAAAATTAAAAATGTTGAATTCATACTAATAACCATTCCTTAATATTAATGAAGTGTGTAGGGCCAACACAGTTTTAAATAGTTTGATTTTCTTCACTTCTGGCAGCTGATAGCAGCTTTTTCCCTAATCTCTGTATGTTTCCTTTAAAGTGTTACAAATTGAAATGACAGAAGCTTCATGTTTTCAGTCAGAGAGAGAATATCGAATGTCACTCCAAAAACATGAAGTATTTTTTCAGCAGGTATTAATCAGACGCAAGATTTCACACAGCTGCCAGTATGTCTGAATTTTATGTAAGCAGAGTATTTTCATTTGGTTTAATTTAGAGAATGAAAGATTGTATTTCTTAAACTCTGCTTATTTTTGTCTCAATTTCCTTTTTATTGCGCCTTTCCAGAATGATTTGTTTTGTTTTATCATGCAATCAGGGATAAATTATCTAGCTCATTTTTGTTCCCTTTCACTATCCAGAAAGTATTTTCACAGGACGATCATCTGCTTCTTGTTCCAGAAGTGACGAAGGCTTTCTAATTTATAATCATTTAAGAAACTTTGTAACAAATGCCACCTGTAAATTTGACACACTGGCTAATGTGTGTCTCGATAGTTTTCAATCCTGCAGTGTTCCTGCATCACAGAAAATATAGTCCTGATGTTCATGTGCTTTTTTGCTCCTTTTTTGTGTAAAACCACACTTTAAGTGTAATGGGTTTTCATAGAGAGTTATATGTAGGACAGGACAACATCATTCTTTGATGACAATAATGATGCATGCCCTGTCCTCTTTGCACAGTCCACAGTTACAGGAAATAGCTGACAGCAGGAATGCTCCCTCTCTCCTCATCTGTCTCTATAGGACTCAGCTCCACCAGTGGTTGGCTGGCTTCTTCATACAACAACTTCCTGTAAACAAGCCATGCTGCCAAGCACCCTCCCATCCTCCACCTCTGATCCCTAGGGATCTCCATTTGACCTCCTTATGCACCAGAACAATCACTTTGAGCCTTTTTGAAAGGGTCATTGCTGCATTTCAGAAAGTGATTTTCAGGGGCAATGGCCAACAGTTTGAACAAGCTGCTGCTCTAATTTGAGACGAAGTCCAGGAAATGTTTATTATAAGAAAGATGTCTTAAGAGTTCTGTCTGCTGTTAGGACTCTTAAGTGTTGAGTAGTTTATTTATACTGAAACTGATTCACAGTCCATAAGCAATAACACTGTGCATCTGTGAGAGCATGCTTTAAACATGTTCAACTCCATTATATTATGGTAGGGGCAGAAATCTCAGAGTTGAGTATCACCAAATTTGGAAAATAAAGCCAAAACTATTTGCATAGTCAGATAGTAGAGCTAGACAGATAAATTTCCCAGGCTGATATATCGCCCAATAGGCGTGGGTGGTAGGCTATCTATTTTTTCATAACTTTCTTAAATCTTTTGAGTATTTTGTATTAGTGTGTGGTTCTTGACAGAGCATCTAATGCTATCCCCACCATTTGCAGTCACCATGTTGCCCAGCTCAGTTGCCTTTTCTACCAGTAAAGACTGACCCCTGGTGGCCGGTGATGTGCACTACATAAAATACATCCTCAATACAGCATCTCTGTATGAGTTTAATAGATAGAGGAACATCTGTATTTTTGATGGTATTGAAAATCATACATTTGGGATTTCTAAATACCCTGATATACCTTAAACCGACAAAGCCTATTGCCCAATATGAGCTTATGGCAGATACATCAGTAAAAGTAAAAAAAAAAATCAGAATTGTCAGTAGAGCTAATACCTTTTGGTTAGTTCACCGATTGGTATGCTTTTGTCTGCTGAAATTCTCATTAGTTGGACGATTCTTGGTGTTACTGTCATGAGGCTCAGCTGGGAGTGATGGTGTGCTTTGATGGTGCAGCATTTTTTCAGCTGAGACACTTTGTTTGCATCTGGTTTCTGGTGCAGGGTAGAGTACTTGCTCTGGTCCTTGCTTTGGATGAAGGGAAGTCTGAAGCATGTAGAGAGAGAGAGGACAGACCTGCTGGTCTTTGTGGTCAGCACTATTAATTTCTCCTTCATTGTTGTTGTTCAGCAATTGTACATGTAAGATGTGACAGATGGTCCTTGTGGTATTTGTCCAGCCCTTCCTCCACTGTGATTGGACAGCTGCACAAAAATGATAGTGACAAATGTAGCATTTTACCCAAAGTATCAGCTATTGGTAACCAGAAAACAAATGCCAAATGTGCAGGGCTCAGCACAGAATAGACACTCAGCGCCTTGTCACATTGCTGGTGTTTGTAGCCTAGTGGAAATACGTGGCGCTCTCATGGCAAAGAATTTTAAAAATCTGCATGCTTTAGGAAAAATGTTTGGTGGACACATAATGCTACCTTAATCTAGACATAACCTGTAGATTCCCCCCCCCCAGTATCAACCAATCAATTAGTTGAGGAGTTGGTACAGTTTCAGTTGACTAAGATTTTTTTTGGTTGACTACAGCTATAACTGTCAGGCTATACTAAATATCACTAGGAATAAGTGATCAAATGTGTTTTGTTTTGTGATTTAATTGAACCGACCCTTCAATTAGACGGTCTCTGTTATCTGCCGCTGCTTTTAGACTTTGTAAAAGCACTGTATCAGCAGCCACTTGAAGTCAGCAGGTCTGCAGCCCTCTGAAATTAACATGTGCTGAAGTGCAGCAGCAGACTCACAACAATCCCACCATCATTAGCTTGATGAAATCGAGCACAACAAACACAAAATAGCTACAAAATAACAAACCCTCATTGTCCAGGCACTCATCAAACTGGTCAGTTATAACTCATATTCTCCTAGTTATTGCCATTATTCACAGGGTAGCAGCCATTTGAAATAGCTTTCTGCTTTCCAAATGTGGATCAGGAGCTTGTTTTAATATTGTCAGTTAAGCGGTTTTCATTGCAGCAATGTAATGTCTGTGTTGTTTGATATGAAAATATACTTTTTTCTTATGAAGGAATAGCTGTGCCCTTTTCTTTGGCACAACATTATCTACATGTTGTCTTAGCTATGCCACTTACTTTTAGTTTGTTGAAATTCGTCTGCAGTGTTGACACTGATGATTAAACATGGCACCAGTGGTAAAGTGAGGTGCTGCTTTGTAGGATTTTTTTTTTTATTTGCTTGCCTTATGAAAAGTTGCCAAATGTAATAACTACCTTTCTATCCTACTCTTATGTTAATCTGTGATTGAGAAAAGTCAACTGTGTCAAATTAAGCCAATAGGCACCATAGGTTTATTTATTGAGTCTATTATTTCCTATAAAAGTCCTGTTGTTATTGTTGGAACCTGTGATCATTCCTTGATGCCAAAGTTAAGCAGTGTCAGACCTACATTAAAGCCAGGTGGTGAGTGCAGCTGCAAAGCCAAGTAACATGAGTTGACCTATTCTCACTGTTGGCACACCCAATTTTGTTTTGGGACCTAGCTGTGGTCTTACAGGAATGTTGGCCATCTTGTTTTTGATATAGCTCTGGATTAAAGTTCATGTTCATGACAGGATTGGATTTGCTTTTGTGAATCTACTAAGCCTATGTCCATTTAATATTTTAGTAATAGCCTGTAAAAAGATGGGAAACTTCTCTCCATCTTACCAGCACCCAGATCTCCCTGCTCATCTCCCAGCTCAAATCTGCTGAATGATCTAAAACAAGTCATCCGGCTAATTTTGGCTGGAAACAGCCCAGTTTTATTAAAAGACCATCTCTCCATCAGTGAACTACGTCTTTATTCACAGTCTGAATTCCTAATAATGCTCACTTACAAAGCCAGACAGCCTTCAAAGAGCTTGCAGTATGACTTCATGTTTATTTGCTTATTGAAATGCGAGGAATGCTGCGGCTTTTTCGAATGTCTCACATCCTTGTGTTTGTCCATCAGGTGAGTGGGCGGTTTGCAGACAAACATGACTGCCAACAAGAGTTCGAAGGCTGCGCCTCGTGCAGGAGGGGGTAAAGCTCCGCGGGACATCCCCGACAGGTCAGTGACATGTGGGACATCAGGGGTGGGCTGGTTAATGTGCACTCTCAGTTAAGTCACATGGTTTCAGATTATCTGACAGAAAGAAAATCAAGTGCTGTACTTAATATCAGTTTATTCATCTTCAACTACGTCTGTCTTATCGAAGCTCAGTTTGTTGTAGTTTTTCTTCTTTTTTCCACCCGTGGGAAAGATTGACTGATGATTTTCTGCCATGATAAGACTTCCAAAGCTTTGGCAAGTACGATCCTGTATCCTGGACAAGGGCCCCATCCAGCTCAGATCTGTGAGTAGAGAGCTGAAGCTTGTGTTAGCATGTTGAGAGCTGACAATGTCCTGCTGGGAGAGAAAAACAAACTTTGGGGATGATATGCGATATCTAGACTATTAGTTCTTACAATTTATCATCCTGTCCATTTTCTTTAAACCAGAAAGTGTTTTTAGGAACAGGCAGGCTGGTTTCATCTCACATACAGTAGTTACACATGATCCTTGTACTTCACAGCTGTGAAATATAGTCTGTGTTCACGCTCTCGCACTAACTTGTGACGGCCTGATGGCTGATTCTGAGCAGAATGATTGTTGGTAATGGTGCTGCTATCTGTATTGTAACATAGTAATGCTACTGTTTGACTGGCAGTGCTGTTTATGAATTCCTCCCTGATTTTCTGTGCTGATGAGGCAGTGGTGGTAAACACACACGGGACAATATTTCACACACCGCAAAACATAACGTAAGCTGTGCCAGCTGGTTTCTGTAATGGCTTGCGGTGTAAATTAGGCCTAGTGGAAGTGGCAAACCACACAAGTGTTAATATTATGATGGAGAAAAATAGCAATCATTTGCTGGTAAATGTTCACCTCCACCACTACTCCCAGGATAAAGCCGGTGAATGTAAATGTGAGGAAGACACTAATCACAGTAGCACAGAGCTCTCTCACCCCGCTGGCTGCATCCCTCTGACATGATTATTGTGCATTTAACCTCAGCCTCTTTTGATAAATTTAATTGTCATTCTAGCAGAGCCTTATTAACAGCTTGCCGTCCTCATGGGCTCATGGTACCCTAGATTCGTAAAGATCACAGAGATGCTTTGCAGCTCCCCTGTTTAAACAGATGGAGGGAAATTAGTTGTGTTGGATAATGCTACACAATGCATTCCCCCAAACTATGAGATCGACCAGGGAGGAATTTCTAGGACAAATTACACCTTCACTGAACTGTGTAGCCTCAAGTGGCACACATGGCAACATGCAGCAACATGGTGGATAAAGCAATACAAAGCAAAACAAAAAAGTAAAGTAGGGTGTGTTTAATTCTTGTTCTGTGATCTTCTGTGAGGGAATTATTTTAATTAATGTCCTGCACCTTTGAGATCATAAGCAGATTCAAAAATAATCCAGGGAGGTGTTTTGGCAACACAATACATGCTGACAAGGCTGTGTGTGTGAGATAGAGTTCATGGCTGCTGTGTTTTATACATCCAATAATACTCTTTCACCTAATTTCTTTTGTTTACTTATATGCAAGCAAATAAACTCCTCAAAGGCTTGAATAAAATTGTGCTGGGTAATTCATAAACAGGTTCTGATGGATGATAAAGTTTACATATGTTGAACGGTAATAGCAGAAGTGCTGTTTGTTTGAGCAGTGTGCTCCATCTATCCTGGTCAGTAACAGGAAGTGGCCTGTGGTTAGCATGCCCTGAAAGCCTGAGTGAAAGCCAGAGGCCAGGTTGTGACTGGCATCCTACTCCATGTTCAGTATGTGTGGCCAGCCCCCGCTAAAGCTGACTAAACGAGACTTATTTTTACAAGCATGATCTAGAACCCCCTGAAAATCCCCGGCCTTAAAATAGACAGAAATTCTGCACATATTTTGTTTTTGTGTTTAATCGAGAGGTCTTCGTACTGCAGTTTAAATTCTGTTTTACTACACAATAAGTCATTCTAGCTAAATGAAGCCTAGTTATTATAAAATCTGTTTTTCAGTGGCTAATTTTACCCTAGCTGTGGATTGAATCTGCTGCTCTGTAAACAGATCAAATTTTAGTACTGTGTGGCAAATATGTAACAATGTATGAACCAAAGCAAACAAACAAAACATAAAAAAGACACAAAGTACACAAAAGTTAAATATATAACAAGTCAAACATATATGTAATTTATTTGAACAATGTCACCAAGTCATGGATTGTGAACCTACAAGTCCAAGTAAGGACATCTAAATAAAATTATTAAGTGTTTTTAAAGATTCAGTTTAGATCACTTAAGTCTAATGAGCATTTCAGACTAGAGATACTACAGTATGTCGTGCACTTAGTTTTAGGGGTGGGCAATATATCAGTATCGTAGTATCGTAGCTTGCTTCATTTAGGATGTATAAAATAACTCTTTGGCGAACATTGAGCATAAATTGTCACATCATTTTTTTTAAGTCATGGCATGAGACTCGCTTTGGCATTTCAGTTCTTTGGCTCCCTCAAATGGCTCTCTCCTGATAGTGTGTGAGCAGGCAAGGCTCCAGGCCACGACTATTAAATTGTATTTTGTGACCATGGAGCACCAGTGCAACTGGTAGGTATTATTAATATATGAACTGGAGAGCTGTTAGTTTGTTTCCTGCTCACAGTGAATAAATCCTCATTCGTAAGGGCCCGTACACAATCTGCGTCTTTCAAGAGTGTGGCAGTTTACCTGAAATCCTGAGTGTAGAGCTGATCGTCTTCCTTGCGCTTTTTATAAGTGTGTAGGCCAAAGATATTCAAAGATGTTTAACATATTGCGATACATTGGTAGTTTGTTAAGTAGTTGAGCATTTTAGTGGTTCACAGTAGTTGAGAGGAGATTTCAAAATATCGAGATAATTGTTTATCGTAATATCGCTTAAAAATATTGTGATATTATTCATAGGCCATATCACCCAGCCCTACTCAGTATATAAAACAAAACATAGATGCAGTCTCTGTGAAACATTCACATTCACAACATGAAGCCAGTCTTTTCGTCTACATCATCTTTTTATGACTTGTTTACTGTCACATTGGTGAAATCATGGCTATGCGTGGAGATGGCGCCGGATCCTTCCCATGTTCTAACTCCAGTGGTCATCAAACCAAAGAGCAAAAAATTTAAATTGCTGTGATTAACTCAATAAACCATACTGTTACTGGCATTAGATTTAGATTACTGAGTGTTTGGTCTGGTTGCTACTAAAACATTCCCATTGATACTTCAGAGACATGGCTCCCTCTCTGGCCATACTCCTTGGCAGAAGTTTAGTTGGGAGTTTGAGCAGAGAACCAGTAGGATTTTAACGTGCCAGACTCATTTTAATAGCTCCCTGCTGATGCACTGCAACATGTCATGTGCGGGACTGCTGATTAATATCAGAGCGCTCAAAAAGTATTTTCTTCATGAAACCATACAGCCTGTGTGACTCACTGTAGGGTTTCAAATATGAAAGTCGGATATATTGAGGGATTGGAGTTTATTTTGAACTCTTTTCAGGCTCATGTTCGTTTATATTTTCATTAATAACTCCAGTGAGATCATTATAAGAGCTTAATTTATTCACAGCAAAGTTTAATGTTTAATATAGACCTAACATAAAGTAATGTCTCATGAAAACCAGCTACAGTGTAGCTTTTTAAAACAAGACATAAAACATGGCTCAAGACAAACCAGGCATGTGATCACAGAGCTAAACCTGGGTACTGAATTGGCTTTATTTTGAGACTATAGCTGTGTCTCAGTTCAGGGGCTTCAGCCTTCGAAGGCTGCATTTGAAGGCGTCACATCGGCGCAACCAAGGCTGTACCATTTCGAAGGTGCTTCAAATGTGGCCCAGAAATGCAGCCTTCTTTCCCAGAGTGTGGATGATGCAATGGATGAATCCTTCGTGGCCCAGCCTATCCCAAGATGCATTGCACACCAGGAATGATTATATATTAAGTTTAATTAACTAACAGCTGTTAACTAGCTAACGATTAACTGTTGTTAACATTGCTTATAGCTAAAAGCACACAGCTAAGTTTACCTGAAAACAGTCCTCCATCAGCCTGAAATATATCAAATGGCGTTGTCTCTGGCGGTGAATCATCTTCTCATGTATCCAAAAAAAAAAAAAATGTATATACAATATATATTAAAAATCCCTGGGTCCATAATTTAGGGCTAATCAACTTACGAGCTTACTCTTTCGTCAAGCATTGCTAGGTAACACGAACGCCAACTGAACAGCTGGTGATGCAACCAGGAGATCTTCCGCAGACTAGACCATCCCATTTCGAAGACTGATTGGTTTTGGTTGATGTGGTCTTCAAAGGCCGTGCCTTCAGTGGCTGCAGCCCCTAAATTGAGACACATATTTTGTATGACATTTTATATATGATGTACTGTTTGTACATTTGCAAATAGCTTTGCTTTAAATTGTTTGTACTGTAATGTCTCTATTGTTTTAGCTTCATACCTCACTCTGGCTTAGCATTTGTGTTGCGCATGGCCCCTGTTTACTAAACTAACAAACTAAACCAAGTAGCCATAGTAACTGTAACAACAGGCAGGTTTAATGATCTACCTGAAGCTTTGGCTGTTATTTGATTTAGATGAGATTGCAGATTAAAGGTTATACCTCCTGGTAAAATCTCAGCATTGCTTTACTGTAAGTCCCCCATTTAGCATTCATAAGCAGCATATTAACACTGGTTGAATTGTTTATAACACACTATTAAGTATCTATCTATGTTATTATATGCACATATTTTTATTAATAATGTATGAATCAACAGCTATAACTCTGGCTGTGGGGACCTATGAGTGGAGGCTGGTATATAAACAGATAATGACTGACAATATAGTAAAACACAGTGATAATAATATAAAACATGTCTTCATATGAGAAGTTGTTATTATTAACAAAAAAATGTACATTAATAAACACGTATATTACACATTTTAAATGTTTATATACTGCTTATAAATGCTAAATAATGATAAAAGAAACTACTGTTGTGTTTTGGAAATATATAATGTAAATACTTAGTTCTGTCAGTTTCTTGTTGCTCTGTATAATTTAAAGGGAGCGGACAAAACAATGAATATGAAAAGGGTAGGTGTGATAAGCTGAGGCTTCAGACTAGACATTTTCAGTCCTGTTTTTTTATGCTAAGGAAAAAGGAAAAAAATGATTAACTTAATGTTAATGTATTGTCTACCTACCAGTATATTTGTGTTTTGTAAATTGGAAAGTGACCGAAATAAACTAAACTAAGCTAGAAAGTTATTGTGTTTGTTATGGCAGATTAAATTTGCAGAGCTCAAAACAGACGATATATTCATGTTTTTGGCAGTGTCACATAATATGTAAGACATTATGTTCTTTTCTGAAAAATGCTGTTTCACCAAAAAACCTAACTCATATGACATGAATTCTGACAAACCCATAGTTAATATCAATCAGTAAATATTAAGCAGTAAACAATGATTGGACCCTGCCTCATAAAAACAGTATTTTATTTATTTATTTCTTTTCTTTGTCAACTAAAGATATAAACTGATAAATGAATCAGTTCATCAGTCTGATCAGTCACAGTGTTTTAACTACTGTGTACTCATAAATATATTCATTGGACTTCAGGATAAACCAGCAGTAAAAATTTCCAGTCATGATTCGTCATCTCAACGTCTCATATTTCTCCAGGGGAAGTAAGATAAGATGCATCCATCATGCTTGCAGCTTGCAGGTTCCTGAATGTTGTAAAAATTCTCCCCACCCTGGAGCAGGAGGAGTGAAACCAGGGAAGGGCAGGTAGGTGTGAAGCGAGATCTGTCCCAACCTGCATTGTTGGATCACAGTCCGCAGCCCTCCACTTCCTCCTCCCATAACGCTTGTTATTCTAACCATGGCAGTGACATCAGATCTCCCAGACCTTTAATTTCGCAAGACTTAGCCAGTATCCAAGTCATGACAAGGTTCCTGAAAGACTATGAGTAGGAAGGTGTTGGGGAACTAAAGGGAGAGTTTGTCTCTCTTTGGAAATCTTAAAGGAGGTGAGCACCGTGAGAAAGTGTGTGTGTGTGTTAGTGTGAATGATGGTCGAGTCAGCAGTGAGCGTGGGACAACTGTAGCGCCTAGTATCACTTAGAAAAGGCTTTGAGGACCAATGAGAGAGGAGCAGTGAGACTTTAACAGGTAAGACTGGTGTAATAAATCCTGCTTGGCACACTGCTTTCTGTGTGAGGTCCACAGTGATTCTCCTCAAGTTATTTTGATAATGTGGAAAAATCCACTGTGGCATTTTAATGTAGTCTGTATTTCCCTTGGCCTTAATTTTAATCCCATGCTGCCAAAGACAGAATACTTTCCTGTGGTTATTCTTAATAAGTGGCTCAGGTTTTCCTTTTGTCTTTGATCTGGGAAATGAATTCAGAATTTTCAGCTGAATCTTTACAGATTTTCTCCGTCTGTTCATTACTGAGTTTCTGGTGCTTTTCACACTGCGGGGCTGAGTGGATTTGTTGGCATCTCTTTTGGTTGTTAATATGTGTTTTCTCCTCAGGGAAACATTAAAATATTTACAATATTTTATTCACACCTTTCTCTGTCTTGTTTCAGGTGCCAGTCTACATCGCCGTGCCCTGCTCTCGCTGCCAGTCAGGGGCAGAGCCAGCAGCCTCTCCTCAGTGACGGTGAGAACTCTGGGAAGCAAAGCAGGTACGTCAGGACTGACGGGAGGTTCCTGGTACGTGCTGGCTGGAGCAGCAAGACCCTGTGCAGCGGTGCGTCTCTCACAGGTGACACCGACTTCCAAGGCCGTCTCACCAAGTCAAAGAGCATCAGCTGCCTGGACAACAGGCTCTCCATCTATAAGCCCCCGAGTCAGACCAAGTCCTGTCAGGAAAGTCAGGAGCAGAAGGAGAAACAAGGGGATCTCTCCTCGGGCGATGGACTTAATGGTCGTCCCCTGAGCTGGAGCACACTCTCGCTGGGACCTTCCTCCAGCCAAAGCCACAGACGCACCCTTTCTCTCACCCGCTCAGTAGCAGGTGTTCCCCCCGCCACAATCCGCAAAAAGATCTCAGAATGGGAATGCCGCAGGGTGTCTCTGCCTAGGATGAGCTTGTGTCTGGATAAAAGAGGAGGAGAGCGTGTAGGGGGCAGTGAGGGCTGCCCCAGCCTGCTCTCTTCTCCCTGTAGTGAGAAAACGTTTGACTTTAAGGGGGTTCGCAGGATGAGCACAGCTTTCTCAGAATGTTCCTACACAGAGGAAGAGGAAGGAGTTTCAGACAAAGACGGCCTAGGTCGCTTCCAGAAAAGGACAGGCAAAACAGAGTCGTCAGGAGCATTTGTACGTTCCCTGTCGGCTCGGAAGGAGACATCAGCGGTTCTCAACAGGATACAAAAGATAGAGCAGGCCCTGAAGGAGAATCCCAGCCCATCCCCTCCACGTTATCTGAGTAATTGCTATGCTCCTGACAAGACAAGACAAAAGTCTTTTGTTATTGGTGACGACTTGGACAGTACATGCACCAGTAAGCGCAGCAGCATTTGCTCAGTGGCCACAGAACCAGATGCTGTTTTGGTGTCTGATAAGCTCTCTAAACTCAGACAGAGGTTTAGTGTGAGCTCAGTCAGGTCTGAGAGCCCAGAACCACCGAGCCAGCAGACCTCTGTCGGCACACCGGTCAACCCCTTACCTAAGCCCAAACGCACTTTTGAGTACGACGCCAAACGAGACCAGAAGGGTGTGTCGCCAGCTAATGGACTACCTCCAAACAGAACCTCTGAGTCTCCACCGCCTCTGCCCTCGACCCCTGCACCCAGCATGACACGAACGGTGAAGATCGAGGGGAGCGCACCAGTGAGGTCGCAGGACAGGTGAGGATATCAGTGGTCTGTGTCTCGGCCACTAATCTGTATCAAATGCAGTTTCTTTGTGATGTCGTTGTGAAATTCAGTGTTTAACGGCAGACCGCCAAAGCCTTTGGTACCACAGCAATCTCTGGCCCCATGTTACTTTAAATAAAAGTGATTCCAATGATTTTTACCTAGTAAGTTATACAGGTTTTAAATGAGGAAGAAAGAAAGCTCTGGTAGTGAGTTAGTACACGGTATCTGCCTACACTGAGCTGAGGTACCGAAAACTGTATCAGGAGAGAAAAAGTTGGATCGGTGCATCTCTTTTGAATCTGTTTAGATGTCTTTGGAAAGTTATTTTAGTAATTTTGTTACCTATCAGACAGACAAACCTGGATCCCGAGCCAAGAGTTTGCTTTATTGGTCTTCTAAGTTACTGCTCAGTGTGTCTGGTTGTGGTGTCGGCGTGATGTACTCTGGTTCTCCTACGTTTGTTAGAATTTGAAGCAGAGATCAGTGTTGAATCAGTTATGTTTTAAAAAAGACCACTGAAGAATCATATATTTTTTTTAATTAAGATAAAAAGTACAGAGTTCTCGTCACCCAAACTGTCCTAAATTAATCAAATTGAATCATGTCATCACAGGTTTATCATGAGAAAAATGCCTACTATGGGCCAGATGCCTAAAACTCCATGTATATTCACAACAAAAACTATTTACCCACAAATAAAGAAATGTGAATACGCGTTCTTTTCTTCAGATTTATAAAGCCGTGTGTACACCTGATTGTGTTTCATAAATCTCAATCATTGTGACATTGGGTGCACATGAACAAGTCTCATTTCCACACCCACAGTTTGCCATAAATGGATGTAGAAAAAACGCTCAACATTAGTTTGCATATACTTGTGCAACTTTACCATTCATTAGACTCGTCAATGAGAAATATGGTAACGAAATCGCAATTTCACCAACTGCGTCACATCACAAGGCTCTCCAACACTGCCCAAGCAGCTGTAATTACTCACATCTGTGGACATCTGTAGCGTCTGTACAACAAACTCATTACATGTCTGCAATCATAAGAAGGATCAATGATTCATTCATGGTGCTCATGTTGTACCTGACTTTACAAAGGGTGCCACAGGTAAAAATTAAATGATGACTAACAGGGAGAGAAATGTCAGTAAAAATCATTATGAAATTCATCACTCGTAGTTTAAAATTAACCTTATAAATGTGCCTTTGATTGACATTTTACAGAGCGCTGTGCAACCTGCAAAAATAATAGCCCTAGCAAAATAAGTGAAATTGGCAAACAACCTAAAAACCTCCTCGTCACATCCCCCGCAGCTATCTGAGCTAAAACCACGTGTACGCCTGGTTTTAAGAATGTGTGAGGTGCACACACTCTCGCTGCTCGTTCTTCCTTTATAAATACCAGTTTATGTGTGGGTCAAGGTGTGTGCATGGCTTTTGTGCATACACATCATTTATGCATCTGGCCCCAGGTATCATAAAAGCAGCTCATACTAAAAATAACTGATTTATTGTACAGAGCATTTGAAATGTCAGTCTTTCCAGAAATTCACTTTGGTCCATAAAAAGACTTGGCATTTTAAACACACACCACCAAATCTACAGTATATTCTTATTCTAACAGATGTTCACTCAAACTTTGCCTCTAACTGAATATACTCTATGAATATCTTATAGAAACCAGTGAAATCCAACACTGGATTGTTGTGCCCCTTTGTTGCATTAACATTAGCTGAATCTTGGATCCTGTCTGCTCTTGTTTTTCTTCTTAACTTATAGCTCTCACGATCAGAAGGCCTCAGCTTTTTTTTTACGTGAAGGTGGGGCCTCTCCAGATTGTCCCTATGTAAAATAGGGATGAAATCCTTAAACGTTCATCCCTTGGACTCTGTGTTTAACATTCCTGTGGCTCCAGCAATTTCAGGCCAACCTTAAAAGCCACAAGCTGTCGATGGCGCGACACGACCGTACTGTAGATCCCAGCACTAATGTAGCAAAGTTCCTCTGCAGTGCCTTGTGACATGTGATGTGTGACATTACACTGTGCAGGGAACACTGAGTAATAGTATATGTTATGTTTACTTGTGACTTATCAGGAAGTTCCTCGTGATCGGAGAACATGGTGTTTTTGTTTTTCTGTGTTTTATAATTAGTGGCTCCTCGTTTAAGGTTTTTTTTACGGGATGAGACAAAGCTTTGGACTTTCTCTGTTCCTAGTTGGCGAGTGGAGGAGAAGTAAAGCTGGCCGTCTGGACTATTTTTAAAACCATCTGGACTTTTTCTGTTTACTCTCGTCTGTCTACCTCACATTGTTTCTTCTGCTCATTGAGTGCGTCATCTGATTAGTGTGTGTATGGAACCAAACGTGAGTACATTTATCATCTCAGTTATGTCTACATTCTAATACCCTTTATACCTTTCGCTTCAAGTTAAGATTGTTTCCGGGAAAAGTTAAAGGTCATGATTCTTGTTTCAGTGTATGCCACAGTGTGTGGCTGGAGCCTTATTAGTTATCATTATTGGCTTGTGGCTTGTGTAATTGTTGGCTTCTGGCTGTTTGTCTGGACTGCAGGGACCCTTGCTATTGGTTAATGTATTTACATCTACATGACTGGTATTGTAGCAGTAAAATTATTAGTTTAATTAGGCCTTCTTTAGGTCACATTATCACGCTAACATCTTATTATGTATTTCCTGCTGGCTGTTAATTTAACATTACTCATGTAGCCTATATACATTTGTCTAATGACTGCTTTATTTTGAGCTCTTTCTGCAGCACACTGAAACAGCTGTATAGTTTAGAAAAAAGTTTGATAAACTGATAAACTTTAGTGTTTTTTCTAAAATATACACTAACTCAGAATTTAATGCCTGCAACATGTTACAAAAAGTTAGGACAGGGGCAACAGAAGACTGGGGAAGTTGTTGAATGCTCATAAAACACCTGTTTGGACACTTCCACAGGTAAACACGTTCACTGGTCACAAATGATAGTATGGCTTATAGCTATGTTAGGGGCATTCTCGAAAGGCTCAGGTGTTCAAAAGCAAGGATGGTCACTTTGTTAAAAAAACTGTATGGACAACCAGTCCAGCAGTTTGAGAACAACATTTCTCAATGCACAGTTGCAAAGAATTTAGGGATTTTACCATCTACAATCCATAATATCATTAGAAGATTCAGAAAATTCACAGAAATATCTGCACGTAAGGGGCAAGGCTGAAAACCAACATCGAATGCCTGTGACCTTTGACCCCTCAGTCAGCACTGCATTAAAAACTGACCTGATTGTGTAAGGGATATTACCACATGAGCTTGGGAACAATTTGGAAAGCCATTGTCGGTAAACACAGTTTGTTGCCATGTCTACAAGTGCAAGTTAAGACTCCACCATGCAAAGTGAAAGCCAAATGTCAACAACATCATGAAACACCACCAACCTCTCTGGGCCTGAGCTCATCCGAGAGGGACTGACAAAAAATGGAAAAGTGTGCTGTGGTGTGATGAGTGCACATTTCGAATTGTTTTTGGAAATTATGGATGTAAAGTCCCCCGGGCTAAAAAGGACAAGGACCATCCAGATTTTTACCAGCACCATGTTCAAAAGCCAGTATCTGTGATGGTATGAAGGGGTGTTAGTACCCATGACATCATAGGTAACTTGCTCATCTGTGAAGGCTCCATAAATGCTGAAAGGTACATAAAGGTTTTGGAGCAACATATGCTGCCATCCAGACACTTCCCTGCTTCCTAGCAACACATTGCTGAGCCACATTCTGTGTTGTAAAAGAGTGCTGGTACTCAACTGACCTGCCTGCAGTCTAGACCTGATTTCCATTAAATATGTGAGGCACATTGTAAAGCACAAAATGCAGCAATGCGGACCCCGAACGTCTTGGCAGCTGAAGTTGTATGTCAAGCAAGAATGGGAAAGAATTTCACTTTCAAAACTTCAACAGTTATTGTCCTCAGTTCCCAAACACTTACTGAGCATTGTTAAAGGAAAAGGTGATGTAACCTAGTGGTAAACATGCCCCTGTGCCAACTTTTTTGGAACTTGTCGCAGGCATCAAATTCAGAATGAGTGTATACTTCTAGAAAAAAATAGTACGTTTATGAGTTTGAACATGAAATATCTTATCTCTGGACTGTATTCAATTGAATATAGGTCAACAAGAATTTGCAAATCATTGCATTCTGTTTTTATTTATGTTTTACACAGCATGCCAACTTTTTTGAACTGGGGTTGTTTTAAACATGCACCCTCCTATACCTACAACCTCAGCCTCAGTGTCTCTTTGTATCACATCCTCTTTATCCAGTTACTCACTCACCTGAGGTCCCCCGATCTCATTCACTGACACTTGGTGACTTTCTTCCGTGTAATTATGTGTATGTGACTATGTAACATCTTACATTCTTTTCATTTCTTCCCAGGGAGTCGTGTGAGTCGGAGGATGCTACGAGTCTGCCATCTTCATATCCGTCCTCACCCACAGAGAATGGCACGCTAACCACAGACACACGGAGCCGACCAACTTCCAAAAGCACTTTAGAGGAAAATGCCTATGAGGACATAGTAGGTAAGCGCACTGGTTCACTGGCTTTGAAAACAGGAGAGAGGACCTTTATGTCACTTTGATCAGTCACTAGTTTCTGTCTGACACGGTTCAAATACTCAGTTAGTTGATCAACATAAAACTAATTGGCAACTTCTTTTGATAAATGATTAATTGCACAAGTAACTTTTTAAAATGAAAATGACTTAAAGGGGCAAAAAGCGAAATCGTTTCACCGCTAGGTTTGCTGTTGTGCACTGCCTGTAGACCAAAACAAAGTGTGTCATGAGCCACACCTCCCTCTACCTCTGCTCTCTGCCTGGCGGGCTCACGACTCCGGCTCACGCAGAAGAGTAGGAACGTTAGTGTTAGCTCCTGGAGTTAGCACTAGAGCTACTACGGCTACTGGAGTAACTTACAGCTATGGAGCGCTTCTACCAGCTCTTCTAGTCACTGAGCCTCGCCTCCATCTCAGCAAATATATTACATTTATTACAGGGACCATCATCATTGAAGTAGGCAGGGAAATAGCTAAACACAGCCCGTCAGACTGCCCGCCGGGCTACATTTTACAATGCTAATTGCAAATGTTAGCTGGGCTGCCGGGCTACTCACCTAACACAACCGTAACGCCTGACCCATTGCTGGGACCGAGCCGCTAATAACTCCGGACATTAACCCATGCTACGATTGTAACATTAAATTTAATTGAATCGACATAGCGACATGTGCTTAACGTTACTGTAACACTAATTAAAACAGACCTTTGACTCCGCCATTTCACTTCGAAAATACGCGCTGCCTTTATAGGGAGGGAGGGCCAAGGGCTCCGAGAGCCGGGGGGCGTGGGGGTGGGGATTCACATGAACGTACATGAACGCCCAGCTGGACTGGCTTGTAAACAAGGGGCTGGAGACCAACACAAAGAGAGGTTGTGTGAGGTCATGCTATACTCCAGATGAAATTACACCTCTAGTTCTTCACATAGCAATTTTTTAATTCCTTCAATCTAGAAATTATGAATTTCGCTGATTGCCCCTTTAATATTTCTGGTATTAGCTTCTTGAATGTGTATATTTGCTGGTTTTAGGCCCTGATCAGATAGAGTGTGTTTTGCAGGGTTTAAAGCGCTAGATGCACCACGCCGCTTTTTTTGTTGAGGCCTACCCTGATCAGACAGAGCGCTTTTTTCAGCTTGCTCCTTCTTTTTTTTAATTGTTACTGGGCAACCACTGAATCATCTGTCCTTGGCTTCACGGCTATTTTGCTCTGAAGTGAACTCATCTTAAAATCTGCATTAAAAATCTACATGCTTGTACATGAGACCCGCAGATAGAGGAGAAATCACAGGGAGTGCCACCAGCTGGTCCAGGAGCTTCGCCTTTTAGGATGAATCGAGTACAGTTTGGCAATCTGCTGTGAGTGGTCAGACCTGATTACAGGTGTTAAAAAGTTAGAAAGTAGTTAAGCCCACAATTTTTTCAGGTATATCTTGTAGCTTGCCTAGTAGGGCCACGTTAGCTTAACACGCTACCACTTGTTGTCATCGCCAGCGGCTAATTAATGTGGCTGGACAATGGGAAAAAACGGCAATGACGCTAGACACTTTTTACGTTAAGACTTGAAGTTTTTTCAACCCAAGGCATTCAGGGAGCTCATGCAAAAACTCAAGGAGCATAGAGCGGAAAAGCACAAGGCACTCAGCAATGAAAAAGCAACAAACAAAATGCTTCACTTTAATTGAAAGCCATTACAAAGAGCCACCCCAGGCTGCTGAAATGTGTTCTGTTTGGCAGGTATTTAGTCTTGCATGACATTAAACTGAATGTCTTTGTGTTTTGGACTGTTGGTCGCCCAAAACAAGACATCTGAATACATCAGATTGGGCTTTTGGAAGATGTGGATGGACATTTTTTTTTTAATGGTTTTCTGATATTATGGGCCAGACAAGTGATTGATTGAAAGAGGAAATAATTGTCAAATGAATTGATAGTGGAAAGAAATGTTAGTTGCTGCCCTGAAACAGTTCAGTGCACCTCATACCTAAACAATCATGTGATTTTTAGATACTGGTTATAAGTAGAGTTGTAATCTGAAAGTTGTCCTTCAAAGGTCAAGATGAAACATTAAAGTTACTCAGCTGTAACTCATTGACTCACACACTGTGAGGGAGTATTTATGACACATATGTTGTATTTATGACTTCAGCTTTACTGACGTGTTTACTGTAATTGACAGTACTGACACTTAGATTAAATATAAGGTGACATTTCCTTCTATGAGAAGATCTTAACTTCCAAATAAGAAAATGTGTTAGTTTGTGTTCAAAACCTTCTACAAAGAATAAAAACATACATAACATGGTTATTTTGAATGCAACAGTGACCTTAGAAGACAGTAGGCAGATGTTTTAGTGAAAGTGATAGCCCCATGCAGCATGGCCTAATGAAATAAAACTGTGAGAGTAGCTCCTCCTGCATCTGCCTCATGTAGACTTTCAGCCTGAGTGTGAGATTAATGGACAACATGTGGTTGTATAGGTTGTATTTTGCTGTAAAGGCTGTCTGGTCGTCTACCAAACTTGCGGTAAAGAAGATCTGTATTTTGATCGTTGAACATCAGCATTCCACAGTGGCACGTTTTGTGTCTTGCTGTACACAGGATCGACTCAAGTGTTCTCGAATGTGAGATAATGTGTGTATGAAATGCTGGTCTTGTTGAGGAGCCAAATTCCTTTCCACTAGCAAATGACCCCAGGCCTTCTGCCCGGTCCAATTGCCAGCTCCCCCAGTGCATACTTAATGTGGTGGAAATGTGTGTCAGTGTGAGTATGGTCTCATGATGAAGCTTGAATTTCAGATCCAGTAAAAAGTTTTCACGCTGTGAAATATTCTTCATGATAAAAACTCTGACCAAATAAGGTTATGAAGTATTACATTACATCATGGTTATTTCTACAAGTAGCTGCATTGTTCTCAAATCGATGATCAGTGTTGTGCTCACTTTCGTTTTTTTTTTGTCTTTTGAAGCTGAGGATGTGCAGTCGTCTCAGGGAGAGCGTCAGGGCATGCCTGATTTTCATGTGAATCCCAACAAAGTCCCCATTGTTCACCCAGCACTGTGAGTGTGTAGTTTGCAGTTTGGAGACACAACTTTTGCCAGTCCCTTAGTTCCTTGACAAGGACATTGTCTTTGAGCAAATTTGAAATTGCTCCAGCTATTTCAAACAAAGCTTTCAAACATGAGTCCTTATGGAGGAGAGCACTGGTTTCCACTACCGCTATGCACAGTGGTTTACAGGTCAGATGATCCATGTGAGAAGCAACCACAGCAGTAAATGAGCCATGTTTTGGTCCCTCTGTGCCCCTATTTTAACAGGCATTTCATACAGAGAACCAGAAAAAAACATGTTGGCTTCCTCAGCCGCCTTTGTGGGACATTCATTTGGTACCTGTGCTTGATGCCAGATGTTTACCTTAAGTGATCTGTAACCCGTGCAACAGTGTTTCTAGAGCTGAATGATGGATTGTGATATTAGGGGACTGTTTTAAGTGCTTTTGACGAGTGTGGTTGATACATGGAGTGTCAATGAGTGATCTGTTTACAGGCAAATGAATTACACCCTGTGCTAACACGATGATTCAGCTGTCTGCATCATCGTCTTGTTCAAACTCCCAGCTTTGTGTTCGCTGACGTAGTTTTCCCAAGTGTTTCCTGCTCAGGGGCCCTGTCTACACATGTATAGATATCTTTGAAAATGGGTATTTTTCCCCTCCTTTACAAAACATAATTCTGTCCACACAACCTTTATTTTACAAGATATTTCTGTCGACACTAGAGCACAGAAACAACTCCAAATGCTCGCCGGCATTGGCTGTCTTCAGCCGTCTCCCTCATCATCATAAAGGTAGTTAAGTATACAGGCTAACGTTACCTATTTACCAACTGGAGATATCATTACTGTTGATTCCTGTTCAATTAAAAAGGATAAAGGAGCTCACTCAAACATACCAGTGATGCTCTGGACATACAAAAGTTTTTCCTCCACTTCTCATCGACAACAATCCCAGTCTCGACAACAACCCCACCATCTGCTAGTTGGGCCGTGCCGTCAAATTGGCAGATGGTGGGACAGAAACCATCGTTTCTGGCTGACTTTAAACTGTGGACGCTGAGGTGGAGCAGAAGCATTGGGTGTACCATACGCCTCCATTTGTCCGTGAAGTGGTTCAGTAATACTAAGTTTAAGTGTTAAGTTAGATCAAGCAGTGGTAACAAAACTGGTAGTCCGCCATTGTTGTTCCTGTTACTAGCATATACTCATTACACAAAGCAACAATAGGCATGTGTGAATTGAAAAGATTACTCTGTCCCCACAGACACACAGTAACTGGAGTTTTGAGAAATCTGCAACTTAGAAGGCGTTTCTTTTAATGACCTGAAACTAAAACGAAAATATCTGTACATGTGTAGACAAGGCCTTACTCTTGTGAATAAATGTAAGCGACTATCTAGCGCCCCGATCACACAGAAAGCATTTTGCAGGTTGCAAAACACAAGGCGCTAAGAATGAGGGTGGATCACAGGGAGAACCACCAGTTGGTCCAGGAGCTTCGCCTCCTTGATGGCTGTTTCCAGGCATATTTTAGGATGACTCGGGGACAGTTTGACAACCTGCTGTCTATTGTTGGGCCGTACAGCTCTGGGTATGTTGCAACCACTTCCACTAGTTTCTCGTCCATTGTTTACCAACTGTAAACTTGTTGTTGTGACCACCACAGAAGGCCCGCCGCCTCTCAAATCATCTGATTGGACAATGGGAAAAAAGATGACGGAAAAGAGATGGCATGGGGTGTTTTTTTCAACTCGAGGAGTTCAGAGCACTGCGGCAAAAATGCCAGTAGCAATGCAAAAACCGTGAGCAAAAAGCTTCATTCTCATTAAAAACAACTACTAAAAGGCACCTCCAGCTCCCTAAACCCCTTCTGTGTGATTGGGGCCTAGTGCATGTAGTGAGTGATTCAGTTTTTAATAAAGCTACACTCACACAGCTACATACACAGCTGGACCTGTGATCCTGTTATCCTTTGGTTTAAAATGTGCCATGTGAATTCTCCTACGTACTTTCACTAGTGTGGTCACAAGCAGCCTTCATGATGGACACACTGTATGGTTTGTGGTGCCACCAACTGTTTTTACTAAACTGTAACCTATTTTTTCATCCTATGCACATTCCTGTTTTACGACTGAATCGGTGAGCGGTGCCACTATACTTTAGCTCGTCCACTTTATAGTGTAAGCTGATACTGACGCTGTTGGTATAGTTTGTTCTGTGCCTCGCCCTGCCCAGAGAGCCCATTGTGTACACAGAAATGCACAATCACAGTGTGCAGCCGAGGTGTGTCCACTCCCTGCATAATACTGTGTGTCTGGGGGTGTGTTACAGAGAGATCTGGATGTTTGTAATCAGAGGAGTAGATTAGTACCCTCCAGTACATAAGCAGCTATGCAGACATATCATTTTCCCAGCAGGTTCTCATTACAGTATTGCTTCAGTTTAATGGAGTTGCAGCACAACGTGGGGTCACACTAAGCCCTCTTATTCTGCTCCTCAGCTTTAATGATGCACAGAAAATCACTTCAGTGCACTAATTTACTGTGTGACACGACATAAGGCTCTGAGGAGCCCTGGCAGTATGTGTGCGTGGGTGTATTTACCTCGGACAGGTTCAATAATTAACCTTAAAATAGATAACTGAACAAAGCTGTGCCTGTGGGTTACTCTAAGATGTTTTTAAAACACACACTCATTGTTTGAGATGCCGAGTTCACCGGGTTTTCCACTAATATACTCAGGAAGAAGGAGCACAGCTACCAAATAGATTTCTTCTTCTTTTCCTTTCTACTGACAGATAACACTGCTTTTCTTTCTTTGAAAAAGTTCCCCTCATGCATTTCGACGCCATCTGGCTCTGTTTTTATTCTTCGCTTTGGTTTCTTCACTTTCTCACAACCTTTTTCAGACCTTGCCAAAAAGCTATTCTCAGAGCACATGTCTGAATAGACATGGACTGTGGCGTTACACAAGTTTTCTCTTTATTGAAGTTGGCCCTCTGCCAGGTGACATCAGTGAGAGCTGCGCAGCGCTCTGTAATGTTCCTTTTCTTTCCTTTTCTGCTATCATTTAGTCACTGAAGTGCATCTAAAGAGCAGTGGCGACGTCTGTGTTCATTGTAACTTCTTGAGACACAGTGATGCATTTAAAAAGATGTTTGTCTTTAAAATCAGTTGACAGTTTAGACGCTCGTCTGAGTTTAAACTGTGGTTTTTAAACCTTATTGCCTGTGCCTTATTTGCAAGTCCAACATATGTTAAAGCACATGGCATGCATGTTTTTTTTTGTGTATGTGTATTTCAACAGTTATTATTAACCATAAATGTGAACCTTAAAGGAGCAGTGTGTAGGTTTAGTGGCATCTAGGGTGAGGATTGCAGATTGAAACCAGCTGAAACTTTTCCTATGTGCCAAGTATGAACTCCTGGTTAGGATTCCTTCTGTGTTTATTGTTTAGGAGGTTTTTGCCGGAAGCTGAATTATCTGCAGAGGTCTCCTCCTCTCCAAAGCAAACAGACCAGGTGATTAGAACCAGTAAAAACACTGAACAAAGCAGTTTCATGTTGCAAATCAGTGTTTCTCCGATGCTGTTCGGCTCATCACAGACGTGCTGCTAGCCTAGCACCTGCTAATGTGTGTTCACCTTTTTTCTGCAGTAACTTCAGAAGTTCAGACGTTCAGGGTTTTTTTTTTTAGCAGGAGCTGAATTATCTGCAGAGGTCTCTCTCTCTTCAGAACAAACAGATCTGATGATTTAAACCATTGAAAACACTGAATAAAGCAGCTTCATGTTAAAAATTAGTGTTTTTCCAAAGCTGTTCGGCTCATCGGGGAGGGGTTGCTAAGTACAGTGGCTGACACAAAGACAAAAAAATGCGAAAACACGAGTGGCCCTATCTAGAGCCAGTATTTGATTTGTCCATTCAGGGCTACTGTAGAAACAAGTCTGTGTAACATGGTGACTTTGTAGACGACCCTGCTTCATATGCAGATATAAACAGCTCCTTCTAAAGTGAGGAAAACACAACAATTCCTATTTTCAAGTGATCATACTCGAATACTCGAATGAAAACATACTTTCTGTATTCCATTTTTGCCAGTATAACCCCCTAAATCCTACACACTGGCCCTTAAAAATATAACTCCTCTAAGTCTAAGTCTAAGAAGATGATCCTCCTCCTTCTCTCACAGCAGACAGTTGGCATGCCTGGACAGTGACTCACCAGCAGTGTTGTGTCCAGAAGTTTCAGCTGGGCCCACTGGGGCCTGTGGGGCCCATTGCCAACAGTAACTGTTTTGAAAAAAGGGAGTTCACTTGAGCCAGCCGGGAGCGACCTTTGACTTACCTTTCATGACTCATCTCTTTTCCGACTAACTATAGGGAGGCCCTCTTGTGCCTCTGACACGTTTCCCTGGCCCTGTTCACCCTTTTTGACCCCAGTCTTGTCTGTTTTCTGTTGAAAACATCCTCTGTCTGTGGACAGTTGCTGCTGTCTGACATTATATTTGAGCTGCACTGAATACTGACTTCATCCCCACAGAGAAGGAGAACCCATATGAGGATGTTGACCTGAAGCGGAAGAGTTTGGGTCGGAAGTCGTGTCTGGTGGAGAGCAACAGATCGTGGACCACCATGGACAGGAAGCTGAACTCTCCACCTCAGGTAAGAAGTCACAAGTCTGTTGGGATCAACAATACTGATGTGTTTTCCTGTAGTAAACATAACATATGTTCTCCTGTTGTAATGTGAATCCCCTCATTAGGTGTTAGTGCCTGGACAAGATCTTTTAAAGAATCTCGCACCTCACTTCTGTCACTACAGGAAACAGTTTGATATGTTTAGACCTGGTGATTCTCCACAGAAAGGCCCATCTGGCCTCCTCACTTAGAAACACTTGTCTCACGCTACAAAGGGAAGACACCTATGGTTACCGATGGTTTAATAGTCCAGCAAATGCTCCTTGAGCAGTTACGTTGTCAGGAATTTAACGCGAGAGAAACTACTGTATCTGTTTATAGTGCAGCCAAACAAACTCATGTAATTTAGATCAAGAAGTCAGTCACTAAGCTGCTTTTTTCCCACCATGACAATAGTTTTCTACAAAGGCAGGGCACAGCAAAGTATGCTACCTTGTTGAGGAGTTGTAGGTTTGCAGCCCGTCACCCTGCAGCTCTTAATCTAACAGCTCTATGTGGCTGGTCCTTCTATCAGCTTAAAGGAATACTTCATCTCCCAAGTGACCATTTGTTTATCAGTCACTCACCCCATGTTACTTTGAATTTGGGAAGAATTCTGTATTGTTTTTTTCATGCCTCCACAGTGAATAAAGAATCCAAAAACTGAGAAAATTCTGGATGAATTGAAGTCATAGGGGTCCAAGTTTAACAGCAGTAAAACTATATTAAAACATCTGTTTAGAAACAATCACACAACTCGTGCAGTATAATCCAAGTCTCATTTATCCAGTTATTCCTTCTCAAACAGACAGCCCTTTCTTTTAAGTGACTGAACTACAGGTAAACTAATCTACGCTCACTTCAAAGCCAGACTCCATTGACAGCATCAGAATTTTTATCTCATCCCCAACAACACAGGAGCTGCTGCTCTACCACTGCCTCAATCAGTTAGTTTGTGTTATTGTGTGACTTTGATGAATCAGAACTAACCCTTTAAAACACCAAAGTAATTGTTCCCTTTATTTTCTCTCAGCGTAACACAGAGTGAGTAATTGATATACAAATGGTCGTTTGCAGGGTGAAGTATTCCTTTAAAGTGACCACGCTTGTTTTCATTTTTGATGAGTCGCCTCTGTGAGCGCTAACCTCCGAGACAAATGCATTTCCTGTGACTGCTTCGCCATAATAGCCACCCTGTGTTCCCGTTAATGCTTGTAATTCTTTTAATGTTTGATTTGCTTAGACAGTCACCTAATGGAGCTCTGATTCAGTGTAAAGAGAGTGAACAGTAAACAGTAAGGCTGATGTCCCTGAGATAAAATTAGAAGTTGTAGCGCTGGATTATATATGTGCATTATGTTGTGTAAATCCCCTGTTCATTAGGCAGCAATTGGGATCTGGCACAGGAATGGTGGACCCCGCCACTAACACTTAAAACTACTGCATATTTTACCTTAAAATGAGGGTTTGACCTCATGGAACTCTTAAAAAGTGTAACATAAAGTGGAAGTTTTGTTCACACAATGTAATGGCTATAGAATAATGAAACCATCAGCGAGTAGATTGGTTCTCTATAAGCCTCACTTTGACTATGCATTTCTATCTTTCATTGGGTACAAACTCCCTGGGAAATGAAGGCTTTTACAGCAAAAAGGAAGTGCGTCAACCATTGAGCAACCAAAACAGGAAGAGGATAGTGCTTTTGTTATCCCCAGTAGCTATCGAGAGCTATTCCCAGATACTAATGAGTATCGGTGTTAGTTCTTTGCAGTTACTATTCCTAGTAGTGGAAATGGTGGACTGCGGTGCAGCCAAAGTAACTGTGGAAAACAAAATGCAGCGCGTCTTGTGTTCTTGGTAGCTGTTAGGCTCTGAGAAAAATGGAGAGTGATCTGGATGCATTTGCAAAAACAATAATACTACTCGGAAAGTCGGGGGGAGTTTAAGTGTGGTGTTCCTACTTTAAAGGAAAATATCGTGAATGAACGCACTTGGTTGACTATTTTTAAAAAGCTTACAAATAAGTGGAATAAATAAACCGACCTCTCCATGTTCTTTCTCTCTGACTAGTTGCCTTCCAAACCCAGTAGCCAGTCCCTACGCCTCCCTGGTCCATGTGACAGGAAGAGCCACCGGATGTCACAGTTGTCCAAACGCTACAGCCACGATGAAAGGCTGCTGCTCCACCAGAGGGGTGTATCAACGTCACCTTGTGGCCTGCTGGATGATAGCCTCTCTAGCACCAGTGATACTATGGCCTCACACAGGCACTGGAGGATCCCCAAGGTACACACTACTAGATCCTACACAAACACCTGCACTAAGTCCTTGCAGAGCTCCGACTGTGCTCTCTTTCCTGTCCTGCTTCACAGACCAGCTCAGGTTTCTGTGGGCACCGAGTCAGAGGCAGAGCAGCTCTGGATCACTTGTAACTCCTCAGTTTGGAAGAGACATTTTCAAAACACAGTGCCTTGATGGGCTTTATTACCACTTGGGTTTCTCTTGTGGTACTTTTTCTCAAGAACTTGCATTGAAGCTTTTCAGTAACCCTTAAAGCACAGCACTGTATTACTTTTGGCCAGGAACACCACGTACTTCTTCTATACTTAGGATCAAAAGAAACAAAACTTCAGATCCCCCAACAGAGAACTTCCTCTTTCTAATGTTTACAGCTGGTCCAGAGGATCAACTCCATTTACTGCACTAAACGTGGGAAGAAGAGGCTGAAGAAGCTGTCCATGTCCAATGTTGAGACTGCATCTCTGAGAGGTAAGGGCTCTCTTTATTCCCTTTATCCACTGGCCAGATAAGCGAGTAAATATTTGCGTCTCAGCCACCCACATAGAGTTCTTGCTGTGTCCTTCTTGTGACATAAACACATGTTTGTGAAATTGCCCTCTGACCTGTAGAAAACGTTCTTGTCTGTCTCATGTCTGCCTCCAGATGACAACAGTGAGAGTGAGAGTGACTCTGATGACAGGTTCAAAGGTGAGTGACCACAGCATTTATATTTGCAGTGGTTAGGTGCTACAATTCCATCAGCTCTGAAATGTTTTGAGCTGTTTTTCTCAGTAGTTGTGCAACAGCTTCCCAGTTTTGTTTTTAACAAGTGACCCTGCATTTGCCATATGCAGGGATTATTAGTAAACCACACAACATTTATCTCCTGTCTCAGTAACAGGAATACTTATGTGATTTAGTGATGTTTTCTCTCTGTTTTGGAGTGAGAGTGTTGGAGATATTGGCCGTAGAGATGTCTGCCTTCTCTTGAATATAATGGAACTAGATGACGCTCGGCTTGTGCTGCTCAAAGTGCCAAAAAAAAAAAAAAAAAAAAATTCAACAGCAATGTCTGTTTCAAAAATCATGATGTGGTTACTCAAGATAATCCACAGACCTTGTTGTGAGCAGTTTCATGCAGGAACTATTTTCTTTCCACTGAGCTACTCTTGTTAACTGTATCACTGCGCAGAAGGAAGTGTGCATCTACTCATGATTGAGAGGCTCTTGCTTGTGACAGCGCCAGATGTAAACATTAATGGTGTCCTCCTCGGCTGAGCTCTAACGATTGCTAGCTCAGCGGTGCTAGGTGAGCTAGCAGTGGATGTACGCTTTCTTCTGTGCAGTGGTTGGCGGGTGTACTTCAGCAGAAAGAAAATAGTTTGTACATGAAACTGCTCACAACAAGGTCTGTGGATTATCTTGAGTCATGATTTCCAGAAAAAGACATAGTTGTTGAAATTTTTACAATTATTTCTTTGGTGCTTTGAACACCACAAGCAGAGTGCCATCTAGTTCCATTGTATTTGAACGAAGGCAGGCATCTCCACGGCCGATTTCTCCAACACTCTACAACTCACACCCAAACAACCTAGACTGTTAATTATTACTACAGGTAAAAGAAGAAATTTGCATTTTGGATTTCGGGGTGAACTCTCACTTTAATGTTTGTTTCCTTCCTCAGCTCACACCCAAAGGTTGTTGAAACTGCAGTCCATCCTGCGACGTGCCCCCAGCTACCGCACGCTGGAGCTGCAGCTCATCGAGTGGCAGGAGAGAGAACTCTTTGAGTATTTTGTGGTTGTGTCTTTAAAAAAGAAACCCAGCAAAAACTCCTACTCCCCAGAGGTCACCTACCAGTTCCCCAAGGTAAAAGCATGACATGTATAACTGAATAAATCCCATAAAATGCATCAAAGGACCTCAAGTGTTTTAGCTCAGGAATTAGAAATCAGAAATACGATGCATCACTGTTACACTGTCATCCAAATCTTACACTGGGTGAGAGACATGTTATTATAATTCTTTAGACTAATGCTGTTGACAGCAAGGAGTGACTTTAAAAACACCTGCTGTGGTGTGTTAGTCTGTTCAGATGACTGCTTAAGATGGCATGGTTTGGGAACATGTCAGCCCTAAAGCTGAATGTAATCAATTTGTAGTTAAAAGCCAAGAACTTATTATTTTGATAATAGTAATTTTGATGAGCAGATCAGCAGAGCTCATACACATCATGTAATATGTGTCAGCAGAACAGACAGCAGCTTTCAAAACTTGACACAATTAATGACAGTTAATAATGTGTGAGTAAGTGGAGACGATGGTGGAGATGAACTGTTGATTTTCACAAACACATGTAATCCGGTTAAGTCATATTTGGACAGTCCGGAAGATGTAAATGTTAATTCCACCGGAAAAGCAGGCCAGAGTTATCTAGAAATAACTTGCCAGAACAAGATCTGACTGTGTACTGTGGGCTTTCCCGCTCTGAGCTTTTAGTTATGGATTACTACAGAAGTGTGTGTGCTGAAAATGATGACGATGATGTGTTACGTCAGACGGTCACCCATGCCAATTTTTTTTTTATTTCAACTGAAGTAAAAATCTAAATTTATATGAGCTGTTCACACTTGATTGAGCAGGTTGTTGACAATTTAAAGCTGTCCTGGTAATTAAGATCTATAATAACATAGAGCCCGGGGAGTCTGGGAGCCTGCTCACAGTTAAAAATAACAGGAACCATTTCTGCTGCAGGGAAGTGTTTTTAGTTATTCCAAGATATATTTTAAAGTTATTTAAGATTTGGTTCCTCAGAAGTGTCCTGCGGGAGAAGTACATCTCTGCCAGCCAGGGGAAACACTCACTCTGTTGAGTTAATAAGAACCGTAGGGGGCAAAGGTTTAACCTTGTATGGGAGAAATGGTTGTCTGGTCATCTATTGGTCACGCTAACATCCATGGGGATCTTGTAAAAAAGACACAGTTATCTGAAGGAGAATGAGCTGACTGAAATTCCTCTCCTCTCACAGCTAGAGAGGCCCACCAAGCAGATGAGGGAGGCAGAGCAGAGACTCAAAGCCATTCCTCAGTTCTGTTTCCCAGATGCAAAAGACTGGAGTCCTGTATCTGAGTACGCCAGGTATGGTGAAGAATCTTTGTAATTCAGTGATTTGTTTTTACTAGCTGGTCTATTTAAAGGTCCAGTGTGTTGGATGCAGTGACATCTATTAGTAGTAACTATGTTTTCATTATTTTATTATCACCTGAAAATAAGAATTGTTGTGTTTTTGTTACCTTTGAATGAGCCGTTTATATCATACAATATGGAGAACGTCCTCCTCCACAGAGTCCACCGTGTTGTTCTACAGTATCCCAAAAAGGACAAATCAAACACTGGCTCTAGAAAGGGGCACTCGCATTTTATATTCTTGTGTCATCCACTGTAATTCTCCTACACGCTTGGCACAAGGGAGTTTAAGTTGTGCAACCTCACCAATAAATGCCACTAAATTCTACACACTGGAGCTTTGGAGGTGCTCCAGCAATGTAGCATTGCATTTCCATATAGTTGGGGGGCTTGTGAGAGACTTTATTAACATAAAGAATAGCAACACTAATCTGCCCTAATAATTTTTTCCACGTTAGTTTTAGGACATGTTGATTTTCAGGCAAGGCGTCCTGATAAATATATATTTGGTGTTTTGATATCCGCTTGTAAAAAGGCCCTCAATTCAATTCAATTTAAATTTGCCCCAGAGGGCTATACAGTATTTGACAACCTGTGTCCTTGTACCCTCACAGTGATAAAGGGAAAACTCTCCTTCAAAAACCCTTTAACGGGGGGAAAATATAGAAGAAACCTCAGGAAGAGCAACTGAGAACAGTAAACAATCCATATAACAAACATTATTCAGGACCACAAGGTGCTGACTACTTCCTGAACCCCCCGTAATACAGGAGTGGATAGATTTAGTGAATGCTATCTGTCATGGATTGATTACAGCTGGACAGATTTGTGGATGTATTGACTGAATGACCCTATGATGCTGTTTATTTGTGCAAGCATTGATTTCTATTCTGCTTTTTCTCAAGTCTCCCTCTGATATAATTTTCATTGTTCTTATGTGCACACTTACTCTCTCACAAAATGTGTAAGTTCCTAAATTATTAAAAAATCCGAACAGCAGGAGAAATAATTTTCCATCTATCCTGATGTATGTTTTGTAATATAAACTTCTGTCCCAAAGTAAAGAATTAAAAATAAAAGAATAGTAGAAATAAAAGCAGCAGAAGCAGATATCTTAACATCTAGCCCCTGGGGTTAATTAAATAACTCTAGATTTATCCAACACACCCATAAAACAAATCCGAAGCGTCTTAAGTGTAATTGTCTTCATGTGTATTTGTGTCAGTCTCATGTGCGTACATTTGTTTTTTGCTACAGTGAGACCTTCTCCTTCATGTTGACTGGAGAGGACGGCAGCAGGAGGTTTGGGTACTGCAGACGCCTGCTGGTAAGCCACCGTTCAACCCCTCTTCCTCTGCTCCCTGTTCACACCCTGCTGAGCCCTGTTTGTTGTGACAGACCTTTTTTTATGTGAACATGTGATACAGTTTTCCTCTGGGGCCGCTGATACATACCATCCACACTGGCAGGAAACAGATCATGTAAAGCACAAAAAGCAAAGAAAAACAGTGCTCATGAGCAAAACAAAAACAAAACTGCATGAGTGTGGTTTAATATTAAATATGTGAAACTGTTATACATTTCAATTCAAAATGAACAGAAAGGAACACAGTAGCTACACACTATTTAAATAATGTTAATACTGCAGACACTCAGCCATAGTCATAAAGTGTGTACAAATATAATAAGTTATGTTAAAAATGCAGTTAGGATTGAGTCATTGGGTTTAATGAGAGTTTCCCAGGAGAGGCGAAACAAAGACAAACCATGAAAAATCCTAACGTTGTCATTGTGGAGCATTTCCTCTTCATAATGAGTCCGGAGTGCACTTTGAAGTTTTTTTGTTGAGCTTCCCATTTAGCTTGCGGGCAGAGCGCATGACTGTATGGGATTCTGTGAATGTGGTGGTGATTTTGTTTGCCGTTTGGTATTTCTGAGTATGTTTACAGTACCTCAGTGTGTACGTTCTCAGAGGTTTACTGGGAGTGTCTTCACTGCTGTGAATGTGTGTGTGCTGGATGACCACCAGATGTTTTAGTGAATTCTTGGACCAGACAAAAAGATGTTTTCAAACCTGACCTGCTGTGTTGATCTGAGGTTCATCTTGATAGAAGCAGATTTTAATGAAGGTAGAGGAAGAGGTGAGCTGCTCTCCTCCAGTAACTTTGTTTCCTCCCCGACCAGCCGTTGGCAGTAACAGAGCATTCCTGAGGACTTGAATCAAGCTCCACATAGTTGATTTAATCATCCATTTGGAAAAGCGGAGGAGAAACAAGAGGAGAAAATTGTATACCTAATATGGACAAGTGGATTGGCGGTTCTTGAGTGCTTGTGCTCATTTGTGTCTGTGTGTTTGAGTGTCTGCGTCTCAAAGCACATAATGGTGTGTGAGTGTACAGAGGACGCTAGATATGATCAGCAGGAGCAGATAAACCACCTGTGTTTAGGAAGTCTGTATCCACATAAAAGACTTTCACCTCAGATCGCAGCTGAGATTTAAAGACTAAAAAAGCCTCTGTATTTAAACAACTTACCTACACATGATATTATCATGGTCTACAGGTCTACAGGTAAATAAAGGTCTATGACTCTTTATTTATTTGTATTTAAATTAGTTAAATTTCACACAGTTGACATTGATCAGACTTTTTTTGCACTGGTTCTTTGACGTAACTTTTTGTCATATTTGCTGAACTTGTCACTACATCCACACGGCAGTTCATGAGACAGATGATCTGTGGAAAAAAAAAAAAAATTCCTGTGCGTTCTTGTGTTCCTTATAATGGCCTTACCACGGTGCACTGAAAACAAACATTCAGAGCCGAGGACTCTCCAATGCAGCTGTGAGTCATGTCAATCACTGCTCGTAAACAGAGTTCAAAATGTCAAATTAGGCAGCTCTGCTCAAATATGAATCAAGATTCTGTTACTGCATTGCCTAGTTCTCTACATTTGATCAGTGCTGCCTTGTGTGAGTTTGACCGCAGTCAACAAGCAGTGATTGACATGACTGACAGGTGCCTTAGCGACTCCTCCGCTCTGACTGGTTGTTGCCGTCCACATGCAGTAAGACCATTAGAAATGCAGCAAGGCAAAAGAGTAGGCAGATGAGTATGATTTTTTTTTTCACAGATGATCTGTCTCGTTTAGTGCTGTGCGCATAAAGTGACAGTTTCAGAAAATATGAAAAAAACAAGGCAAATTATTCATCCCGTGAAAAGAAATGTATAAAGTATTTTGTGGCTCTGGAGGAGCTTCTAAAGCCTTAAAATATAACCTTAAAAAGGACGTTAAACTGTGTAAGATTTAGGGGCGTCTACTGGCAGAAATGGTATATAATATTAATGACTATGTTTTCATTAGTTTAAAATCACTTGAAACTAAGAATTGTTGTAATTTTGTTACCTTAGAATGAGGCATATATCCACATACAGAGCGGGTCCTCTTTCACAGAGTCCGACATGTTGTTCTACAGTAGCCTAGAACAGACAAAACAAACACAGGCTATAGATTTGTAAGGCCATTGAGTTCTCCTACTCGTAGTTTGCAACCTCATCACTAGATGCCACTAAATCCTACACACTGGACCTTTAATCTGTCTCTTACAGAATAAATCCCACAATCTGTGTTTGTAGACAGTTTTCAGAACATCTGTGAATGTGTCTGTACAACACCAGTGTCCAATATGTGTTGCTGTCTCTTACAGCCGACTGGGAAAGGACCTCGCCTTCCAGAGGTGTACTGTGTCATCAGCAGACTGGGCTGTTTCGACTTGTTCTCCACGGTGAGTTCAGCCTTTCCCATGTATGTGTATGCACACACACACAAACACACACACACACACACACACACACGTGTACTGTAGACAGTTAGCTACAGTACGCAGACTGTGTGTGGTGTTGTAGCTGTGGTTAACCCGTCTCACAGCTGAAGTAAATGACTTTCAGCAGACCTTCTGCTGAACGCCTGTTCATTGGTAAACCCTATTTCAGTCTCTTTTTTTAACTTCCTGATTTCCCAGAGTAATTGTTTCCTTCACTTTTGTCTCAGTGGTGCTAACACAGAGCAGAGCTGTCACTCTGTTTGACTTTTCCAGCCTTATCTGATTACTTATTAACCCAAAGTGAGTGAGTCCAGACTGTTGAAACAAAGTGGCTGCTCTGTGACATGAAAATAGAAATAACCAAGACAGTGCAAATATACACTGTTTTCATTGTTTAATAATTCACCGGGATGTGATTAAAGGCTGTATGAAGGTTCGGCAAAACATGAAAAATCTGCATTTAATTGTAGAGTTAAAGCAGAGTCATTGTTCACCAGCGAGTTTGTCTAGTTCATCATGTGATATTTTTAGGACCTTCAACAGATAAAAGAGTGGAAAAGAATCCCTCCATTTTGAGAACAGTACAGCAGCAAACCTGAGACAGTCATGGTAAACACGAGAGGAGGAGGAGGTGTTTGCTTTCAGAGGGAGTTGTGTGTGTGAGAGACAGACAGACAGAAAGATGGGGAGGACGAGAGAGGTGATATCATATGACCCTGAAACAAGCGATTCTCCAATCAACTTTCCAGACAGCAGGCAGCTTGGACCTAAACAGGCAGACAGGCACACTGGGTGGAAATTTCCAATCACACAGGCATGGAAAGAAATTAATTTGCTATTTTTCAAAACAGAAATTGAATACTAAGTTCCAGGCAATTGCTAGCACTCAAACACATAGCAATATGTTTCCATAAATTTTGGCCATGGTCAATAACCTTGATGACTGTGCACATTCTTGGCTTTTCATTCAACATGGATAAAAGCCTTGGTTCTTTAAATATTAACAAATTTCCAGAGGAACTTGGTGTGTTGTTGAGGAAACTGTGCTCCCATGTTCAGATCCTGGATGAGGTGGAGCGGCGGCGAGGCGTCTCAGCAGCCCTGGTCTACCCCTTCATGAGGAGTCTGATGGAGTCGCCCTTCCCTGCACCAGGGAAGATTATTAAAGTAAAGACCTTTCTGCCCGGTGCAGGAAATGAGGTCAGAGCCACTTCTTTCACTTCTTTAATTACGCCCATTAGCCAAAATAATTTTAAGATACAGTTGTGTGAAATCTTCTCAGTTAATGAGATCCACAATCTGTAATAAAGTTCCCATTTTTTGTGGTCCTTCAGGTCATCGAACTGAGGCGGCCCACCGACTCCAGACTGGAGCATGTGGACTTTGACAGCCTGTTCAGCTGCCTCAGTGTACGGCAGGTGATACGAGTCTTTGCCTCACTGCTGCTGGAGCGCAGAGTCATCTTTGTGGCTGATAAACTCAGGTGAGGCTCTCAGTTTGTCTAAGCTCCTCTGCAGAAAGACTGTCAACTCCAAAACATGATTTAAAGATAAACTATGCAGGATTTTCATATGAAAAACCAATGCATAGACTTATAAAGAAGTAATCATTCTCAATCATCACTCATGACTCGCTAGAAGTGTGTGGCGGGATATTTATCTGCAGAGACTCTACCCTCTGCCTCTACTTTCTTATTTTCTTCTTATTTTTTTTGCTGGGGATGTTTATGGCTGTGTACTTCCACAACACTCAGGTGAGGTCAGGGCTTTATAAAAAGGTAGCGACCAGGTGCCAGACCATCACAACCAAATATTGTGAGGCAAATCGCCAAATGACAGTAAATCAGGTGTTGGCTTTTACTTTCTCTTTTGTGGGTAAGCGCATTTACAAAAAGCTTTTTCTGCTTTGTTATTTTAGCCCTTGTATATTGCACGCTTTGTATCTGCACCACTCTAACTTTGTATTTTAACTGCTGCACAGCAGTTCCCCCCCCTAGATAAATAAAGTTTTAAGTTATCGTATCGTATCACATTGTAGTGTACTGCATCGCATCATATCGTATCGCATCGCATTGCGTCGCGTCTCGTCTGATCCAACAATCCTGCACAGTTCCATTTAGTTTAGTTATTAGGGCCCTTATTAGCTACTGCATTGCAGCAGCTATACTTCCTGAGATCCACAACAACTTTACATATGTGACAGTTTACAAAACACCTCATATATAACCCTGAACAAAATAACAGGACTAGACTAAAACATTGACGCAAGACAGATCCCAGTAATACAATAAAGAAAATATACTTTTTCATGATTACATTTGGTAAGTAACCGCCAGTTTGGGGCTAAATTTGGCTCTGATTACTTGATAATGCTCAATTATTGTAATATTAGACCAAGTATTTACATAATACTATACATTCACATTTGTATGTTTCCCTACACACATTACATGTGCATTAAAGGAATAGTTCCCAGGAAAACAATATTTTTTACCATGCATGAAGTTCATTACAGTGTATGAATCATATTATATAGGTTCCCTTTTCTTATAATCTCCTTTGGAAACATGAAAATATTGTTAGCATACTAACAAAAAACAATCACCATATAACTTAAAATTAATATAATCAATGTAATTTACCTGTTTTATTTTTGTCACACTGGGTTCTTTTTCCTCTTGCAGTATGAGACATTTGGTCTGTTTGAGCCTTTGTACAAATATTATAGTAAGGTTGCCAAAACACATATTGTGTTTTATGAACAGACCATAATGCCATGGAATAGAAATGTCCCACATTTTTGTCATAATACAAGTTTCTGACAAAAATAATGTAGTATCTGGACCGAGGAACGTGTCCTGGCACACGTGTAGTTTTCCAGAACAGAGAAATATCTCTTCCAAAAACTTTTGACAGACTGCCAGCTTGTTTCCATTTAGACTAATTCAGGCTAATGATGACAGAATTGTAATAACTTGTCTACATACACTTAATACACATAATCGTAGCGCTGTACTGTGGTTTTTGTCAGCTGGGACTTAACAGTTGCACCATCTTTAACTGTATTATTATAATGTATTGATTGGTATCAGAGAGTCAGCCAACAGGTCAGTCAGGTTGTCAGCTGCCAGTTTGGATAACAGAGGAAAAGTGGGTCACACCGATGAGTCACTGCCAGAGGAGGAGAGGGTGGGGCTGATAAGATGCGAAGAGTCCCTGAGGACTCAGTGTCCCAGTCTGTCCTCTTGTAACAGAAAAGAGAGGGGTACTTTTAGAGCTTTGGAGGCGAGGGTGGATTGGGAGGAGATATGAGCGGAGAAGTAATCTCTCCATGTATCAAAGCCCAGTTTAAACAAACATCAGTGGGGGCAGTGACTGTGAGGAGAAGGAATGCACTTCCTGTGTGTGCGACTCTGCCCTCTGTGATCTGTGGCTCAACTGTCACCGTTTGACTTATGATGCCACGTTCACTCCCTATGTATAAGCTACGGCTCTCTCTGCATCCCTGGAGAAATTCGGTTTAGTCGCTCATTATTGGAGGTGATAACATCAAGGAGTCATTGGGCGGGAATCATGAGCTGGCTCACGATACAATACTATCATCATATATTACCCAAGACAGTGACTGCATATTTGTACGGGCAATTTTGTGATATCTTGCAGAGCAATCATTTTATGATGAGATGCAATATCTGTTTACTGGAAGAGATAAACCTTCTTCTACAGGGGTGCAGTAACTATTAAAAAAACTTGGTTCAGTCATACAGTTCGTCCCTCACTGTATTGATGTTGTGAGTTTTCAGACAAACTTTTGCCTTTGCAACAAAGTGCATCCGTTCATGGTTTCCAGATGATGAATCCTAATAAGTTCCCACCATGAGATTCACATTTGTGGTTATTGGTGAAATGTCTCAGCAACTACTGAATGGATCATGATCAGTGGAACACACATTCATATTCCCCTCTGGATGAACTGAACTAACTTTGGCACTTTCTGAACTTTTCTGTAGCACCATCATTGGGTCAGAATGACATTTTTCAGTGAACCACCTGGAAAACAAATTACATTTCCATTGGTCACAGAGGCCTTTTTGTCTAGCAAATGTAAGCATGCTAACAACAACAAAGATGGTAACCATGATAAACATGATACCATTATTCCATCCATCCATTTTCATTTGCTTATTTAGAGCCGGGTCATGGGGGAGCAAGGCACTCCAGACGTCCCTCTCCCCAGCAACGCCTCTCAGCTCCTCCTGGGGGATCCTGACGTGTTTTTTAGACCAGATGAGATATGTAATCCCTCAAGCTTGTTCTGGGTCTGCCCCGGGGTCTCCTACCAGTTGCACATGCCTGGAGAGCCTCTTAACTGGAGGGCGCCTAGGAGGCATCCTGATCAGATGCCTGAACCACTTCAACAGGCCTCTAGTGACACAAAGGAGCAGCAGCTCACTCCGGATATCTGAGCTCTTCACCCTATCTCTAAAGTTATCCATCCTAAGGAGGAAACTCATTTTGGCTGCTTGTATCTGTGATCTCATTCTTTCTCTCACTACCTGAAGCTCATAGCCATAGGTGAGGGTCGGAATATAGATAGACTGGTAAATCAAGAGCTACGCCTTCCAGCTCAGCTCCCACTTCACCGTGACAGTCCAATGCAGTGCCTGCATCTCTGCTGACGCTGCACCAACTGCTGGTCCAGCTCATGCTCCATTTTACCCAGAGGGTGTACCATTGAGTTACAAGTTAAATGATTGCAGCAAAGGAAGGATACATAAAGCAAAACCACAAATTAAGTTGCGGAAAACTGAAATAACTACAAAAAAGATAATTACAAATATGAGTTTTAAAATTAAATGCTATAAATATGCAGTCATGCTTACTGTATATTCTGCTCAAGCCTTGTGTGTGTACACGTGTGTGTGTTTGCGTGTGTGTGGATTTAAATGTGCTAGCATGCATGCATACAGGCAAAGCTCCTGTGATTTGGTTTCTTTTGAAAACAGTGACAGGCCCTCACTGCAGCATTAATGACTTCTATGATAAAAGGGCTGCTCCCTCTGGGGCTCCAGCTCATAATCCATTCCCAAAATACTTCACCAGCAGAACATGATGTATGTTTCTTGCCTTGAAATGTATATCCAACACAAGCAGGAAGCGAGAGGAACAGCCATGTTAGGCAACAGTTTTCTGTGGGGTCCTCTATTGCTCGTTTCTTTGGCGCGTTACGTTCACTTAACTCTTGGAATATTACACTGAAACCTTCTGTTGTTTTTTCCACAGAGGTTGTTGCCTCTGCATGAAAGTCTGAACAGACAATTTCTTTAAAAGTGATCACTCACCAGCCGCTGCCTGTAATAACAAGTCAGATGCCTAATCAGATAAATTCATCATCAGCTATGTCACTCTCACTGTAATTGCTTAACTCGATTGACCTGCAGATGCAGAATGGCTTTTGTCAGTGCTGCAGACTTATGTAAACAGCCTTGTCAGTCCTCAGGCTAGAGCTGGGGACGGTTACCAAACTGTATCTGCATGTCTGGATTTATCTGCGGGCATGGCAGTGAAATACTTCTACAGTAAGTGTTACTGCATATTGGATCTAAATTATTGACTATATGACTATTGTTTAAGTGATTGAATCCCACTGGCGTCCTTGTGTTTTTTTAATCAGAGTTGCCACATTCAAAGTGAGATTATGATCAAATATTTGATTACAGATGACCTTTTGTAGGAGGTCTATTGATTGAGGTGGCAAATAAGAAAAGGAAGATTTCTAATGAAAGATGAGAATTCTTATGGTAGAGAGGAAAAAGGGGAGGGAGAGTATGGAGGAGGAGGCTGCTTCTCTGGTTCCCCTTTAATTATGATAAAATTACTGTATGTAACATTCAGAACATTAATATGGCAGCAAACAAATATTTGCCATGTAAATAACAATAATATGTCTTTATCATAACAATAATAATCATTATGTCAACTTGTCATAAACACAAAAAGAGGTGCATTTCTTGTTAATGTCAAGTTGTTATGACAAAGACATCATCTGGTAATGTCATCCTAGTTAATGTCAAGTTGCCATAATAAGGACATCCCAAACAAATTTAATGGCAACTTGTCATGACAAAGACAACTTCTGGTAATGTCACTTTGATTAATGTCAAGTTGTCATAATCAAGACAACCCAAACAATGTCAACTTGTCATAACAAAAACCGAATGACACTTAATGACAGCAGTCATAAACGTTTATAACATGTACATAATGTTCATGACAGGTTCATGACGTGTCATGTCATAGTTATGACAATGTCATGTCACTCTTATGTAGATACCTTCAAGTAAAGTGTTACCAAAAACACTTGAGCATTTAGCAACTTTATAAGAACTACCTAAAATGACAACAACCATCTTTTGGAAAATGTATGTGATGTGTTCTTTGAGTTTTTAGTTTGGGCCATGTCCCTTACGCTAACATGGAGAGAGCAGTGGTTATGACATATAGACCTTTTTAGAGCCAACGTCACAATGATGTCAGTTTGTTAGCTGGAGTCAAAACACAACTCATCACCACAGGGTTGTCGGCTACATAGGGGTCTTAAAATGTTGTCTTATTGTGTTATTGGGAGCCAGAATGGAAGGAGGAGAAAAAGGAGTCAAAACTAAAATTTTATCGCATACCAGCTGCCACTGCCTGTCAACAAAATCAAAGACAACTATGATGAAATGCGATAAGACAAAAGGACTGGACTCTGGATGGCAGAGTGCACTCCGACACTTGGAATGAATATTTCTGAAAACACCACTTACATCATCTTCCTCTGTCTAAAACAAGCCAACAGAACTCACTAGCTAGCGCTAACCTATGTCTTTGGAGAATTGTTTTGCCTTCAGCTAGGCTCGCCCACCAAAAAATGTCATGGTGTTTACTAATAGTAAAAGGGTCTATACTGCAGCCAGCCACCAGGAGGCGATGTTTTGGCTTCTTTTTTGGGGAGCTGTCATGTCGTCTGTCTTTATTATACAGTCTATGATCTGTGTGTGTGTCTAATAGCAGACTAAAAACTGGTATTTAAACTACATGATAAATGGTACGATGTGGTGTATTCTGTGTATGTTGAGTTTGTGGTGTCTGGTTTTAGTTTTGAGACAATCCAACAGTCTGAAAGTGAGTTGGAGGTCTGTAGAGCACCAACACGTTTTGCAGCTGCATTATTATGATCAATGGTGTCTGCAGTCCTCAGACAGGTAGAATTATTGCCACCGCTGCTGGCATTTTTTTAATCAGCGAGAATGGCAGCACACTCACTTCATTTAGTTCTCGGTTATTCCCAAACACTTTCTGTAACACGCTCTGCAGAGCTGGCACGAAGCCAAAACCGCTTTTAACAACTTAACCGGTTTCCCATGTGGTATTTAACTCAGAGGTAGAGTGAAATCCACACACTGTAAACATGTGAAATGTTTCTGTTTTTCAAAGATTCGAGAAAGACTTGGCCATTACCAGAGCCTGACCAGCTGATTTTTACATCAGTGTCGTTTTCCTGAATGTTTACACCCACGCGTAGACGCTCACATACACATGTGGACATTCATATACACAAACACCTGCACACATTCATCTACTCTCTAGACAGCTCTGATCAAGCTCAGACGTTACTGTGGTTTAAATGAGAACATGTATAGAGTTTCCTATCGGGAAGCCATTTCTCATTGTAAAATGGCTTCTGATGTTGCCTTCTGTGGAGCCGGAGAGCCGAGACTGTGAGCCGGTGGCTGGAGATCCTTAAAGACAGGAAGTGAGGGAAAACCATTTGGGACTAAGGGAGCAGAGAACATTCTGCTAGCGGATAAAAATACACCCCGTGCAGCTTGTCAGAGGAATCCTATAGGTCTATATGTACTCTGCTGCCTCTTTATGTGATTTCTAGGTGTTATTTTGAGCTTTGGAAGAGCTTTAACATTGAAGAATGCTTTTGCCGAGTTTTTCAGCACAGCTGGTGTCTGACAGCTGTGGTTCAGTCTAGTCTTCTTTGTCCTCTCTCTATGGAATCAGTCTTAGCCATGCCAGGACTGGTAGACACAGTGCAGAGCTTTGGTAGAGCCGTGAAGCATGTGGTGATGCAGGCTTTTGTCTCCCTCCCTCTCTCTGTCTCGGACACTGAAATTTTCCCTCCTCCTCTGGGCTTCGCAGACTAAGCCTCTGGATCCCATGTTTCCTGGAGTATGTGCCAGTTCAGCCTCACACACACTAAACCAGGCCTGGCAGACCTTCGAGAGCTAATATGTCAGGATTAGCTCCCAAACCTCAATACACAACAGCTCTGCACAGACCTCACCTCTGAGGATCTGGCTCTTCTCTCTTTCCCTGAGAGTGGAGTCATTAATTTATATGAATTTAAAGTGTGTAATCAGTTTGAAATAATCAAATTAATCTTTGAATCTTAGTTCATGCTTCTGTAGTGTCATTTTCACAAGTACAATTTTGGGGTTAAACATTTAAATGGTTCACTCTCACAAACTTTCTAGCACCTTGGTATGTTAAAGTCTTATTTTCCAAAAAATCCACACATATGTTGTTGCTTAAGAATCAGCTGAAATCAGCTCTGCTCTTTCAGAAGTTATTGTTCCCTGAAAAGATAATAAAAATGCCACACAAAGCAAAATAACAAGAGATTCTGCAGTCACGTTAGCAGCTCTGAGGCTTTACTTGGCTGTATTTGCTCTGAGCACGTTATTTTTTCCAAAGTGCTCTGCCTAGTCCCACCCTACTGTGCTGTGCTTGTACTAACTAGTACTACCCCAATCCATGACCGCTTTGCCCAAACTGTGTCCAACATCACTGCGTCAAAGTGACAAGTACAAGCCAATTGAAGCACGGCAGGACTTGCAGCACGTGCAGGACTAGACGAAACACTCTTAGGGAAAACTGATGTTTATCATGTTTGCCATCTTGGTAAAACATCCTAGCTGGCACTGGATGGCAACATGACATCAGAAAGACTTTGGACCCTCACCTTGGACAGACATTCAATTTTTGTTGGAATGTAAATTGGGTTGACGATATTTTAAATGTCTAATGACGTTAGAATGTCATGTTGTGTGGATGTTAACATGTGACTTCTTGCAGACTTTGGGATTTGTTCTTAATACCTTACGACTAAATGTGGTTATGCTACGTCAAAATGATGTTGGCATGAGATGTTGGATTCTGGTAACTCACCAACACAACTTAAAACCAACAAAATATCGACATCATCTGTCGTCAGTATTCTACGTCAAATTGACATTGGCATAGATGTTGTCCTGACATGCTTGTATTAACTAGTACTACCATACCCAACCCATGACCACTTTGCCCAAACTGCATCCAACATCATTGTGTCCAATTGACAAGCCCTAACCTACCTAAATCCCTACAAGCATGCCAACATGCAGATATTTACCATGTTTCCATCTTGATTTAACATCCCAGCTGGTACCGGATGTCAGCATGACATCAGAAAGACTTTGGACTCTTACATCGGACAGTCGTTAAATTTTTGTTGGAATGAAAATGACGTTAATGACGTCACAATTTCATGTGTGGATGTTAACATATGACATTTTGCAGACGTTGGATTCTGGTCTTTATGACTAAATGTCGTTATTCCACATCAAAACGATGTTGGCATGAGATGTTGGATTTGCTAACTCACCAACACAACTTAAAACCAACAAAATATCAATTACATCTTTCGTCAGTATTCTGCGTCAAATTGACGTTGGCATTACATGTTGTCCTGACATTGGAATTTGGTCACCTGACGTCACAACTAATTATAAATATCTAATAACATTAGTAGCCAGCTGGGATAGTACCATGTTAACATTAGCATTTAACACAGTACAGCTGCAGCTGATGGGAACTTCACTGGTTTTGCAGGTATTTGGTCATAAACCAAAGTATTGAACAATTTTTATGACAATCCAGTTGTTGCTAAAATATTAAATTCTGGACCAAAGGGGTGGACAGACTGACAAACTGAGAGAACATTTCCATCTCTAGAAGCCAATCTAATCTATTACAATTACATTGTAGCTTCTGTACTTATCTGCATACACAAACCCAAAACAATAAAACATCATCAAATTCAGCAGAGAAAAGGGTTTGTCTTTGACCCCCTGGGTTTAAGATGTTTAATTTTTTGTAAATTAATATTGTTCTTACCTGTTCTGGACCTGGACACGGAGTATTTCCTTCTTTTGTTAAGACCCATGTGTGGTCTAAGGGTCTGAAGTTTTGTCTAACGGGAATGTCCCTCTCTCCTTCCAGAGTTGAGTGGCAACCTCTGGTAGTGCAGAGTGTTTTCATTGCAAGTTCATCTTGTCCCAGGAGTGTGTGGTTGGGGAACGAGTGTAATTGATCCTTTTGGTATCAGTGGTGTGTAGGGCCGCGTGTAGCCTGTGGCGAAGGTTTTCTGAGATCTGTGCCCCATCACTCCCTGTTGGAACTCGTCAAGCCCAGGAGACGGGATCTGTTAGGAATTATCAAGCCCTCCTCAGGCAAATGGAAATCAGACCGGCCAAAGCAGAGCTGCAAGTGCTCCATGGTATGAGTGATCTGGAAGAGGCCTGAAAAGACCGAGCGCTGTGGTTATTGTAGCCTTTGGGTTTTCACTGGTGTAATTCTATTTAACCCTGTCAAGAAAACACATTTTAATCTTGGCAATTTGACTCATGGGAAGTCAAGATGAAAAGGCCTGTGGCAAAGATGTAGCCCTGAATGAATGGAGTGGAAAGGTTTGTGGGAGTTTTGTCATTTTTCTTAGCACATAGGGTACTGATCTCTGCTCTCTGTATGTTCTCCGTAAGCCGAAACTCAGTGTGAATGAGGTCACATAAAAGGGAGTAACTTCTGTTTACTCGGATGTTCTGTCTGCTGTTGATGACAGCGACCACGGAAAACATTCCTCATTAAAAGTGTATATATCTCAAGTGGGGTGCGTTTGCATACCATGTTTGATCCCTGGTCTTGTTCTTGATCCATACTGATTTAGTGCTTCTCTGTGTGTGTTTGTGTGTATGATTGGACCCACAGTTTATTTTCACTCCCTTTGTGTACATGGACTGGACAGTATGTAGAGGACAGGGGGGGAGGAGGGTCAGCCACTGTCAACAAGCGACGGATCGTGAGAAAGGCGGGCTGCTATTTGTGATCTCCATTTTATACCACAGCTGTCGGAGTTAAACCGAATTGGTGCTTTTTGGTATTGCGTCAACAAGCTTCCAGCTTAACTATAGCAACATGTCAGAGTCACGCCAGCCCTGCAGACAAAGTACAGTAATGTCACAATAATGCATTTTATTGCACTCACCCTTCTTTGGTGTGGTTTGTCGAACAGTAGACGGTGTTAAACTCTAAGAGGGAGACGTGCAAGAGATTAAGGCGTTCATTTGTCTGGAAATTGTTGAAATGTGAGGTCTTTTAGAGAAGTCTTTGTCAGAGTGTTAGAGCGGCCTGCTGGATAATGCTGTCCCTCAGATGGGTTGCGGGAAGAACAAAGTGTCAAAGCCAGAGTGCGTAAGCTGTGTTGTTATGCCTCATATAAAAGTAACTGTTTCAAGGAAAAGAGGATCAAGTAGTCATTTAACCTGAGAAGAGAGATTAGTGATAGAAATACACTGTTTGTACTCTTGTAGTTCAGTGATTTGAACACGTTGAAGGATTCTTTTCCCCTTACAACTACAAAAGTTCATGACTGCAGCAGTACTTTTAGGAAAATGTTGTTGTCATACAAACCAACACTCCCCTTTCAGTCTGTGAAAAAAAAGTTTTTCATTATCTAGTGAAACATCTGTCCTGTTTTGACCATGTTCAGTTTACTCTGGTGTGGCCTCTGCAGGGTGTTACTGTGTCAGTGTAAAGGTGATTGATGGTGTGTCTTTTTTTCTCTCTCTCCTATCATCATCATCATCATCATCAGTACCCTGTCCAGCTGCATGCACGCAGTGGTGGCGCTGCTCTACCCCTTCTCATGGCAACACACCTTCATCCCCGTGCTGCCGGGGTCCATGTTGGATATTGTTTGCTGTCCCACTCCCTTCCTGGTGGGGCTGTTGTCCAGCTCTTTGCCGAAGCTCAAGGAGCTGCCTGTGGAAGAGGTGAGTGCATCTCCTCAGAGTGTCTGCCTCCCCGCAGTTTCTTTTACAGACGCAGTGTTATATTTCAGACAGATGTCTCCTGCATTCTTCATATGTCCCTGATTGTTCTGTCTCTCTTTGTTCTTGTCTTTCTCTGATTGAAGCCTGTTTCTTGGAAAAGTCGATATTAGTGTCTTGGCTGATAAATTACAACAATACAGATTCAGAGTAATTCCATTAGAAATTGGCCGACTGTTGCTGCGTCTGTTTAACCTCCTCCTCCGCTAGTTGTATTATATCAGGGAAACAGCCAGGTGACTTCCAAACACAGACAGGATTCAAAATATTTTTAGACTGCACCTTTCCAACCAGAACAACTTAAAGGTGCATAAATTGTTTTTTGGCCACTTGGGGGCAGTGGAACAAGCTGTAAACACAACACTGACATATTATCACCTTATGTTGACAACCGTAGACTGTATTTATTTACACTATACAAAAATTATGCCAAAATATCCCAGATACAGCCTCTGGCATCTTGCCAGGTGACATCATTTGGAGCCAGATTCTGCACAGCAGTGATATTGAGTTACCACCCATACACCCTTCTAAACAATAGCAAGCAATGCCTCTGGTCATGAACACACTGATTGGCTCTAGCAGCTGTCAATCATGACATCAAACCCCCTCTTTATAGTGTTGAATGAATAGTTATAACCAAACCCATTAGAAAACAGCCACTTGAACATACAGCAGAGTGATTAGAACTGTCTAAAATGACAGACACAATCTTTGGGAAAAATTTATTCTGATGTGTACTTTGATCTTTTAGTTTGGCTCTTGACCCATCCGCAAACATGGAAGGGGTGGGGTTTATAACCTGTACTGCAGCCAGCCACTAGGGGGCGATGGAGATGTTTTGGCTTCACTTTTGGGGAGTTGTCATGTCCTCCATCTTTATATCAACTCATGAAAAAGGCTGCCAAGCTGAATGGATCTGGTGAATTAGATACTTTACAGTTCAATCAGTACAGTCAACGCCCTCACATTACACATCGTCATTTCATCCATTGTTTACATAAACATAAACATATTTTTTTAAAACAAATATATATAGTTACATGACTATCTTTGGGTTTTAGACTGTTACATTAGGTAATACAAGACATTTAAAAAAGTCATAAAGGGTTTTGGGATCTTGTGATCAACATTTGACATGATTTTACAGACCACACAATGAATTGACGAATGAAGAGCACTATTGGTAGATTAATGGATGAATGAAAATAATGGTTAGTTGCAGCTCTACAATGAAACAAATTCTCTAAAAGAATCTGCTGTATTCTTGTTCATCAAGCTACTTTTTTTTACCTGAAAAGATCTAGATTGAAAGTCTTCTCTTCACAAACCTATTAAGTGTTTTTTGAAAAAAACTTAATACATTATTTTTTATTTGTACTGAACATGTAGGTGGCAGTATTCACACTGATACACAGCAAGTGACCTGAAGTAGTAACAGGCAGCCAGTACAGAGTCTGTATCAGGGCGGCACCAGCCAAAGATCTCTCTCTCTCTCTGATCGCTTTCTAATTGTGTCTCACAATGAATATTTTGGCTGAAGAAGCCCACTGAAGCGTTGTCTTAATCAGTTATACAGGTGTTAGGTTCACACCTGGTTTGCTGCTGAAAATTGTTAAAGATTTGTGTAAATCGGCACCGTCTCCACATACACCTGTCAGCCTGTGAGGAAATATGTGTGGTAAGACAATGTCAGTCACAGTAAACAACATGTCAACAGGATCTGCTGTCTGTTTACATTTCTCTTCCTGTTGCTGATTGACTCATGAAAACATTTCTAAAAAAAACCCTTTAAGAAATGTGTTTTATATCTGAATTCATTGTGCTGTAGCTTCTTTGAAGGTTATATATTTTACAGTGTGTTTTTTCAAGAGCAAATGTATGTTTTCACTGCAGGAGGATTATACACTTCTACTTGTAGCAGATAAAATAAAGTTTTTAATGACCTCTGATGAATAATTCGCTCCTCTTTTCCTTTTCTCAGGCTTTAATGGTCGACCTGGGAACTGACCGATTCATCCGACAGGTTAGTCTATGAAATGAAAAAATTGACAAAGCGAGACTGTGTAATTTTAGCTGAACAGTGGGCACTGCTTTTCATCAGTCTATTTCATAAGAGCAAACATGCAGGAAAATTAAAAAAAAAGGCATCATCATAAAGCTGGGTGACATGGTGGTATACTGGTTAGCACTGTCACCTCATAGCAAGAGGGTTCTGGGTTCAAACCCACTTGCCGGAGTGGCAACTGTGCGGAGTTGCATGTTCTCCCCCTTTCAGTGTTGGTTTTCTCCAGGTTCTCTGGGTGTTTCCCACAGTCCAAAGACGCACATTAGGTTAATTGGTGACTCCAAATTGCCCGTAGGAGTGAATGTAAGCATGAATGGTTGCCTGTTTCAATGTGTGAGCCCTGTTATAGTCCTGCAGTCTGTCCAGAGTGTACTCTGCCTCTTGCCCAATGTCAGTGGGGTACCCTGTGACCCTGAACCAGAATAAGCGGTTACGGATAATGAATGAATCAGCATAAAGGCAATTGTAGAAGGGCACCATGCTAAAATAAATATGTCTTGGGGAAGTATGTGTGTGTGTAATTCTCATTTTATTTTTGTGATGAAACCACTAAAACCTCTGACATGCTAAAATGTAGTGTAACTGTAGCAAAAAGTCAGCAAACTGTAATGTGTAGTATGTTACACAGCAGCGGTATCTATAGTAAGTGTTTAACTAAAGCTAGCAAACATTAGCCATCGTAGGTTACTGATCATATCAGACCAAGTAAGGCTAAAGCAGCAAAATCCCAAAATGCATTGAGCTAAGTGAGTGAGTATTTTGTTGCTCATGAATTCAGCTTTTGTGTTATTTCTTCTTCCAAACGTTACATTGTCTCGCTTTACACAGGGATGTAAAACATGCGGTTCTCTGTTGTAAGTCTGAGTCTTTGAAACTGATTCTCCAAACACTGTTGTTTATCACTGGTGACTGCAGTGTTTTCTCGTGTTTACAGATGGACGATGAGGCCTCGCTGTTGCCGCGGAAACTTCAGGCAGCTCTTGAGCAAGCGCTGGAGCAGAGGAATGACATCATCAGTCAGGACTCTGACAGCGAGTCAGACGAAGGTGAATAAGTGACAAATCATCACTTCCAACCAAAACAGATGTTTTCCCTGCTAATTAGAGCCACAGTTTCTGTGGCACAACATGTTCAGTCCAAGTCTCTGTGAAACTCTGACGTCTTCTGTACAGACTCTCATGACAGTGAGTCACAGAGACTCACCTTAAAGGTGACATAATGTGGTGTTTCTGTTGATGAGTGGTACTGTGTGGTGCCAGCCCTGGAGAATCATCTGGCTGAACCCACTACTATTATGCACTATGGGAAAAGTATGCTCTGCTGGGTTGTTTCTTTAAACTAGTCACAATCGTCTCTGGCAGCACTGAGCCCAGTATGTAGCAATGAGGCTCTTACAAAATAGTGTCAGGAGAGAAATTGTGTCAGTGCCATTGAAGGAATACTTCACCCACAGAGTGACCAGTTATAAATCAGTAAGTCATGTTGTGTTACCTTGGGTTTGTGAAGGAAACAGTTTTTCATGCATGCATTGGTGGAAAAAAATGGCAGACATATTGATTTATTGATTGACTTGGGACCACGTTTAACAACAACAAAACTATAAGTATATTGCTGAACTTCTCTGCTCCTACTCTAACTCCCAACCTCTTAGATCCTCAGAACAATGTTTTAAAACTGTCCTGCGATCAAAGCTTTGGAATAGCCTTCGGCTGTCAATCAAATGCTCCCCTCCACTGACACTTTAAAGACAAATCTTAATAGGTGCATGTTTTAATGGTCTTTGGTTTGGTCTTACCGGTTTTATTCTGTTTTATATTTGTCTAATTTCGATATTGCTATATATTTGTGTGTCATTCATGTGTACAGCACTTTGGTCAGCTGCGGTTGTTTTTAAATGTGCTAGATCACTTGATATGATTTATATCAAAACATCTGTTTACAAACTCTCACTCGACTCGTGCAGTATAATCCAAGTCTCATTAATCCAGTCATATGCTCAGTACTTCCCAAACACATGCATTTAAAAAAACGTAGTGTTGGGGTCTGAGAGCTTAGATCATTTTTACTTTCAGTTCATTTGTCAGTTGTAAGGTTTGAGCGGGGCGTCGGTGGCTTAGTGGTAGAGCAGGCGCCCCATGTGCAGGGGTGTGGTGTTTTGCTTCATGTCATCCCCCCTCTCTCTCCCCCTTTCACACTTGACTGTCCTGTCTATTAAAGGTAAAAAAATGCCCAAAAAAATATCTTAAAAAAAATTGTAAGGTTTGAGCAAAAATGCATGTGTTTGGGAAGTAGTGAGCATATGACTGGATAAATGAGACTTGCATTATGCTGCAGGAGTTGTGTGAGAGTTTGCACCTGGATGTGTTGATATAGTTTTGCTGTTGTTAAACTTGGTCCCCAATCAATAAATCAATATGTTCACCTTTCAAGTTTTCCCCACAAATTCAAGTTAACACGTCATGACTTACTTAATTTCATTTTGTGGCTGAAGTCTTCATTAAAAGTGGCTAAATGGCTGCAAAAGATTAAAAGACATTAAAAAATGTTTTAATGTAAAGGTTGCTGCCTCAGAAGTTGTTATTTCAGGCACAGCCCTAAAACGAAGTGTGGCGATAGGTCTGGCTATGCAATCTGGCGGTGTGTTTGATCTCAAAAGTTACACACAGCAGGTGTGTTACCGCTTCCTTATCTTATCAGCAGCCAGTGACAGGCTTTACTCCCATAGTCTTCACCCTGGTGGCATATTATGTGTACTTTTATTTGTTGCCACAGAAGGTTCAATTATGCAGTATAAAATTATATGAAGAAAATATCATTAACAGTCAAACACACTATATGTAAGTTCCTATTTTCTCAAAATAAGATGGGTATAGTTGTGTTTTGTATCTTTGCCTGCTATGTCGTATGTATGTCCCATATGGTCTAGCGGTTAGGATTCCTGGTTTTCACCCAGGCGGCCCGGGTTCAACTCCCGGTGTGGGAACAAGGATTTTGTGAGGGTACAACCCCAGGGAACAATATTAGGGGTTATTTGTAAAGCACATTTCCAAAGAACAGTTACAAACTGCTTCACAGAGCATATAAAAACCACAACCCGGACATTCAAGAGACAGTGACAAAGAAAAAGTGATCTTGCTCTTTCAAAGACATGTGTGCTGTTTTATATCGCTGCATTAATCAGCCTACATGGGACAGACTCTCTGTCTCTGCTTCCCACATTCTTCTCCAAAATAAAACCCACGGCAAACACTGTGCATCTGCCGCATGTCAATCACAACCTGTTCACACTGATGTGCAAACTAAAGCTTGTGTAAGCGACAGTCTGTGAGATTAAATGGATGTTTAAGCTTGACTTTACATAACAATACGACTACACACAATTGTCTCGTCTTTAAGCATCTTGTGATATTTAGAGTATTTAGTGTGACAGGCCTACGAGCTGGCCTGAGCACTTAACATTTACTGTACAAAACAACTAACATGAGAGGGAAATAACAAATGGCAACAATAATGTAAAACAGCAGGGGAATGCAGAAAATGAGAAAAAACCCCAGTCATGTTGAAATTGTCCTCTAATGACTCTTTAATGAGTCTTTTCTCGAGCCATGAAGGCCTCCCTCTCTCTGAACTTGCTCAGATTTTCCACTACTCTTCTAGCTCCATACTTCTGACATACTTTGACAACACCAGTGTAAGAGGAATCGTTGTAATAAAGAGGCAACCACATTATTATTATTTCTTATTTTGTGGTTGCATGGGTATGATGGGATACGTCCCTGAATCTCCACACAGTTAACAACAGCTGTGGGCATTTTTTATTACTTATGTTGGTGCAGGCGTCAAGCCAAACCATGTATTCTACTTCAATCTGTACTTCGGACTTTGAGAACTATCTGTTTTCTTGGAAAATGTCAACATGCCGTACTGCGTGTGACATATCTGTTGTGTTATTCTATTATGAATAACTGATCCAAGCACTGTGATAAATCCCTTTTCCTTTGTGCCCACAGAGTATAACTCCCTGAACAGCCTGGTGTCAGAGGCCTTTATCCGCTTCTTCCTGGAGACCATCGGCCATTACTCCCTGTTTATCACTCAGAATGAGCGTGGAGAGCGCATTTTCCAAAGAGAGGCCTTCCGCAAGTCCGTGGCGTCGAAAAGCATCCGTCGTTTCCTGGGTGTCTTCATGGAGTCTCAGATGTTTGCAGGGTTCATTCAAGATCGGGAACTGAGGAAGACCCGGGCAAAAGGTAGGCTGTCCTTCTCCGAGTTGTTTCCATGTGTGTAGACTTTTCTCTGAGGGTTTCCACCCCTGTGCTGACTGCTTTACTCACTGTGCAGGAGAGGGCACTGCAGTAACACTGATCTCTAGTGGCTGAAAGTTATCATCAGCACACTCCCTCACCACATTTGTCTGCTCCTTGGCAGTCACAAGTTTTTGTAACTTCCTGGAATACAGAGATGTCTCATAACTTATTTCTTTCTGGGGGTTTTTTCTCTTGCATTGTCCTGCTGACAGGTCTGTTTGAGCAGAGGGTGGATCAGTATCTGGAGGAGCTGCCAGACACGGAGCAGAGTGGAGTCAACAAGTTTCTGCGAGGCCTTGGTGAGTCCTGCAGTAGACACATGAGGCTAAATTCATACTGCAGAAGTTTGACTACATTTAAGCAGTTTTAAAATCAGGATGTTCAAATAATTCCTCTCTAACTTTGTTGAAAACTCTCACACTTTAAATACTGGATCACACACGACTCTTAATTAGTGCTGTTTTCTTGCCAAAAGGAGCTACAAAACAACTTTCCCAACTTTCAGTGTCTGCTATTCATTTGCTCTGTTTCAAAGTTTAACTCATCAGTAACTAGTATTATGTAATCATTACAGAAAGTCTGTCAGTAGTTCAGAATAAAGTCAAAAATGTGTTTTGCCAGTTGTTACTTGGATCTTTGAGCTTCACTGTGCAGAATAATCTATGTGCAGTTTCACACGCATCTGCTGAAGAAGGAAAGTTTCTCTGCTCGTCTGAAATCTTAGTTTAAAGCTACAGTTGATATGTTTTATGAAGATAAGCTTTTTTCTTCATATTTGTTGAAACTTATTACATCCACAAAGTATTATATGAGACAGATAGTCTGTAAAAAAAAAAATCAACTGCGGTCAAACTGTCAAACTAGGCAGCACTGAAGAGCACTAGAAACATATTTTAATGTACTGTTTAGCTGTAAAATGAGAATGTTTGTTGCCCAGCCACCATGTTGAAAATAGCTGTTTTTAGCTTTCTCATATTACAGCTAAACAGTACACTAAAACATGTTTCTAAAGACATTTGAGACAAGAAATAGGCAAATGCAGCAACAGAATCTTGATTCATATTGGATCAATGCTGCCTAGTTTGACAGTTTTACCGCAGTTCACAAGCAGTGATGTGACATGATACAGTTTTGCAGGAATGAGTCCTTAAAGGTAGAAATGAGTTAGCATTTTAGCACTCACTGTCTCCTCATCTTCAAGTCAGTGTTTTTTTTGTTTAATGCTTGAAATATGGTCTGTCGTTAACAAAAGCTTATGAGACTTACATGTTTTGATCTATGACGTAAAATACGTCAGTAAATACCCCACTCATGAAGTTTGAGGCCTTTAGTTGTCTCAGAAAAGGTGGTTGCTAAATACAGGACGTAGTCACACCAAAGACAGCTTTACAGCCTCATTGGGGTGGCATCGTAAGTCATGCAGCTGTAGTGTAGTTCGATTATAGCCTAATGTTAGCTTTCTACTTCTGGCAATTGCATTTATGCTTCAAAAATCCTAAAAGTTGTGTTTAATTGTGAACATATCATGAAAGTATCATAAACTTTTGTTTGCCAAAGAGCTAATTTTCTCAATTCCACAAAATCTAATGGAAAACTCCCCTTGGCTTTTTGATGGGGACACCGACACTAATTTCCGCGTCAGCCTTCAGAAAAATCTCATCTCTGTCGCGCTCTGTTGACAGCTATGACTCAGACTCCTTGGCTCTGATTGGCCATTTACATGTGGTAATGCCATTACAGCACTTTTTTTTTTTTACAGATTATCATGCACTGCTGTGTGGATAAAGTGACAGTTTGAGCAAATATGACAAAATCTTTTTTCATAAATGTTACCAGCTACAGCTATGAGGCGTGTAAAGCTACATACAAGCAGGATTTTACGTAGTTTAGATTTATGAGTATCATTTTTCATTGAACATGTCTGGTGGAGATATTTAAGAATGTTATCAGGAAACCACACAGTTGAGCAGATACTCAGATGTCTACACGCACTGCACACAGATGAATCAGGGTTAAATCACACCAGACCTCCCTTAATCTCATCCTGGTTTAATCCCCATATACTGTATAATAACCTGAATTAAACTGAACCTCTCAGATGTTAATGCATTCACATGATTTAATGGACTTGTTCTGATTGTTTTCAGGAAGTAAAATGAAGTTTCTCCACAAAAAGAACTGAGAGGAAACCATCCTCCTGTTTTCAGTCGTACAATACAACAAACTGAAGACCTGATTTCTCAAGTCTCTGCGTAATGATGATTCTCACCTTTTTTTTAAAATAAAAAACTTTTGTCAACCTTTTGTATGTAAAACATGTACATACTATTTCACTGTAAGCTGGCTGTGATACTCTTCAGTGTATGTTTATAGTACCTTACGAGATAGCGATAGCAGGACGGTACACAGCGAGTGAGCCGTAGAGTAACCACTGATGTCCAGGTGTGCTTGTGGAGAGTGTTATCAGAATGTGTGAGTGTGTGTGACCTGACATGGGCATAGATGTACAGTTCATATGTTTTCTTTTTGCATTATTTCACCACAGTGTTGTCCTCTGTTTAAGGAGTGTAAAACCTATTCGAAAACTGTACATGCATCAAGACAATGAAGAAAATGATTGTAACTCTTCAAAGAGTCTTTTGCAATCTTTTATTAAAAAATGTAGTTAAAATGCTTCAGTGTGCAGTGTTGAGTTTATATTCTTACTTTTCTTACACACAAAAAGTGGCACTTTTCCATTCATATCAAACATAAAGGGCAGTTATCAATAACAACAACACAGATGCACTCCACAGCTTTTATTACTCTCAAAAACAAGGCCTAAAGTGAACAGATTGCCTTTTGAAACAGAAACATGTAATTCACAGTTGGCCAGATGATATAAAAATCACCTCTTTTTACATCTGACATCTCAATGACAGCTTCCCCCAAAGCTATGCATTAGGAGAAGCTGGTAAGATCCCAAAAGGCACAGTTAGTCTAGCACCAGCTACCACATGCTGCCGGTAACCTTATTACGTCTCTGCTCATCACTCTGGTGGCTGTCACTGCCATGCTGTTATTAGCTCTCCTAACTGAGAGGCTCACTGTGGATTCCAGCCGCCATATTACTTTGCCTCTGCTTGTGTCCTGTATAGCAATTAAGTATGACATTTGATGTGAAATAACTGTGTTCTCTGTTTGGGATTTAGCTGAACATCGACTATACATCTGTTTTTTTTTAGTTTACAGGGTAGAAAAGTTTATTATAGTCATGTCACATTTCAAGGTACTTTATTTTCTTTTTGTGAAACGCTGTAATTTCACCTCTGCATTTCATAAGAAGATTTTGTACTACACTACATTTATCTGAAGGCTTTGCATATTAAGAATAGATAAAAGCACGGTGACTCATCATTTGGTGGTGATAATGGACCACATGCTGCATTAAAGACTTATTTCAGGTTAATGCATCAATGATGTAACACCGAGGCGACAAAGAGTGAGTAATGTTACCTGAGTATATTTATTGCTTCCATTTTAATATGCTTAGAAAATGTATTTAATGCTTTCTTAAAAATAATTTTACATGGTGGTATTTTGTACTTTAATTGTATGCTTGACTGATTTCAAATATCCTATGATTTGATGTTACTATAGAATTTATAGATTTTACGTTTCTGTTGTTTGAAAAAAATATTGAAATATGAAAGATGAGGTGTCGGGGCCCCCTTGCAAAATGTAATTCAAATAAACACTTACTGACCACGACGAGACTAAGATGACCAGAGAAAGATGCAAAAGAAGTTGAAAGAGACAAAATAACTGCATAAATAGGGAAACAACCACAAGAAGACACAAAATGGCTACAAAGGGACAAAAAACGACCAAAAAAGACAAAAAAATTACTTCAAAATAACACAAAATGACCCCAAAGATGAAAATGAATGACAAGAAATTACCCCAAAGGGAAACAAAATTATTTCAATAAGACACAAACGAACAAGGAGACACAAAACAAAAACACAAAAGAAGAACAAGACAAAGAGCTCAAGGCATTGACCTGGCCTCCAAATTCCCCAGATCCCAATCTGATCAAACATCTCTGGGATGTACTTGTCCGCCACCTCACAGCCCACAGGACTCAAAAGATCTGAAGCTAACGCCCGATGCCAGGCGCCAAAGGACACCCTGCAGAGGTCCTGTGTCCATGCCTTGACAGGTCAGAGCCAAGTCTGGTCCAAGAAGGACCCACTGTGGATCAGGGGTATTTCTTGGGTACCAGCACGTCCCTCAAATGTTCGATCAGGTTGGGATCTGGGGTATTTGAAGGCCAGGTCAACACCTTGAGCTCTGTGTCCCATTCCTCGGGTCATTCCTGAGCAGTTTCTGTGGTGTGTCATAGCTGGGGGGGCTACTGCCTTCGGCAAACGCTATTGCCAAGAGGGGGGGTTACTTTGTCTGCAACGGTGTTTGGGTTGGTGGAACACGTCAAGTAGCATCTACATGAATGCCAGGACCAGAGGTCTCCCAGCAGAACATTGCACTGTAACAAGATGATCAGTGTTATTTGTTTTGATGTTTTGGCTGATCGGTGTATAATAATATAACTGATAGGGACCATTCTGCTCCCTGACTACTGTGATGTTTAAAGTACTGATAATGCATGTGCATGGTAACTCAGGTAATATTTTAGTGCCTGACTTTTACATAGTGGTGGAAGAATTCAAATAATTTACTGAAGTAAAAGTAGAAACACCATCTTTTAAAAATACTCCATTACAAAGTTAGTGTACATGTGCTGCTAACTTTGCCATGTGTAATGTATTTATTGCATATTTCTTACTGTATATGGTGTTGTGCAGCCTGTGCCTGCCATGTTTATCGTGTAAGGCAGAGAAATTGTAAGCTTAGTCACTAAAAAAATCTAGTAATTGTACTTCATATTGTATTTCAACCATGAAATGTGCACTTACTGTTTTTTAGGCCTCTTATAAAAGGCATCAGCACCGGTTTATATAGGTTTATAAGGTAGTTATTGTGCATTTCATATTGTATTCTGTCTCGTGCAGTGTGTACTTACTTACTGTTTTTATTATGTAAGGCTCATGGATTTACTGCAGTCTGCATTTATTTTTTATTTATTGCTTCTACTTGTTATGTGTGGGACAGATGGAACTTAGCATTTCACTAAATCTGGTGCAACCATGTTTCTTTCTTACTAATCTCAAATAATTAATGTGATTGCACACTGTCCTCTTATAAATCTAATTAACTTAACCACTAAACTAAGCTGAACAAGTAAAAATCCTGCATTTAAAATGTTACTTGAGTAAAAGTATTGAAGTATTCTTAGAAAAATGTACTTTAAGTAACAAAGAAAGTAATCATTGTGCAGAATGGCTCCTTTCACAGTGTTACATTGTGATAGAATATCATACTATTTTGTTTTTGGCACTATTAAATGTATATAACTGTAAGTTTAAGAGTAAAATAAAAGTAGTGGAATGAAAACGTACAATATATCCATCTGGAATGTGATGGAGTAGAGGTATAAACATGGACACACTCAAAAAGTACAAGTAGTATGTCAAAATTGTATTTAATTACATTTCACTCTGCTTGTAAAGGAGTATTTAAACATTGTGTTGCTGTTATTGTAACTCAGATTTGATGTGAATAGGATGAGATGTGAATATTTCCTCCATCTTCTCCCTGCAGTGATGTTACCATGATGCCATTGTGTCAAACTTTCCAAAAATAATCCAGCCTTCCTTCCAAGTGTCACACTACAGCTTTGAGAAACGTCAGAAGTATTGCATGAGAACGATTATAAAGTCTCACGATTAACTGCGAGACTTGGAAATCTCTAAAATTTTGGCCGGTCTAAAGAGCGACATCCGATGGGGGGAGCGACACTCGGAGATGCACGGGTCAAGGTAACAAACAAAAACAAAAACACTCTCGCGCTCGGGACACACACACGCTGCAGCACACCTGACGATGAGTGACAGGCCGACACAAGTTGAGTTGCACGGCACACAGTCTCGTTTCCACTCTGACATCCTCGCACGCGCTCACACTGATGTTTACCTTGACAGGATGCTTTGCACGAGCTGCGCACTTCGCGAGCGGATTTAACGTGTACACACACACAGTTTGTGTTTGCTTTGTCTAATCAAACTGTCCGCGTGCTGACTTTGTGTGTGCGGGCTGTCCTCTTGTGTTGTGGATTGCACCATGGTGCCGTGATAGGGGCGGAATCTCATGCGCACTTTCTAAAAAATAATATCACGCTCAGTGATGCTGCTGCTGCTGCTGCTGCTGGAGGTGATGCTGCTAATGCAGAGGCAGGCTGCTGAGGATGCGGGGGCAGACACTCCGCAGTTTGACTGACAGGCTTGTTGTTATTAAGCAAAGACGCGTTAATAAAGTGCTGTCAGATTGACACGTTCAGGAACAGATGGAGCAGGCAGCCACACGTGTAACATGCCATAAGGAAAATCCCAAATTCCCACAGCTTCATACAGTGAGGAATAAATCACCAAACTATGCTGCTCTGTTCATACTTAATGGTGGTGTTCCCATGACTTCAGTGTAAAATGCAAACAAGGATTTATTGTTCTACAGTGACAGTAACACCACATCCTCCTGAGACCATAACTTTTGTTTGATATGCATTTTTAATATCTCCTAGCTATTTAACTAAACATTGCCATTGATAATTAAGTCCCAGTGGCATCAAACAAGTACTTAACAGTGTCTTAGCTTGTTATTTTTGCTAAAATTGGTCAACTTTGTTGCCATATCAAACTACAAACATTATTAATCACAAATAAACAAGTTTCAATCATAAAATGTGATCAGGTTTTGGACCTTGTCCACTTTTGTGTCAGGATAGGCTGCAGACTGACTTGGCATAGATGGCTGCCATACTCTTTTTACATGTAGACCACCAGATGGCACAAAAAGTGTCCACGAACGAGGACAACAGGTCTATGTTTTAAGTAGAATGAAGCATAAGGTCAAGTAAACCCAAAATGGGATGTCCTCATATGAAGACACAGGGTCTCAGGAGGATATCACAAACTGGATAGTTGCAACAAATCAGATTAACATCTGATGCTGAAGTTAAAGGTCCCTTTTAATTTCAGAATTTAATTTTATTAAAGTTTTCAGGGGGGTTTCCTTTTCTAAATAAAGGGTTGTAAAATACTTACAATTTGTCATTTTATGCTATTAAAAAAACTGACTTGACTTCATTTAAACCATTGTTCAGGGAAAATTGATTGAGCTCTTTTACAGCAGTGTCCTGAGTTCACATTCAATAGGCTAGACGGCTACAGGTTTATAATAGTAATCACAATAAAGTGATGTAAAAAGTCCATAAAAACAATAAGTAGTTGCAATGTCTATCAAGAATTATAAACAATGATAAAAACAGTAAAAAGACAAAAAAGTTAAATAAGAAGAATAGAGTCTGTATAAAGGACGGCTACAAAACAACAACTAAGACACTTATATAAATTATGGCCGTAACAAAGATATCAGAAATACTTGTCCACATTCTTTCAGTGCAGCCCCACCCACTGAATTTGTTTTTGAAAAGCGACAAAAAAGCCCTCTAAGTGTTTCATATGGTGAAATACTAATTCTATATAATACATTGTTTTTCCTAAAGCTGCCAAATTTCCAGACATTCATCCAAAAAAAATAAAAATCAGCCTTCAAATCCAACCACAACTCCTCTTGAGGTCATTAAAGATGCGCCCTCAGCTACAGCTGCTGGGCTTTTGCTGCATATTGCACGTAAAATCTGGCGAACAAATTGTACTAAGATATTTAAAATTTTAGATTATGCAGATGAGATTTTAAATATACTAAGGTGTTATTGAACATTTTGTCTATTTATTTTTTATAAACTTGAGATAAACATTAAATCCTTCATTTTCTACTGTACGACTGTAAGTGAAATTTAATGGGTAATTTAAAACTGCAGTAATCAATACAATCAATATCATTTTATTTAAATGTTCCACGTTATGTTCATTTTCAGATGTTTACTTGTATTAAAGGCTTCTACTAGAACATGTTTACATGTTTACATGCTGTAATGTTCACTTCATTTTTCTGACTCTTTCTGAAACACCATTTTGGCGCCTGTCTCTTTAAGCACCCCTCCCTAAAAAGCCCAGTGTGGTCTGATTGGTTAGAGTTTCCGGGTCTTCAACATCTGCACTCTTCAGTGTCTTTGCACTGTCATTACAGCCGAGGGAAATGACTGTAACAGCACTGTGTATCTTCACAGATAGGCAACAATTTGTGTTCATGTTTACTTCCTGTGAAGTGCAGTGCAAAACATTCCAATACAAAATTCAAAGGGACGATATTTTGAATATTTTTGGTTAAGTTTAAAACAGTCTGTATAGTTGTGACATCACAACTTGACAGAAGTCCTGACGGCTTGTTTAAAGGCACAGTTTCTGAATGCGGACTGTGTGCATTTCTCTGTGGATTGAGTGATTTCATACTTTCACAGTATTTATGATGCCTGATTTTAATTTTAAAAAGTCATAGAAATCTGACTACAATATGGCACCTTTAATGGTTTTATATTAATACTGAATTAAATGACTACATGTACTTGAAAAGGCATCACCCTTACTGACAGACCAACAGACAAATATGACTCATCTTTTTGGCCTCTTTTAGCTCATTGTTTTGGATTTGCGGCTCACACACTGAATCTTGCTGCTCTCAGTAGTCTTGTTTCCAGCTCTGACAAGCCCACTGTATGCTACTTGTCCAGCATCATACAGTAATTACATCTGTGCTGTCTGTGTAACAAAGTGAGTTAGCCACAACAACCTAACAAAGCAATAATATGTCAGAGGTGAGTTAGCCACAACAACCTAACAAAGCAATAATATGTCAGAGCCGTCAGCTTTTTTATTCCTCTTCTGCCTCCTAGTGGCCAAACATGTATTAAAGGCATCATAAAGTAAATAATAAGGGTTGTTTTTAAGAGAGTTTTAACAGCAGAGATGTGTGTAAGGGTGTGATATCACAGCAAACAGAAAGTAAAACTGCTCTTTAACCGTTTGACAGGAGGCTCATGGTGAGATCCCACCTGCTAAAGCTGTTCAAGCGGCCCGAGATGAGAAGATCAGCACGATGAGTTTGTTTCTGTGTGAAGGTGCAACAACTGAAGCTGACTTCAGAAATCATTTTGTTATTTTTTTCTATACATTAATTTCTTAAAGATTTTTTTGCATTTTATAATAGTAAGGCAGGTGAAGACGTTTCCCTCCCGCTGATGGATTTCTTTGCAGAACAGAGGGCGAGGTGTGTGAGGACAGAAATAGTTAAATGGCATAATAACTTAGGAGTGGTTGAAGATAATCCCTCTGTCTCTGTGATCTCATCACTTCGGTGTTAATAGATGTTACATGGGGGGTGCTTTCAAGGGAGGGATCACTGCGCAGGTTTCTATTATTGTGACATCTCTTGAGATGGCATGCGTATCTAGTGCCAGCCTCGCTTAGCAGGGCAGGGGAGAGCTGGCGGGAGGTTTCAGTTTGATAGATAAACGCTGTGAAGGTTTAGTGAAAGCAAATACACGGTTTGAAAATGCAACGGAGCTGAGTGAACGAGAGGCAGGGTGCACTAACCACTGACTAATTGTGTTTCAAATTGGGTCTTTGAGCGCACAATGGGGAATGGGATTGTTCTGAGCTCCCCACTGAAGCACCCAAGGATGAGAAAGTTGTCAGATTTGTAGGTCAGGCTGCAGGGGCTGTTGTTAGGCAGACTTGCTCAGAGCTTGAGATGTCACAGCGGTTTGATACTGGGCTATATCTGGTGATAAGTGTTTGTTTTATCAACAGTACGCTCTTCCCCAGTTCCCTTTTTTTCAGCTTTGATATTGTCATGTTTCTTTTGCAGATGCACTGTCAGACTATTATCCCCTCTGTGTCTAAATGTCCTTCTTGTTCATCTACAGTCGCCTCCCGTTCTTTCTTCCGACAGTGTTTGCTGCTCATTTTCTCTGACATGCCGAGTTAAAATCTTAATTGATTTCACAGTGTTAGAGGGAATTGCAGGAGTGTACCCTAGTCCCATCTGGAGCTTATCAGAGCCTGACCCGGTTTCGGTGAGCTACGTTAGCGTGTAGCTCCACTGGGACCTGTCCCCTCCTCGTGCTGACAAAGGGAAGAAGGCCACAACTGGCCCATCCTCGCCCAGCCTGACACACCCCGGCACAACCTGAGCTGAACATCCTGCCTCACACCGCCTGCTCCAACGAGCTAAAAGTTGCTTACAGTACAATTTCTCCCTTCTTCTCTCATTGTAGGTCACTTGGTCTTCCTTCCTCCATTTTGGAAAGGGCTTCCGGGGATATTTTGCCCTACAAAAAAATAATTATCTTATCTCCCTAATTCCCAATTATTATGCACAGGCTTATTTAAGAAAAAGGATTAGATTTTCTCTCTTTTTTGGTGGCTGCACAAGTGAGCAGGGGGATGAATTTGAATGTGACACTCCTCTCCTCCTCTGCAGTGAAGGGGTCCCACACTTGGATGAACTGGGGGAGGAGAGAGCACAGTGAGGCTGTCATGTAAGCCGTCTCCTCTGGGGCCACCTCTCGGTGCGCACTGCTTCCTGCCTCAGGTAGAAGCCTCAGTGTTTCTGCTGCTGAGGCGTCAGGCTGCTCGCTCTCCTCTCCTCTCCCTCCCGCTGAGAAGGCAACAGCTCCACTCTCAGAGCATTGAAATGGAGAAGGTAAGGTGTTTGTTTTTCAGCATTGTTTCCTGATCTTGACACAGCCTGAGATTGTTTATTTTGTGCAGCAGTTTCTGGGTTTGCACTGTTGATCCTGTGATTGAACCCCTTCAGGGCATTTTGGGCCTTTCTGTGTAGAGCTGGCATGCTTCCTATGTTTGTGTTGCTCTCTTTCCACCCTTAGAGACGTGTTTGATGTTAGGGATACCCCTGCTATTGCCTTTGGACAAGGAACTGGGTTTTTAAACTGGATTCTGTCCCGAGGCGCTGTGCTCTGCGCCTAAATTTGTAGGAAGGGTCAACTACAGAGGATGAATTTCCTCTCAGGGATTAATAAGGTATAACTTAAGTGAAAATAGCTGCACTGTGCATCATCTGATAGCTTTCATACTGTTTTATTTTGCTTGTGTTTGAACAAAATTAGATGTAAACACAGCAGTTTCATCAGATCCATCATGTTTTCTGGTTTAGAAATTGCCAAAATCCTGATTTTAACAGATTGTATATCTTTCCTTTTTAACATTTACATGCATCATAATGTTTAAATCCAGGTGGTTGTAGAATTAAATCAGTGTTGAAATGATTTTGCCTGTGTTCAAATGATGCTGCAGCACAGGCTGGGTTTCACTCTCATTCCTCTGAAAGTCTCTGAGGCATTTGCAAGCATAAGAACAAGTAACAACTCTTGGAAGTGTGATTTTGCCCACAGTAAAGCAGCAACACAAATGTTTCTGACATATGCCACCTCGTCTTTTTGTCACACGGGCCTGTGTGTGTGTTAGAGAGTGTGTGTGAGAGAGAGAGTGTGTGTTCACTGTATATTTTTGTGCATCTTTCAGAGCTGCTCAGAGTGCTCAGTGCCGACACTTGCACATAGCTTGTGTACGCTCTGCAACAAGTGGCTGTGTTACCAGTGCACAGATGTGCATCAGCATCAGAGAGCCCCTGCCACTTCCCAGTACGCAGACATGCACCAGCAGCAGAGGCCCAGTGCCAACCAGTGTCCTGACCTGCACCAGAGAGGCTCCAGCTCCCTGCTTCCAACTGGACAAGGCAAGATATTTACACATTACAAGAGTCTGACTCCTCCATTTTCCATGCCAGTGCGACATATTATCAGTCTGATTCTCTGTCACCACAAAGTGCATTGTGGCTTCTTTGTTTTCTCTCTGTTGTTGTGTTTCATAATCATGTCTCTGTAGGAACGGTTGCAATGAATAATGCATGACAGTGGCGATGGTTGATAATAGTTCTTGGAGATCCCTGTGCTTTATTACACCTCTCTTTAACACGTGGCCCAGATTCTAAACTGCTCGCATGATTTCATTTTTGCTAATATTAGTGTGCTGCTATTTAAAGACCCTCCAGTACGCCTGCCAGCTCTGGTGCCAGCTGCTTGTGCAGGTCTGCATGGCACAAGTTGTCAAATCATAAAGAATAAGTCCTGGACACTTGTATTGTGATGTGGGAGCATTACTGTTTGGTTTGTGTACTTGTGAGAAAAAGCTGTGTGACTGCGCTGACTGACAGGATGTGGTCAGTCAGATCAGGTTGATGCACACACGGGGCGATGCTCAGCTTGTCACCACAGAGAGGTGTGATAATGTGCAGGCAGGAGGGGGGTTGGCTGAGGTGAGCCGGCCAGCAGAGAGCAGTAGGGCTGCGTTCATTAGCGGCATCCAGCTATTGTTAGACAGACGTTCTGTGGGCCAACAGTCTCTACAGTGACCTATTTAGAAATGTGTGAGAGATTTATTTGAGCGTGTGTGGTCGGTGCATCAAAGGCAGATTGGACAGCATTGAAATATTGTTCGCTGACATCTCAACACTCTTGAACACAGTCTCATTGAAACCTCAGCTTGCAACCTGTTTCCCGCAGCTGTATTATTGTTTTTGTATCAAAGTGCAGCTGGTTTGAAAGGTGCATGTCAATAAAAGTCGTCACGGGTTACTTTTCACCCTCTGTCCCACTTCTCGCACCATGTTTAAGTTTCACAGACTGCTCAAACTACAAAAGGCCACATAAGCATAAAGACATAATACATGTATTGAGAGAATAGACTTTTAACCTTTCAGTCGTAGTGGTTATTTTCAAAAAGAAGGCCCAAATAATCCAGGTACAGCAAAGTATACAACTAAAACTATAGTCTCTAAATAATTGGCACTCTAATAAAGCCTTGAATACTCTGTGCCCAAATACATTTCAAGGGTCTACTGATCAAAAATTGTCCACTGTTTCATTGTAGGCAAACCACACCCAAAATGGGGGGTTGGGTGTTAAAATAAATAGTTCAATATTCTGGATAATGTGCTTAAAGGAACACCTTACCCACAAAAATGACCATTTGCAAATCATTCATTCAGTGTTACTATGAAATCATAAAGAAAATGTGTTTTTTCTCGCAAGCCTCCATGGAAAACTGTGAACAACCGTTCGCAAACTCTCGCACAGTGTAATCAAAGGCTCACTTATCCAGTCGTATGCACAGTGCTTCACAAACACATGCATTCTCACAAAAGACATTTGGTATTGACTTCAAAGAGAGCACAGCTAAGTTTCACTTTCAGTTCAGTATTCAATAGTAAAGTTTAACTAACCCTGATTATTTACTTTATAGTGCCTTTAATACATGTTTGGCCACTAGGAGGCAGAAGAGGAACAAAAAAGCTGACAGCTCTGACATATTATTGCTTTGTTAGGTTGTTGTGGCTAACTCACTTTGTTACACAGACAGCACAGATGTAATTACTGTATGATGCTGGACAAGTAGCATACAGTGGGTTTATCAGAGCTGGAAACGAGATTACTGAACATACGACTGGATACATGAGACTTGGATTATACTACCAAGTTGTGTGAGAGTTTGTAAACAGATGGGGATAAACAGCTCCGTCCAATGGTTACAAATCCGCCTACAAGCACCTCTTGAAACATCATGTTTGTAGGATGTAAATGGGGATTTGTAGGTTTGGCTGGGAACTATGTTGAGACATCAGTGAAAGTTTTTATTCATACATACACAAATCAGTTTATTTACTTATACATATTAATATTATTTTTAGGGCTGTCAAGTGGTTAAAAAAATTAGTCTAATTAATGACATGCTCTGTGATTAATTAATAGAAAATAATCTTCTAATCGAAACTTTTGCTGCGACAGTATTTAAAAAATTTCTACCACCAAAACTGGTCTGCAGTCTATTGCAATCCATTTTGCGTGGGAGTTAGTTAGTCACCTGGTCAACTGTGGCTTGATGAGACTGGCTGCTAGCGCTAGCATCAAACGCTGTGCTAGCTTGGACTCTGGGTTTGCTGCTAAATGCTTTGCTCTGAGGTGATATTTCAGGCTTTAAGTACTCAGAAGGTATGAAAATTCCGTTACTGCAGAAATTGCAGAGAACGGTGCTCCTATCAACAGTTCCATCTGGACGTTTTTTAAATGTAAATGTTCTGTTCACCATCATGTGACAAAGCCACTGTGGCCTTCAATGACGCACCGGGTCAAAGGGCACCACAGAACTTAAATAATCAGCTTTAAATTTTTTAACACGTTATTTTGACAGCCCTTGTTATTTTTTGACATATGTCTCATGTTTGCTATTTGTGTTGATTATAATGTTAAATTTATGTTTTTAAATGTGAACCCTACAAAGTATGGCTGTGCTTCAGGGCATGTACCCCTTCATCAACACCACCCGTCAGGTTCCAAATGTGTTCATTTTTACAATATTGTGACAGTATTTTTTCAAACAATTAAATTCTTAACATTAAGGGTTCGTTTGGTCAGGTTTGCATTTGTACTTTCGTTAGCAGAAGCTGGATGTTCAGCTAACTATTTCACCTACATATTCATTACTTTCCGTAAACTCTTCCAATCATTTATACATTAATTTTAGTTAGCTAATTATTTAAACTGTATATTCATTATTTTTAGCTACTTTTAAATATTCAGACGTGACTTTTATTGAACTATTTAGACTTCTCTGCTCACTTGCTAACTACTTCTCATACACACTCAATTGTAACACATTGTGTTCAAGTTACAGTTGACTCAATATATGGATATACTATTTTTTTTAATTTTCTAATCAAATTGTTTTGTTTTTTTTAATCAGTAGAAGTACCCCACAGTATTTCCATACACCCTGTGTGCCAATGGTTGGAAATCACTGCTCTAAGGCACAGCTAACAAACCTCTAAAGCTCACTGATTAACATGTTATATTTTAATTTGTGTAAAACCAAAGATGTGCTGGACTATTTCTTGGCCAAAATATAGTCCAGCATTATAACAAATAACCGCCCATTACTGCACAACCTTTTACTTTTAAACCATCAGTCAAAAAATAAACAATTCAACTTGTTTATGCTCTAAAAATGAGATCCAGTGTATTTTACAGAACCAGTGCTTTGACAACACATTGAGTAGGGGTATAAATCACAAGTTTTCATCACAATACAATATTATATCGATTGTTTGGACAAATATATGATATTTGCTGATATCACAAAGTCTGCCATGATGCAATTTCGATTGGATTTAATTCAGGGGGCCAGGATGGGTAAAAATCCTCATTGTCTTTTCGTGGCTGCTTACAATTATCTGCCGAACGCATGCTGCTAGCACTGTTTGTAAGTTTATAAAGGAGGTGTGCTTGGTGGGAAATGCTGACAGAGATGTGTCATGAGAATTAGAAAAAAAAGGTGTATCTTAAAGATGAAGATGTGTATCAGTGTTTTAATTTTGCATCAGTGGTATCGGATTGTTGATCACTGAATCAATATATCAGTCCGGACTGACATATCATTACATCTTTAATTGATAGGCTCCAGTTATGTGACTTTTATCATATTTGAATTTGTTGGCTCACTTTAAATCACTCTGGTTAAGATGACTTTTAGCTTGCACTTATATAGTTGTATTTATATTCATTTCAATCCATTTGTCCTGTTGTAAGTAATAAATAAACTGTTTATAAAGTTGCAAGTGCTAAAGTGCAAAAGTGATACATTTGAATAATCTTCAAGAGAACTGAAGTACAAATTGATATTCAAACCAACTGTGCGATTAATCAAACATATTCTAACTTATTCATCCATTCATTCATTTTCTGTAACTTATCAAATTAAATGAAGTTCCTCTAATAAATGTATTTGCTGACTTTTAAGTTATTAGAACTGCTGATGTTTGTCCTCTCCAAATACTTTCAACACTACGCACACACACACTCCTCTAGCTGTTTGTGTAAATTGTTTGTCGACTGTTGCTGATGCTCCACGCTCTCCTCTCCCCCTCCTCCCCCCTCCTCCGTCTGTCTTTTAGGCCCGGGGTCGTATCCTTGCTCCCTCCTCATGTGCCACTCTCACAGACAGGAGCCCTTGGAGCTGTTTTGTGAGTCATGTGACCTTCTGTGCTGTAGCAGCTGTCACCTGTCCTCCCACAAAAACCACAGGTCAGTCCTCAGATACACAGCACAAGGACACTGCAGAGCAGGGCTAACCGCAGGTTAAAAACTTCCTCCGAGCAACAACAACTCTCTTTAACTGCCTTGTCACTTTTATCATGTGCATCTGCATACACTACCCTTGGCTCGCTTAATACCTATTAAGTATTCATACGCTTTTGTTTGCTGTGATGTTGCGGTACAGTAGCAGCGTCTAAGGTCACCTGCATAATGTCTGGTCCCCGGGGGAAACAATTTTAACTCTGGTGTTCTTCATGCCCAAAGAATAAATTAGTGCTGTGATCTCTCATGTGTTCAGGGTGGTGCAGATTGGGAAGGCCCTACAGGACCAGCAGTGGCTGTTTGAGAGCCTGATGGTACAGGTGGATGAGAGGAGGTCTGCAGTGGAGAACAGTGCGAAGCAGATAGAGGACAGGTGTGTGCATGTCGTAATCATAGTCCGATGTGTGAGCAGCTTCTGCCACAAATGCTCAATAATTTGCGTGAAATATAGCAAGCTAATGCATAAATTAACGTCTGGAATGCTCACTTCGTCTGCATTTGGCATTTTTTTTTCTCAGACGTTTATTTTCTCCTTTCTGTCTCCGCAGACTTCATGGAGTAAAGATTGCACACAGGAAGGCAGAGAACCAGATTAAAATGGCAAAGATGATTATGATGAACGAGCTTAACAAACGAGCCAACCTATTAATAGAGCAACTGGAGGTAATTACTTTTTCTTTCTCTTTCCTTCTTATCGCCCAGCCAGCCGTGAATCTACACGCAAAGAATCAGTAACCGCCGTGATGTAATCAGTCCTGAAAGCAAGCAAACGAGAACCCATAATAATCTGTCAAAGCTGCTTAAGACAACATCTCAGGAGCTACATCTGTCCAAAAAAAGAGCTTTGATTTAGCCCACACTTCAGCTATGACTCTCTGTGTACCAGTAATTACTGGATGCATGTTTATGTTGTTTTTTTTGCTAACAGAAAATCTCCGAAGACTTCCAGCAGCATCTGGAGGACCAGCTGCAGGGGGCAATAGAGATATGTGGCCAGCTGGACCACGTTCAGAAGTTCATCACCTGGGCTACGACCCACCACTGCAGAGGCCCGGTGCTTTTCAGCAGAGCTCTGGTACGCTGGCAGGACACTCAACAGACTGTCTTATTTGTAACACACACAGTCCTGTGAGGAACCATTAATTAATCTCTGATGCCTCTTTTATTTCTTTGTATTTAAAGGGGAACTCCACCGAATCTACACCTACAGTTCAGTAGTCATAGGCAGTGTTGGGCAGGTCACTTTTGACACGTAACAGGTCACAGATGACTAATTATCCTGTTAAAAATGTCATAGATAATACAACTGTTTTAATCACTTAAACAAAGTAACGTAACTTATTATGTTTGATTACTTTTTAATTACTTTACTAACAAATGTTTTAAAGTTAGGGTCGTCCTGAATATCAGCTTTTGGGCTTTGAAGCTTTAGTGAGAAGTATTTGAAGCTTCAGGGGGCGGGCCAGGTAAAAGACAAGTACATGAGTCAGACTTGTTTTAAACATGAGTTTTCAGTCGATGCCCCTAAAATAATGTGACAGTTAGCCACTTTGTTTTTTGTACGTCATTTGCCAAGCTTGTTGTAGATTTGTGATACATATCAGTTTACTTTGGCATATCTGTCGGACTTTGAATCTATTGTAGTCACCTGACTTTTTTAACATCGTGCTAGCGCATCGCGTGTGGTCAAACGGTCCCAGTTTCAGTCTTGCTGGAATGCTGGTGACTGACGATAGATGAAAGCGAGTCAAAGTCACAAAACTAACACTTAGTTTAAATGTACTTGTCTGAGAATAACTAATAATAATCAATGTTAGTGCATAATGAATAATGTTGGATACTGTTTCATACTTTATGGGCAATGTGGGATTTTGGGGGTAATGCATATAAATCTATATATCTATATCTATATCTACTGTAAAACTTCAATCAGTGGCTCAGGCTATTTGCTTAAACCACTGGACTCAATGGGCTTATATTTTTTTGGACAGGCCTTATATTCATTTCACACTAGATGAGAAATACGATCAAATTGGTTATTTGAACCCATATGAATATTACTTGTATAATAATTAGGCTTCAGATAACATACTAATTATGTGTTATGACACTTTTTTCACGGCACCCAGCATAGCAACACAACACCACTTTATCCTGTTAAAACAATATTAGTAACTGGGATTCATTTTATGAAAAACACTTTTGATTATTTTGATCGATGGATCCATACGAAGGAATATAAATAACTTACTGGTTAATTGAGGACACATATTCTGACTTTATGACAGCTTCAGAAAAAGGGAGTCACTACTTGTTCTTTCATCATGCCAGTAAATCTGAATGAATTACGGTCTTCTCTGGTGCTCATGGTTTCAGTAAAATGAAATGAACCAAGGTAATGATGTGTCGCATCTCCATAGAGACAAAAGTTCAAACATTTCTGTTTGTATGCATGATCTAAACAGCTAACTACAATTAGCTCAGTGGGTAGTGAACAATGTGGTTTTATGCCTCCAAAGAACTTGTATTAAAATGATCTGCTTGGCAACCAGAGCAGACGTCTAATCAAGACAGGGTTTATTTGTCAAAATGTGTAGTTACACTGGACAAGTGAAAGAGACTGGGCCTATAATTGGGACTAGGCTTTTCATTAAAGCTTTACAGTATATCTATATCTTTATCTTTATCTATATCTATATTTAAAAAAAACAAACTATTTGAATACTGATTTGAACATTAATTACCATGGCAACAATTAAAGCTTTGAAGCTTTTGAGTCAGCCCTATTTAAAATGGACAATACATTTAAAAAGTCCTAAAAATATAAGTGCATAAGTGCTGCACTTAAATTTCTCCCAACGGCTTTGCTGACCTGCCTTGTCTGTAAATATGCCAAAAGAAGACATCCATGCACAGTGAAAACAGAATCAATGTTGATTTATACATATATAATAGGCTTTTTAACAAGAAGTATATATTAAGGATGTAGCCCCAATGTAATCACCAACATTTTGACTCATAATTTAACTACAGTTTTTTTTTTGTCAGTAACTGTAACAGATTACAGTTACATTTATCTTAGAATTTAATTATGTAACTCTGTGACATGTAACTAGTTACTCCCCAAAACTGGTCATACAAAGCACTACTCAGCTTGTAAAAGCAGATGTAAAATGTCCCCTGGGTTTCTAGAGGGCTTGGAAACTACACATTTTAAAGAAAAGGCCTGAGTTATGAACTGTGAGCATGGCGTCTGAAAGATGGAGGCATTTACCAGGCAGGGCGGGTTTATTAAGAGACAACTTGTATGATTAAAGTCGAGATATTTTGGCCTCGAGTTTGATGGTTATTTTGTACATCTCTTGTGACACCTGTAACTTTATGGAATTGCAATACTGAATTATTTGCATCTCTATTAACCTAAAGTTATATTCAAGTTTGGTGCTTTTTTTGTGTAGGATGTAACTCCAGCACTCTAGCATTATCCAAAAGTGTTTTTTATGCGCACCTTTACATTTTGTGATTGTTACCATGGAAATCACCAGCAGTGTTGCAGGAATCATTTTGTTTTTCATTAACAGAATGAATATTCTTCTGTCAGATTTCTCTCCAGATGCAGCAACTGCTTGAGTCGTCGGTCCACTCAGACTCTTGGAGTCCTGTCAAGATCAAATTCAACTGGGATGCAAGTTACTGGACAAAGCAGATTTCCTCTCTCGGTAAAACGAGTGTTATTAAATTGAGATACAGTGCTTGTGTTACAGTCAAAGTTTCATTATTCGGGATGAGGTTTAAACTGAAAATAAGCCCACAATAAAAATGTGAATGCATTAGAATAAAATGACATCTTCTGCATGAAAGTATTGCTTGTGTGACACATTACATCATTCTCTGAGCAGAGCTCTTAATGTGACTGTGTTTCTCTGCAGGCCAGCTGACTGTTGAAGGGGGAAACTGCACTTATCCTCAGGGCTTGGCCTGCTCCAGTATCCTGAGGCCTCAGCCCATCACCTGCTTGGCTTTGCCATCCGTGTGTCACAGAGGACGAGAACCAGGCTGTGGGTACCAGAACTGCTGCGAGCCCCAGATGTGTTGCCTCCATGGCATTCCCCCTCAGCCTGATCTGTCCACTTTGGAGAAAAGCCAGCTGGAGGCAACTCTTTATAACTCCAGCTGTGTTCAGCCTGCACTTATCTCTGCCTCCTTGCACCAGAGCCAACAGCTCCAGAGATGCTGGGACCCAGACAGCTCATCGCAGTGTCCTCCTCCTTCATCACCTGCCCCAGTCATGGGGCCCATCCAGCTCAACTGCAGCAGAGGATCTACATCCCAGCCTCAAGCTGCTGCTGCTGCTGCTGCTGCCTCTCAGCCCCAGGCTCCAACGAAATCTTATCTCTATCGCCAACACCAGAGAGAAGTTCTTCCAGACAGTCAAGCTCAGCCAAGCGCCGATAGCAGCGGGCCAGACCAGCGTCAGGGGAAGCTGCAGCAGGATCTCAGCCACACAGCTGTGGATAGAGATGTGATGACTGAGGAGAACTGGGAGGAGAGGTGCAGAGTGGAGGAGGCTCGTGGACAAACAGCAGCGGCTGAAAGCAGAGAGTTGCTGGATGTGGAGCTGCAGCAGGACAGAAGGGAGCAGAGTCCTGTCCAACAGCAGCAGCAGCTCCATGTGCCTCCTGCAGCAGAGCTGAGAAAAGAGCTGCAGAGGAACAGACCTGCGCTGATCCACAGAGACCACAGAGATGGCAGGGTGAGAGATTAAGTTTACTATTGACCCTGACCCTGACTGATACTGGATATCACAATCAGTGGTGTAGCTGAGGGTATACAGGGTACACCTCTGTCTTTTTCTGGCCATTTACAAAACACCTATCAGCTAAAAAGTCATTGGAATATAAAGGAGAGTATACCCACTTCCTCCTCAGTAACCTACCCATCTACCTAGTAGACATCCACCTCATCGACATGCACTGAAACAACAGTGAAGTCTGCTTAGAATGAAAGTAATACACTCAATACCTAAAAATACAATTAGCCGTTTACATTGTCTTACCACAAGCTCCACTCAGTAGCTGCTCTGGGGCTTTTGATCATATGTCACAGCTGAACTGACTCAACTTAAGCATCAATTGAGGTGTACTTACGCACAAGTTGCGCCTATTTATGATAAACTGTGTGAGCAAATCTATTTTAAATGTTCATATTTTAAAGCTGAAGGATGTAACACATATTAAATACAAAAACACATTTGTCTTGAATCAAGAAAAACTTTGCGTGAAAGTGCAGCCTACAAAACATTTGACACATTTTCTGTCATTGACCATCATAGCAATATATTTGTGATTAGCCAATACTGGTCTGTATTGTTATTTCATGAAGTGATAAAAGCGACATAGTTGTGAGTCTTGTTAAAAAGATTGAGCGTATTTGTTTGTTATCAACATCAACAGCTACTGTGAGATCAAAGCGAAGCGTGCGGTGGGATTTTGTGCACCTCAGTGTTCGGTTTCTTGTTTCACACGTGGTTCTGCAAAGTTTCTATGGCCTCAAACAAATTTGAACCCAATTCTCAACTCATGACATGGTGAACCACACAGCGCTGTTTATACACACCTCTCAAAAACCACAGTGTATCAGTCAGAGTCAGGCCCATTTCCTATAAAACACAGATGTTCAAACACTTGCTCAGACAAACAAAGAACAAAAGACGAAGGCAACAAAGCCATTATAAGAAAGAAGCATCATCTAGTGACATTAAGTCAAATCAAAAGCCAGCAGGAAAACATTTGACATATGGGAAGTGGTGAGTGTATATTTCTGAAAGTGAGTGTTGAATTTGAGGCAGCACTCAGTTTTAATTAATATCTGTAAACGACTGAAACTAAAGGAGTGCTTTATTTTAATGCCAGAATGATCACTTCCCGCAGTTGACAGCTAGCCTGAAAACAGATGGTGCAACAGAAATGTGCTCCTGCCTTCATGAAGAAAAGATGATGGGGAAACAAAGAGCTGCTCTGACAATTAAAGCTGAGCTCTTCGTAGCAGTGCATCCCCATAACCAGCAGAGCACTGTTCATCACAACCACACTTGATGCCAGAGGTTTGAGCAGCCACGTAATCACCTCTCAGGGTGCACGTTTACGAACACAAAGATGTATTATTTTCGCGTTCTGAAGTCACGGAGCATCTGAAAAAACGACATAAAACCACTTGGGCGTAGTCATTTATGTACTTAACCTGTCATTAATGAGTCGCTTAGGGAATAGAGGGAACTGCCAGTTTGATTTCAGTTCTGGTTTGCACTCTGAGATAAATTCCTACACCTCTCCATCGTTCCAGAGAGAGGGATTATAGTCTATTTTCCTCTACAGTCTGAATCCCGCATACCTCTCCCAAGGGGCACGGATCAGGTAAGTGTTTTAATCGCATAATACTTAGGAGCACGTGCTCGGTGTCAGCCTGGCCTGAATATGTATGATGGTGCACTAGAAAAAGAAGAGGAAAAAAAAAAGAGGAAGGTGGGACGTGTTAAAAAAGAACCTAGTGTTAAATGATTTGTCAGCCCCCCTGCTTCCATTAGCTGAAGACACAGCTGAGGTGTTTAAAGGAGCTTTTCAGGACACTTGCATTAGTTTAATTGTGATAAAAGAGAGAAGGAGAGAGTGGTAGTGAGTGGCTGCTGTTCTGGTTTAATCAAATGGCCACACTGCACACCTAATAGGGAATTTGCATGTCATAATTGGTGTGGTAACCAAACCTTTTATTGCCTGTGCTATAACAGTAATATATGCAGCTGTGTTTGTAAGGATTGAGTTGTTTAGAAACGGTCTCAAAACAGGCTCTGAATGATGTTTTTGTTCATTTGGTGGCTGCCTGTGCCTGTGTGTGCTTCAAGGTTGTTTCCACTGCGCACATCCCACTCCTTTTCTCTCCTGTCTGTTGTTAACGGCATGAGCAGGGGCATCTGTGCATGTGATGCAGCTCGGAAACCTGCTCAGTTTTGCATGTTTGTGTTTCTGACAGAGATCCACATCCCTGGAGGTGTCGGTGACAGCCGACGAGCGTGTGCCTGACGTGCAGAGCAGCAGGCTCAGCCCTAGTTTAACGTGCACGCGGAGGGAGAGACGCTCCCAGAGCATCCCGGCAGAACTGGCAGCTCCATCCACCAGCTCCTACGCTGAGAGGCCCACAGGATGCGCTTATGGCCTACAGGCAGCGGCTGCAACTAAGGTAACCCCGCAACAGAAGATAATCACACATGGGGAGGAAGTGCAACTCGGCTGTCAGATAGAATAGAGGTGATCACAGTGGTGGTGGCCTTTTGTACAAGGAGTAGTAATAACAGATCAGCTTTCTCCTCTCATACACAGTTCCACTGAAAAAGTAAGGGCTCCAACAAACTATTACTTTCAATAATGATTAGTCTGTTGATCATTTTCTCAAGTATGATTAATTGTTGAGTTGCATTATTAATAATAAAATCATGAAAAGCTCATAAAATCATAGACTTGTAAAACTATAAATCATAAAATCAAGGAAGATTGCAGCAGCGTGAAGCGTAAATATAAAGTGAAAGCGTGAAAAGAAAGAGTTTCAGACCTGTATCAGGAAGTCAGAGCTAGTTAAAGGCTAAAGTGAACAGATACGTTTTTAGCTGTCTTTTAAAAATAATCAGCGAGCTAGCTTCCCTGATATCTATAGGTAGTGTGTTCCATAGATTTGGGGCGTGTGTTCTTGGAGGCAAATAGTTAACAAGGGAGTTAGCAATGTAGTGCGATTAGTCCCAACCTATGTAGGGCTTTGTATACAAGGAGGAGGACCTTAAAGTCAATTCTAAATGTAACAGGAAACCAGTACAGAGCAGCTCAGACTGGCCTGATGTGCCCTCTTCTCTTGGTTGTGGTTAATAGCCGAGCTGCAGAGTTTTGAATGAGCTGAAGTCTCTCAGTGGTGTTTTTTGGGAGGCCAGTAAAAAGTGCATTACAGTTGTTGAGTCAGATTGAAATTAATGCATGAATCAATTTCTCTGCATCTTTTTCATTTAGAAATGGTCATATCTTAGCTTTGTTTCTGAGGTGGAAAAATTATGTTTTCATCACCTTGTTAATATTCAACATTAAGCTTAGATCTAAATCGAGGATCACACCAAGACTTGTAGCTTCAGATTTAATCCAGGGAGTTATTATTATTATTATTATTATTATTATTATTATGTCTACATTTAACTTTAAGAAATTATTACTCATCCATTTATTTATTACCAAAAAACAAGTAGTAATGGAGTTCATGGCTGCAGCATTGTTTGGTTCAGCAGAGATGTACAGTTGTGTGTCATCCACGTAACTGCGGAAACATTGTGTTGTCTTATGATGACAACAAGTGGCAGCATGTACAGTGAGTATAATAGCCCTTGCATTGTGGGTAATATAGGAATCAGGCTTTAAAAAGATATCTCTGTATCTGCTGCATCAGTTTATTTATTTATTTATTTTTTTTAAAAAGCAACTTTTAATTGTGAGTCCAACAGTGTTTAGAGGTGCCATGCTAAATGACTAGACGACTTAAAAAAATGGAAAAAAAATAATGTCAACAATGAACTTTGAACCCTGGCTTTAAAGTCTGTAGCTTTACATATACAAATATATTTTGATAGTCTGTCAGGAGAGTAAATGAATGTAATGCCAATTTTTTTCCAACCAGTTTTGACAAAATTCAAATTTCAGTATCAATCAAAAGAGTGCATGGTTTTATAAATCTTCAAAAAATCTTTTGCAAGTCATTTCTGGACAAATAATGCTGTCTTCCATTTACAACAAAAGTTGGAGGTCAGAGCTGATAATGATGTCACACCTGAGTTTACTGCGTTCCAATACAAAAAGTGGGAAAAACAAGCAATACAAGTTGTTAACAGTGCATCACGCTGTATTTTCCACATACAAACACTGTAGCAACATGTCGACAGATAGAAGTTGGACAGTGACTGTTTTAATGAGACGCAAGTAAGACAGAAGTGCTAATAAACAGTATATTACTACAGCTTCCACTATTGTTGATATGTGGAGCAGCCATATTGGATTTTGAGGTTGGGGTTGGTTAGGCTCCTCCAACTTTATGAGTGATAAGTCCAACTTCAGCAAGTCTTCCAGTTATATAGTAGTAGTAGTATATAGTAGTAGTAGTAGTAGTACATACATATACTAATATTTTTTACATAATGTTAATTTTGTTCTCAGTATGTCAGCATGGATCCCAGACAGAGGAGAGCTTCAGATGGGGTGCTTTGCGTTGTCAAGGAAACATCGTCTGACACGGCGCCCCCCAGAGGCCACCGGTCTCCTCTACTGTCCTATAAGACAGAACCAGGTGCTGAAACATACTATTTTATTATGCGATTATTTCTCATATCCTCAAATAGATAAAACACGAAGTTGTTGAATACATGCTCATCATCTTTCTCCTTTTTAGATCATTGTTTCGCTTATGTAAATGAGGAGATTGATTATGAGGCCAAGGGAAAATTCAGGGCATTAAAAAACAGCCACAACAGGTGTGTAACCGCTGCCAAGTCAAACATCTATTCATGCACAAATCATGAAAATATGGTTTCAATGTGGTTTTCTTTCTCTGCTTGCCTCTAAAGTAACAGAGATGTTCAGAACGACGCAGGAAGGCCCAGGGTCCCAGTGGTTTGCTTGGAACGTCTCAAAATACTTGTGTCTCAGCTCCCCCCACATGGACGTCGGCAGAGTGACCCTTTACCTGACAGCGGCATGGAGAGGAGTGAAACTCTCCCAAAGCAGAGAACCTGGCATGATGCAACACCTGAAGTATGTCTTACTTCTTTACACACAGTAGAGGAAAGACAATCCTACAAAGCAGTCAGATTACAGAATTCTTTTATGGGTCATAGTCATTGTTTTTATTTAATACATTTTAATAATTTTGATACCCTATATTTTTTTCACAGCAGTGAAAAACACCACAGGATACAATTACTGAAGTAAACAAAAGCTTTTTTATTTAAAAGAACATATTTTCATCCATGCCAAAATTTGTTTTTAGGTGATTTGATGTCATATTAATTTATCACCTTGTCACATTTAAAGGGAAACTTTATTTTTGAATCTGGACCCTATTTTCCCATGTTTTTGTGTCTAAGTGAAAAATGGAGACAGAAATTTTTGAAATTGGTCCAGCACTGAGAGAGACCGCAGTAGTCGCAGCAGTGAAACAGGCTGCAATGTAATCCTTACGGTAATTTGTGCATTAAAAGTGCTTGTTTTTGCCACTGACAGACTCAGATTGCTCCTCTAAGTGTCTGACAACATTACGGAAAAGACCCTACACAGAAATAAAATGTTTTTCCTTACCTCTCACTGGTCTGTTTGTTATTGCGTCCAAGTCTCGCTCAAGGATAAGTCTCAATCTGAAATCTTGAAATCTAAGAGTTGGAGAGAGGAGCAATGGGATTTTTTTTTGTGTTAGAGTACATAAATCATAGTTTAGTGTTATCTAAAAGATTTAAAATGTCATGGCTGAAAATTTAGCTGATTCTGACAATATGGTGTAGTCCGCGAGATTTCCGAACAAGACTTCTCTTGAAGCGAGACTTGGTTTCAAACACTAACAACCAGACCGAATCAACAAAAGGTAAAGAAAAACGGGTAACACTTGAAGGTATCTACATAAGAGTGACATGACACATCATGAACCTGTCATGAACACTATGTACATGTCATAAACATATATGACTGCTGTCATTAAGTGTCATTCGGTTTGGTTTTTGTAATTACAAGTTGACATTGTTTGGGTTGTCTTGATTATGACAATTTGAAATTAATCAAAATGACATAACCAGAAGTTGTCTTTGTCATAACAACTTGACATTAACAAGAAATGCACCTCTTTTTGTGTTTATGACAAGCTGACATAATGATTATTATTGTCATGACAAAGACATCTTCTGGTAATGTCATCCTGGTTAATGTCAGGTTGTCATTATAGGGAAATCCCAAACAAATTTAATGTCAACTTGTCATGACAAAGACAACTTCTGGTAATGTCACTTTAATCAATGTCAAGTTGTCATAATCAAGACAACCCAAACAATGTCAACTTGTCATTACAAAAACCGAATGACACTTAATGACAGCAGTCATAAACGTTTGACATGTACATAATGTTCATGACAGGTTCGTGACCGTGTCATGTCATAGTTATGACAATGTCATGTCAGTCTTATGTAGATAGCTTCAAGTAAAATGTTCAGTTTCTTGTAAAATCTTTCCCATAATGTTGTCAGACACTATCTGAACCTGTCAGTCGCAAAAACAAACACTTTGAACGGAGGTAAATTGATGGTGCACAATCTGTCAGAGATCTTGTATGGCTGCTTGTGTTCAGACATTTACCATTTGAGAACTTTGTCTTAAGTAAGTTTGTATCGTTACAACACTGTTGGGTCTAGAGAGACAGGTTAGACCATGTGTAATATAAAAATTCTTACCACATGATTTCATACCTTTCCATGACGAACAGTACATGTTAGAAAACACTAGAGATCATTGTTAACACGCTGCTAAAATTATGTTTATTTCAGCTCTCTGCTTTCAGACAGCCAATATTATTTAATGAGATATGATAAAAGTCTTCTCTTCTCTTCTGTGTTGTAAATATAGGGGGTAACTGGAAACTCTGAGACCACGAGGACCACCCGCTTACTCACAGCGCCACCATATGCAGAGCGACAGAACCATAATCAGTCTACCCCACACTTAACCAACAGTGAGTTTGACAGCAGAGGGAGAGTCAGCGCTTGTAAAGCATCCAAGCTTCCGTCCACTGACCCTGAATATGTGCCACAGAGTTACTCTGCACTGGATCTGGACTCTGACTCTGACCCCAGATCAGTCTCAGAGGACGCAGTTGTTTCTCAGGCTGATCCAGACCCACAGCTAGACTCATCACTAGATTCTGACCCACATGCAGAGTCTTCATCTGAGGCTGAACTTGACTGTCTGGCTGGGAATAAATCGGCGGCAGCAGGAGAGATGGGGCTCTGCGGTGAAACTGATATTGCAGCCGATTCAGAGCCAAGTCTTGAATATGAAGCAGACCCAGAATCAGATCCAGGGGCGGGATCAGAGGATGGCCAAGGGCTGGAGACTGATGCAGAATCAGGTGACGCTGAAACCGAGTCAGACATCCAGCCAGAGTACGATCCCAGGTTCCAGGCGGAGACGGACTCTGAGGTTGTATCCGATCAGCCTCCAGACTCTCAGGGCTCTGTGGAGTCTGAGCTCGAAGTAGAATCGGAACCTGAACTGACAACCGACGACCCACAGCCGCTTCGCTCCGACCTGGAAGAGGAGGCCCACATGGGTCCTGCTCCAAGGACGCTTTTGATTGCAAACCCTGTCGCTCAAAGAGGCACAGAGGAAGTCCAGCCTGACCAGGATAATGCAGAGATGGAGAGTGAGGACTTCTGCGCTGTGTGTCTAATTGGAGGGGACCTGCTGTGCTGTGACCGCTGTCCAAAAGTCTATCATCTGTCCTGCCACATCCCGTCTCTGCTGAGCTTCCCCTCGTAAGTTTCTTACACTGTAACCTGAAATTTATACAGTACATTCAACAGTATCCTCTAACGTCTTATCAAGCTGTTTATTTGAAGTTGTTATTGTTAATCTGATGTTGTTTGTCATCCTGTTCAGAGGCGACTGGGTGTGCAGCCTGTGCAGGGACGTTGTGCAGCCAGAGGTTGAGTACGACTGTGAGAATGAGAGAACATCTGGAGAACACGCATTGCAACACGGGCTGCCTGCATGTGACCAGAGAGTAGGTCATTTAGTTGGCTGCATTAATGATGATAATAATAATAATAATGACTGGTTTTCTTTTCCTGCATTCATCATTTTCTTTCATGTTCGGTTCGCAGAAATGCGAGCAGCTGACTCTTCTGATCCTCAGTAACGTCCTGAGTGCTCCCTTCCACGAGCCCGTCAGTCCACTCGTGAGTGATCACCCTTTTATTACAGTCCAGTTACAGAGAAGGTCAACTCATTTTCACAGTCTCATTATTTTTCATAATACTAACAGGAACACAGCAACATCATGAAGAGTTTTTTCTTGTGTTTCAGGCAGTGTACATGAACACACTTTGACTGCTGCTATATTTGTCAGGATTTAAAGTGATTTAAAGAGATACAAAAGGAAGATAACACTGAAAGTCTCGGACATACCTTCTGTATTGAGCATTTATAGACAGCCACTGACTTGTACACATGTGGTACATTCAAACTATAACTGAGAGGTCCCTACAGGATTTTGTTGGCTGTTTTTGGGATTGCTGCAGCCTGAAATATCTGATTTCATGGCAGCATTTCTAAAAAACTGCAATGCATGTTGCAGTATTTTTACACAGTTTCCTCTGCAATGAACTTGCAGAGGAAAGTAAAAACTGAAAAAAAAGATGTGATGCTGTCTCAGATCCAGAACCTTTTTTTTTGAACATTTAGTGTTTACCATAGAATGAGAAACTGTTGGTGATGGTTTGGGGAGCATCAACAGTATCATCCACCATTGGATGCAACGCTGAAGAACCATCTTTGTGAACCGCTCTCCTCCTGATCCCTCTGCCTGGTTAGCACGGGCGAACACAGCACAATGTGATGTCACCCAGTAATAAACGTAAATAAATGCTAACAGTTAGCCCTATCACTGTGTGTGTGACTCTGTTCTCCTGGTTGCGGAGCTCACACTCAAGCAGCAGCATTCTCATGATAAACAGAGAGAGAGTGGGGCAAGGAGGGGCTTGGAGAATCAATACGCTGTATGTAGCTCTACAATGAAATTTAAAATGTCAAATTTGCAGTAAAGTTGCAGCAACTGAACAAAATTGCAACGCTGTGCAGAATTCACAGGGATCGGCTGAATTTGCGTTAATTATTGCGATCACAACATTGCAACATCCTAGAGGGACTGATTGAGGGTTGTTTTAGTCTGGCTTTCCACACGTATGCCTTTCCCCATCCACACTTTATTCCAGTTGTTTTTGTTCATTCCTTTAAAGATGAATTAAATAAGTGTGAGTAACATCCGATCTCCTCGCACAACCTCTCTTCAAAATAATCATGCAGCGTGTGTTGTCTTCTTCTTCTTGGCAAATCAGCTAGAGGTGCATACGCCACCTGGAGTGTGGAACAAGAGAATATATTTCATATCTTAAGCACGTGTATAGTACAAGTTTTGGGCTGCATAGGGGCCCACATGGATCCTGACAGACTTGGGTGGATGACAACATTTATGTCACACCAACCAAAGCAGGTGCTTGTGACCAATGCAGTAAAATTTGCAATTGTAGTTAATCAAAGACACGGCGCTGCTATGCATTGCTGGCCCAGTATTGTGTAAGCATGATTTATCTTAAAGAAGAACAAGGATTGCCTGGTTTAGACATGGAGAGATTACTAAACAGGCTTAAACACATACTGACTAGGAAGAGACTAAAATGACCACAAACAGACACAAAAAGACCACAAACAGATGCAAATAAACTGTAAAGAGACACAAAATCACATAAAGATGCCTAATGACTAAAATTCTGTGTGTCTTGCTCCCGTGGAGAAGTGGTGGGCCTTTTGCATATCTGTGCCCAGGGGCCCATTGTCTCATAATCCACTCTTGGGTTTAAATTAGGATTCAAGCAAGCACCCTACAAATAGGTGTGTAGCAATTTGTCACAGTGATACATAATGCAATCTGTGGAACATTGATATGATGTATTTTGAATGCAGGCAGAATTATGAGGTAATTACATTGGAACAGAGAACTTTAGTATGTGGGTGAATTATATCTAAAAAGTCTTAAATGTCACTGCTTTTTCACACAGGCTCGTCATTACTACCAGATCATTAAGAGGCCCATGGACCTGTCCGTGATCAGGGCCAGACTCAATAAGAGGAATACTCGACATTATAACTCATCAGAACAGTTCGTTTCTGATGTTTATCTCATGTTCCACAACTGTGCAAAGTTCAATTATGTAAGTTAAAAATGTTTATCCTGTATGTGTGTATTCATCGTACAATTTGTCTCACAGTCCTTACTTCACCCACACACTGATCTGAGTGTAACAGCTCTTTCTCTCTCTGACCACAGCCTGACTCAGAGGTGGCCCAAGCAGGCCGCAGCCTCGAGGCGTTCTTCACCTCCAGGCTGAAAGAAGTTTTCCCAGACAGAGTTTTCCTCGCGGCTGATGCAGACTCCGACAGCGATGAGTACGATGAGGCCTACAGGACCGCCGAGGGCGGTTTCCCCTGGCCAGAGAGGAGAGAGCAGTGCCACAGGAAGAGGAAGAGGAGACACTCTCTCAAGTCGAGGAGACAGCACTTCTAACCAGAGGTGGCTCGCGTGCAGCCATGGACACAAATATGCTGTATTTGTGGGTAATTATGCTGTTTTTATTTAGCAGCCTGCAGGGGCTGCAACAGTGTTTCCATTCTGTAATCTTCTTTTGTGGTTTGCAATAATATCACAGTGCTGCCATCCGATGGCAGCTGAACATACTGAAACAATACTTCAGATATCAGAAGTCTTAACTAATGCTGAGGCAACTATTATTCCTGCTGATCCAACTGATCAGGGAAGTACAAACTGTAAATACCGATTTGAAAATAAAATTTTGCATAATATGCCACACATTTGGACACATATCTCTCTGGAGAAAAAAGACAAATCAAATAAAGTTTGTTGGGTTGCTCCTGCAACTTTAAAACAACCTATCATTGTGAGATGATACAGTATGTGTTACTGTATCATATGATATTTTGGGCTTTGATGATTTGCTCCTGATGCACTGGAAATTACATTTATATTTAGACTTCCTAAAATCACACACCTGATGTTATATTGTACAAAGGGGATGCTGTAGTTGGATGTTTATTAATCTCACTTTGCATCTTTATTAAGTGGATTTCTGTACTTTTTTTAGGTGAACATAGCTCTGATTATACACAGCACTTTGAAACTTTGATATGGGTAAATATTTACCATAAACGCTCGACATATTTATACATGTGTAACTGTATAGAACTTTATTTTACTATATTTGTCATTTTAATTACTAAATGATTGCAGGCAATTATCATAGGTTTGATTATTGATATAATTATGTGTCTCAGTAGCTTTTTATGAAAAGCAGCAGTGAAACCTATTGACTTTGTCTTTTTGACCAGAGTGATACAGAATGTGAGTGACTGAGGGCACTGTAACCAATGTTAGAGCTCATATGTATTTTTATGTTCGTTAGGGGATTTAAAATCCGGATGAAACAATCCAAGAACAATTTGACATTTAGCCATAAATTAAGTTTGTGTATACATTATGTAAGCTTTTTGTTCCACCAGTGTTTCAGCAAAATGTTGTACTCTATTAACTAAATATCTCAGGCTTAATTAGAGTGTAAGGTATTGATATCATTCAGTATTGATGATTATTTGTAGAGCCACACTGTTGACAGAAAATATAGCATTTTATAATACTCATTGTTGTAGAGCATTTCCTGTTTTTAAATATTCTTTACTTGCTTCCTGCAGCTTACGATAGATCTTACTTGACATTAAGAGTAATTACTGCACAAATTATTGTCTGTGCGCACCTTGATCATTGTCAAGAGTAGTGATTATACAGTATATGTAATGTTACTTTCTTTGAAATCAATAAATGTAATGATAACATTTCCTACTGTATGAGGGACTGATAAACTATAGTTACTGTTTCTGTCACAGTCTGGTTTCTTTCTTTCATTTTTTACTGTAACAGTCAACAATAAATGAACATATATTAATATCAATAAAATGCATTTAAGAAAAAATATGTTTTTTTTTTATTATTTTTCATCTGCCAAGTGCTCAATATGAATCACAGCAATTTTTTAATTGAGCATAACATTAGTTGAGACAGGACACGATGTCAAGCTCAGCTCACATCCCAGCAACATCAGCTGATCTCAAACAGCTCAGTCAACTGATGGAGCAGCTGACTGTTGGACAGGAGTCAGCTGACATATATATATTATATGATTTCTTTCTATGCAACCAGTTGGAGAATCTCATTCAGGGCGCCCTATTTAAACTCCTCTGGTCTGCCTACTGTTGCTGCTTCCTCTGCAAGCCGCTTTGCAACCCGCCTCCACCCCAGCTCCTCCTTTTCATGTTGTATCTCACTTATCAGTGTCGTTTCTGTTTATCATTCATGCTTGTTCTGTTCCTGGGGGGTCTTTTCTGCTGCTCTCCCTGCCTTAGACTTTCCATGTAGGCGCATGGAAGGGCAGGGAGGCGTGCTCTCTGCCTCAGGCTTTCCTTGTTTGCACGTGGAAGGGCGGAAAGTTTTGCTCTCTCCGCCCTTGGCTTTCCACTTAGACGCGTGGAAGAGGCTTTCTGCGTTGGCCCGAGGAAAGGCACATGGGTCCCAGAACAGAGCCATGCCGCCAAATATGATACTGCAAATGGAAATAAAGTTTTCTTGGACAAAAGTGTTCTTGACTGAACTGCTAAAATCGACTGGCCCTACCTAGAGCCAGTGTTTGGTTTGTCCATTCTGGGCTTCTGTAGGGACAACATGGAGAGCTCTGTGGGAGGGGACCCACTCTGCATGTAAATATAAACAGCTCATTCTCAGGTAATGAAAACAAGATTCTTATTTTCATGTGATTAAAGAAAGAAAACATAGTTATGAATAGTAAATACCTTTTCTGCCAGTATATGCCCCCAAATCTTACACACTAGACATTCTACTGATTCAGTAAATAAATATACGTATATAGTAAATAGTAGCAGCTTTTCCTGTAAAAAATTAGCAATATTATTTCTATAAAATAAAATGCAACAATCAGTTTTAAGATGCTACTGAGCACATGAGCTGGGGCAGTACGTGCTATAAAGCAGGGTGAATCATCTACAGCTTCATGATCAGTTAGTACAGTTTATTTGAGTTGACTTGTTTACCACAAACAGAGTTATGGATGAAACTGCGAGCTAAATTCATCTTGAGCACAGCATTCAGCTCTTAACCTCATCGGTTCTGAAACCTTTGTGATATTTTTCGGAAACAATTAGTAAGTGGAGTCTTCTCACATCATGTGGTCTAACACCAAGTGAAAAATATAGAGCTTAGCTAAATCTGACTGTAGGAGCTATTGCGATTATCAGACATTATTGAACAGTTAAAGCCAAAATATGCTCAAAATGTACCCTCCAATATACTGATAAAATATAAAAAGAATTAATTATGCTATGAAAGGCAACAACAGACATCCATATTAAAGGATCCTTAGCAAATGTAATTAGAATCATAAATTGATAACCAAATTACTATTATTGTTACGACTGGTTCTAGTATACTGTGTACTGCAGTCCAGCCCACCCCCAGAAATCGCTGGGTCCAGTGAATTAGCCCTCCCTAAATCTGCTTTACTTTCTCCTAGTTTAGATCAGTGGTGTGTCAAGTTAAGTTATTAAAAATGTCATAGTATGATATGTTATAAAAAAAGTAATTAAAGATGTCATAGTATAGTGTGTAATAAAAAAGTAATTAACAGGACATAGTATAGCATGTCATAAAGAAAACTCTTGAAAAAGGATGTAGTATAGTATGTCAATAAAAAAACTATTTGAAAATATCGGAGTATAGTGTGTCATAAAAAAGTAATTGAAAGAAGATCATAGTATAGCATGTCATAAAAAAAGTCATAAAAAAGGTCATAGTATAGTATGTCATAAAAAAGTCATGAAAAAGGTGATAGTAAAGTATGTCATAAAAAACTCATAAAAAGGTCATAGTATAATATGTCATAAAAAGTCATAAAAAAGTGCATAGTATAGTATGTCATAAAAAAGTCAAAGAAAAGGTCATAGTATAGTATGTCATAAAGAAGTCACAAAAAATTTCATAGTATAGTATGTCATAAAAAAGTCACAAAAAAGGTCATAGTATAGTATGTCATAAAAAAAGTCATAACAAAATTTCATGGTATAGTATGATATAAAAAAAGTCATAAGAAAAGGTCATAGTATAGTATGTCATAAAAAATTCATAAAAAAGTCATAGTATAATATGTTATAAAAAGTCATAAAAAAGTGCATAGTATAGTATGTCATAAAAAAGTGAAAGAAAAGGTCATAGTATAGTATGTCAGAAAGAAGTCACAAAAAATTTCATAGTATAGTATGTCATAAAAAGTCATTAAAAAAAAGGTCATAGTATAGTATGTCATAAAAAAACTCATAAAAAAAGGTCATAGTAGAGCATGTTATAAAAAAGTCATTAAAAATGTCCATGTATAGTATATCATTAAAAAAGTCATAAAAAAAAGTCTTGGTATAGTATGTCATAAAAAAGTCATGAAAAGGTCATGGTACAGTATGTCATAAAAAAGTCATTATAAAGATCATAGTATAGTACGTCATAAAAAAGTCATAAAAAAAAGGTCATACTATAGCATGTCATAAAAAAACTAATAAAAAAGGTCATAGTATAGTATGTCATAAAAAAGTCACAAAAAAGGTCATAGTATAGTATGTCATAAAAAAAGTCATAACAAAATTTCATAGTATAGTATGATATAAAAACTTTATAAGAAAAGGTCATAGTATAGTATGTCATAAAAAGTCCTAAAAAAAGGTCATAGTATAGTATGTCATAAAAAAAAGTCATAAAAAAGGTCATAGTACAGCATGTCATAAAAAAGTCATTAAAAATGTCAATGTATAGTATATCATTAAAAAAGTCATAAAAAGGTCTTGGTATAGTATGTCATAAAAAAGTCATAAAAAGGTCATTGTATAGTATGTCATAAAAAACTAATAAAAAAGTCATACAATAGCATGTCATAAAAAAGTCATTAAAAAAGGTCATAGTATAGTAAGTCATAAAAAAGTCAAAAAAATTTCATAGTATAGTATGTCATACAAAAGTCATAAAAAAAGTCATAGTATAGGATGTCATAAAAAACTAATAAAAAAGTCATACTATAGAATGTCATAAAAAAGTCATTAAAAAAGATCATAGTATAGTATATCATAAATAAAAACATAAAAAATGACATCGTTTAGTATGTCATAAAAAAAGTCATAAAAAAAGGTCATTGTATAGCATGTCATAAAAAAACTCATAAAAAAGGTCATAGTACAGCATGTCATAAAAAAGTCATTAAAAATGTCCATGTATAGTGTATCATTAAAAAAGTCATAAAAAAGGTCACAGTATAGTATGTAATAAAAAAAGTCATGAAAAGGTCATTGTATAGTATGTCATAAAAAAATCATTAAAAAGATCATAGTATAGTATGTCATAAAAAACTAATAAAAAAGTCATACTATAGCATGTCATAAAAAAGTCAAAAAAATTTCACAGTATAGTATATCATACAAAAGTCATAAAAAAGTCATAGTATAGTATGTCATAAAAAACTAATAAAAAAATCATACTATAGCATGTCATAAGAAAGTCATAACAAAAGGTCATAGTATAGTAAGTCATAAAAAAATTATATAAAAAGGTCATAGTATAGTATGTCATAAAAAAGGCATTAAAAAAGATCATAGTATAGTATACAATAAGTAAAAACATAAAAAATGTCATCGTTTAGTATGTCATAAAAAAAGTCATAAAAAAAGGTCATAGTATAGTATGTCATAAAAAAAACTCATATAAAAGGTCATAGTACAGCATGTCATAAAAAAGTCATTAAAAATGTCCATGTATAGTGTATCATTAAAAAAGTCATAAAAAAGGTCTTGGTATAGTATGTCATAAAAAAGTCATGAAAAGGTCATTGTATAGTATGTCATAAAAAAATCATTAAAAAGGTCATAGTATAGTATGTCATAAAAAAGTCATAAAAAAAGGTCATAGTATAGTATGTCATAAAAAAGTCAACAAAATTTCATAGTATAGTATATCATACAAAAGTCATAAAAAAAGTCATAGTATAGTATGTCATAAAAAACTAATAAAAAAGTCATACTATAGCATGTCATGAAAAAGTCATAACAAAAGGTCATAGTATAGTAAGTCATAAAAAAATTATATAAAAAGGTCATAGTATAGTATGTCATAAAAAAGTCATTAAAAAAGGTCATAGTATAGTATATAATAAATAAAAACATGAAAAATGTCATCGTTTAGTATGTCATAAAAAAAGTCATAAAAAAAGGTCATAGTAGAGCATGTCATAAAAAAGTCATTAAAAAGGTCATAGTATAGCATGTCATAAAAAAGTCATTTAAAAGATCATAATATAGTACGTCATAAAAAAGTCATAAAAAAAGGTCATAGTATAGTATGTCATAAAAAACTAAAAAAAAAGGTCATACTATAGCATGTGAAAAAAAGTCATAAAAAAGGTCATAGTATAGTAAGTCATAAAAAAAATAATAAAAAGGTCATAGTATAGTATATCATAAAAAAGTCATAAAAAAAGGTCATAGTATAGTAAGTCATAAAAAAGTCACAAAAAATTTCATGGTATAGTATGTCATAAAAAAGTCATAAAAAAAGGTCATACCATAGTATGGCATAAAAAAGCCATGAAAAACTTCATAGTATGTCATAAAAAGTCATAAAAAAAGGTCATAGTATAGTATGTCATAAAAAAACTAATAAAAAAGTCATACTATAGCATGTCATAAAAAAGTCATAAAAAAAAGTTCATAATATAATATGTCATAAATAAAGACATAAAAAATGTCATAGTTTAGTATGTCATAAAAAAGTCATAAAAAAGGTCATAGTATAGTATGTCATAAAAAACCCATAAAAAAGGTCATAGTATAGTATGTCATAAAAAAGACAAAAAATGTCATACCATAGTATGGCATAAAAAAGCGATGAAAAACTTCATAGTATAGTATGATATAAAAAGCCATGAAAAACTTCATAGTATAGTATGTCATAAAAAGTCATAAAAAAAGGTCATAGTATAGTATGTCATAAAAAGTCATAAAAAAAGGTCATAGTATAGTATGTCATAAAAAAAAGTCATAAAAAAGGTCATAGTACAGCATGTCATAAAAAAGTCATTAAAAATGTCCATGTATAGTATATCATTAAAAAAGTCATAAAAAAGGTCTTGGTATAGTATGTCATAAAAAAGTCATAAAAAGGTCATTGTATAGTATGTCATAAAAAAATCATTAAAAAGATCATAGTATAGTACGTCATAAAAAAGTCATAAAAAAAGGTCATAGTATAGTATGTCATAAAAAACTAATAAAAAAGTCATACTATAGCATATCATAAAAAAGTCATAAGAAAAGGTCATAGTATAGTATGTCATAAAAAAAAGTCATAAAAAATGTCATAGTATAGTATGTCACAAAAGTCATAAAAAAGGTCATAGTATAGTATGTCATAAAAAAGCCATTAAAAAGTGCATAGTATAGTATGTCATAAAAAAGTCATAAAAAAGGTCATAGTATACCATGTCATAAAAAAAAGTATTAAAGAAGTCATAGTATAGCATGTCATAAAAAAGTCATAAAAAAGGTTATAGTATAGTATGTCACAAAGAAATCATAAAAATGTGCATAGTATAGTATGTCATAAAAAAGACATAAAAAATGTCATACCATAGTATGTCATAAAAAAGACTTTAAAAAGTTCATAGTATAGTATGTTATAAAAAAAAGTCATAAGAAAAGGTCATAGTATAGTATGTCATAAAAAAAGTCACAAAAATTCATAGTATATGTCATAAAAAAGTCATAAAAAAGGTCATAGTATAGTATGTTATAAAAAAATGTCATAAGAAAAGGTCATAGTATAGTATGTCATAAAAAAAGTCAAAACATTTCATAGTATAATATGTCATAAAAAAGTCATAAAAAAGGTCACAGTATAGTATGTCATAAAAAAAACTATAAAAAAAGGTCACAGTATAGCATGTCATAAAAAAGTCATAAAAAAGGTCATAGTATAGTATGTCATAAAAAAGGTCATAGTATAGTATGTCATGAAAAAAGACATTAAAAAGTTCATAGTATAGTATGTTATGAAAAAAAAGTCATAAGAAAAGGTCATGGTATCCTATGACATAAAAAAATCAAAAAAATTTCATAGTATAATATGTCATAAAAAAGGCATAAAAAAGGTCATAGTATAGTATGTCATAAAAAAGACATAAAAAATGTCATAGTATAGCATGTCATAAAAAAAGTCATAAAAAATTTCATAGTATAGTGTCATAAAAAGTCATAAAAAAAGGTCATAGTATAGTATGTCTTAAAAAACTATTAAAAAAGTCATAGTATAGCATGTCATAAAAAAGTCATAAAAAATGTTATAGTATAGTATGTCACAAAGAAATCATAAAAATGTGCATAGTATAGTATATCATAAAAAAGACATAAAAAATGTCATACCATAGTATGTCATAAAAAAAGACATTAAAAAGTTAATAGTATAGTATGTTATAAAAAAAAAGTCATAATAAAAGGTCATAGTATCCTATGTCATAAAAAAAGTCAAAAAATTTCATAGTATAATGTATCATAAAAAAGTCATAAAAAAGGTCATGGTATAGTATGTCATAAAAAAGCAATTAAAAAGTTCATAGTATAGTATGTCATAAAAAAGTCATAACAAAAGGTCATAGTATAGTATGTCATGTAAAAGACATAAAAAATGTCATAGTATAGTAAGTCATAAAAAAAGTCATGAAAAATTTCATAGTATAGTATGTCATAAAAAAGTCACAAAAGGGTCATAGTATAGTATGTCATAAAAAAAGACATAAAAAATGTCATAGTATTGTATGTCATAAAAAAGTCATAAAAAAGATCATAATATAACATGTCATAAAAAAGTCATTAAAAAAGGTCATTGTATAGTATGTCATTAACAAAAACTCATAAAAAAGGTCTTGGTATAGTATGTCATAAAAAAAGTAATTAAAACAATATAGTATAGTATGTCATATGAAATTTCCTAAAAAGGTGATCGTATTGTCTGTCATATAAAAGTCATTTGAAAGGTCATATTGTAGTATGGTTTAAAAAAAAACGTCATTAAAAGAGTCATAGTATAGTATGTCATAAAAAACCTCATCAAAAAGTTCATAGTATAGTATGTCATAAAAAAGTCATAAGAAAAGGTCATAGTATAGTATGTCAGAAAAAAGACATAGAAAAATGTCATAGTATAGTATGTCATAAAAAAGACATAAAAATGTCATAGTATAGCATGTCATAAAAAAAGTAATAAAAAAAGTCATAGTATAGTATGTCATAAAAAGTCATAAAAAAGTCCATAATATAGTATGTCATAAAAAAGACATAACAAAATGTCATACTATAGTATGGCATAAAAAAGCCATTAAAAAGTTCATAGTATAGTATGTCATAAAAAAGTCATAAGAAAAGGTCATAGTATAGTATGTCATAAACAAAAGTCATAAAAAATTTCATAGCATGGTATGTCACAAAAAAGTAATAAAAAAGGTCATAGTATAGTAAGTCATAAAAAAAAAAATCAAAATGTCATAGTATAGTGTGTCATAAAGAAGTCATAAAAAAAGTTCATAGCATAGTATGTCATAAAAAAACTAATGAAAATGTCATAGTATAGTATGTTATAAAAAAGTCATTTACAAGGTCATAGTATAGCATGTCATAAAAAAGACAAAGAATGTCATAGTATAGTATGTCATAAAAAAACTATTATAAAAGTCATGGTATAGCATGTCATAAAAAAGTCATAAAAAATGTTCATAGTATCGTTAGTCATAAAAAAACCTAATAAAAAGGTCATAGTATAGTATGTCATAAATAAGTCAAAAAAAAAGGTCATAGTATAGTAAGTCATAAAAAAAGTCATGAAAAATTTCATAATATAGTATGTCATAAAAAAGTCACAAAAAGCTCATAGTATAGTATGTCATAAAAAGTCATAAAAAAGGTCATAATATAACATGTCATAAAAAAGTCATTAAAAAAGGTCTTGGTATAGTATGTCATAAAAAAGTAATTAAAACAATATAGTATAGTATGTCATATGAAATTTGCTAAAAAGGTGATCGTATCGTCTGTCATATAAAAGTCATCTGAAAGGTCGTATTGTAGTATGGTTTTAAAAAAAAAAAACGTCATTAAAAGAGTCATAGTATAGTATGTCATAAAAAAACCCCATCAAAAAGGTAATAGTATAGTAGGCCCTATTTCATAAAAAAGTCATTAAAATGGTCATAGTAGAGTATGTTTTTTGAATTTTTTTTAGTAAAATGTCATAGTATAGTATGTCATTAAGACAGTCATTAAATAATATAAGAAATCTATCTATCTATCTATCTATCTATCTATCTATCTATCTATCTATCTATCTATCGAGTAAGATATAAACACATCTTTATACACACCTTTGATTGCAGAAGTATCATATGCATCTCCATGTTTCCATCGGTGTTACACCTACCTTTGATGTTTCAGGGCGCTCTCTTTACATCCTGATGTTATCACTGTCAGAGAGGTGGAGGAGCTGGAGGTGGCAGGTGAAGGTTTGGGCACCTATTTGCCCCAAGTATGGCCTTCAAGGTAGGCATTCCCATCAGACTGTAACAATGATTGTAACTCAGACCTTAACCATCTATCAACCTGCCATGGCTGCTAGAGCTTTGATGGGGCAGTGAGGAGCCTGAGGGGCAGCACCTACTGGAAGACTGCTCTCAGGTCCTGATATAAAATTAGATATGATAGTTGATCGATGAGAGTTTACTAAGCCACTGCTGCACTTGGATGCTCAGTGTCTTCTATGTTTAATCTTTGACACTGGTGTCTGTCTGCTCTGGATTTTTCTTGATCACAGAAACCTCTATTTACAGCAAAAAACAAACAAACACTGTGAATTTATTTAAACATTCAGTAAAGAAAGCACGATTCTCTCAAAATGCAGCCTCACATCACACACCAGATATTGTGCACAAAAAGTTTTAAAAATGAGCAGAAAATGTTTCATTGCATGTAAAACAATATTGTGATTGTGTCTCAACTTGAAGGGGAACAGTTCATAAGTGTTCTTAATGGCACAAAATACCTTTCTGCTGGATTTCAATATCTGAAAATCTGTTTTAGATTTAGCCACACAATAGAAGGATGGATGTATCTTATTTGGTAAATTAATTTCTGGAGAAACTGGAGCTCTTAAGACAATCCCTGGTGTGTTGAAGTGTTTTTGTTGTTAAAATGAAATAACAGTAACCTTACAGAACAGATGCGGTCCAAATGCAGTTTGACAGTTTGTTTTTTTTTAAGAAAAAAAGGGTAACATGCAATTTTTACTCATATTAAACTAATAATTTTGCTGTTTATTTTTCAAAGAATGCATAAAGCAATAAGTCAAAGGTGTCGTATGTACACAGCTTTGGTCAAGGGGCTTCTTGTTATGTTTTATTCTTGAATAAGGTTTGTGACCTTTCATTCAGCAGACTTGGAGTAAAACATTACAGGATAATAATGAGACACCTCTGTGGCCTTTGGTGAACAATGAAAAGGGCAGACAGAGAAGCGATGGGAGAAAAATGAGAGCTGACCAGTGAAGCAGTCTGTGAAATCAAAGTTTGGAGTCTTGTGCTGCACTGGAGGGAGGAGGAGGAGGCCTTGTGCCTAATTGAGGTCAACTGACATGTTACATTTTTAACTTGTGCTGACATTTTATAGTCCGTGGGTTAGACTCTGCAACAACATGTCTGTGGTCTCACCTGTTTCTAGGGATCCGAACATCCCAACCATCCTAAACTGCTCTGGCCTGCAGACTGTTGCTGCTTCCTCTGCAAGCCGCTTTGCATCCCGCCTCCACCCCAGCTCCTCCTTTTTCTTGCTGTGTCTCACTTATCAATGTCATTTCTGTTTGTCACTGATGCTGCTCTGCTCTGGTCCTGGGGGGTCTTTGCTGCTGCTCTCTCTGCCTTAGGCTTTCCTTGTAGGTGCATGGAAGGGCAAGGAGGTTTGCTCTTGCCAGGCTTTCCTCGTTTGCACGTGGAAGGGCAGAGAGGTGTGCTCTCACTGCCTTAAGGCATCCCACGTAAGCATGTGGAAGGGCAGAGAGGTGTGCTCTCTCTGCCTTAACTTTTCCAGAAGAAGAAGAGGCTTTCTGTTCCTGTTCCTGACTGAATTATGCTTTCATGCACAAGACACCAGACTTGATTTATTTTTTCAACGATTTACACTGTAAAAAGTCACTTAAGCAGTGGAAAAGAAATGCTTTTGAATTTAATTTCCTCATGGCACACAGTACACCTACAACACTCTTTTTCTATAACAACATAATTACATTTGGAGTGTTCAAACTATAATGCACACCATGTATAGGACAACGTGTCTACATTTTAAAAAATGTGGCTTGTTTTTCAAAACACCTCTTTCCAAAATCCCGTCTGTGTCATCTGCATTGTGTTGGTCAGCCTCTATAACCGCCTGCTTGCAAACTTTTTCTCATTGGCTGAGAAGGGACAGAGACTGCATGTTTTCAGAGCTCCAAGTGGGACGTGTGGTGGTGAAGCAGCTCTTCCAAACACTCGTCTGTGCAGTCAGAAGAAGAAGGAGAGTTTTAACAGCTCATTTCCCACTTACACTGTCATGAACGATATCCAGTTGGCTCAGCTAGGGAGCAAGGATGCTCATAGAAAAAAATAAGAAACGGTAAGCACAGCAGAGTCTTTTTTGTTTTGTCTGTAAATTATGCATGGTAGAGAATACAATTGGACTATCTTTAAGTGTGACAACTATGTATAAGGGTATATCTGACATAACTGCACAACACTTTGAGTCTAGGTTAAAGCAAGACAGATGCCAATGGCAGAGTACATTTTCTATATTATGTTGTTCCCAGTCACCACACCAGAGAGGATAGATGAAAATTGATAGTTATAACTTCTGACCAACTGATTTTGGTTCCAGTGAAAGAAGAGATGTTTTTTCCAAGATATTTTATTTAGTTTTCAATTTTAATAACAAAACATGACCCAACAACAAAAAAACACACACACACGACAGTAGAGATAAAAAAAAGAGGGCACATTACAGACCTTACGTGACTGGAAAAAGAAAGAATCAGAGGGCGGCAGCATTGCATAAAGGCATACACATTACATGAGAACTCATTCATGTTCAGAATCAGAATGATTTTAACATCAACGTATACATTTTCTTATCACCAGTGTAACAACTTGCCATTGGTATGTGGGAAAGAAAAACCGAGCTAACATAAAGATTTTGTTTTGTTTTATTTTTCAGTGAAGATCCAAGTCTTTACTTTTATGTAAGACTACCATGCAACAAACTTTCACTGCAAAACTAGGACAAACATGCCTTGCTTATGAAACTTGTATGGACATACTATTCATTTACCAGCTGTGAAAACATCCCAACGGCTGGTATTGTCACCTTGTGAGTCTGTGTGTGTATGTGTGTGTGTCATCATGGCAAACCGACACTTATTATAGCGGCACCTGCCTCAGAAGGAATTTTGAGCACTTTGGTTGTCTGTCTGTGGACAGATTTTCCTCAATGCTGGAACATCACAGCTGTGCAAGATGCAGTCACGAAACTTCACAGGTGTGTAGTTGAGATCAAAATGAAGGTCAAGTTCCAAGATAGGTGTGGTCTGAGCAATAGCAATGGAAGTAGGGGGATACAGGGGGATGATCCTCCTGACAGCTGAACTTTTGTTTGGTATGCATTTTCAATTTCTCCTAGCTATTTGGGATTAGTAGGACCTACTTAGTATAAAAAATTAAACATTGTCATTGATAATAAAGTCCCAGTGTCCTCACATGAGTACTTTCTAATTAACAGTGTCCTTGCTTGTTACTGTTGCTAAAATTGGTCAAATTTGTTGCCATATCAAACTACAAACCTTATCAATCATAAATGAAGAAGTTTCATACATAAACTGTGATCAGGTTTTTGACCTTGTCTACTTTTGTGTCAGGATCAGCTGCAGACTGACTTCGCAGAGATGGCTGCCATCTTGTTTTTATATTGATTAGTGCATTGTGCTTTTGCTACCACTAGACAGGTCTAAGTTAAGCAGAATGAAGTATAAGGTGCAGTAAATCCAAAATGGGATGTCCTCATATGAGGGAATTTATGTATGGTGATCCCATTGCAAGACGTTCGCTAGTGAAAAATATATTCAACATCATTTAATATATCCTTCCATCCATTTTCTAACCGCCTATCCTCTTGAGGGTCGTGGGGGGCTGGAGCCTATCCCAGCTGACACTGGGCAAGAGGCAGGGTACACCCTGGACAGGTTGCCAGACTATTGCAGGGCTGACACATAGAGACAGACAACCACTCACACTCACACCTATGGACAATTTAGAGTCACCAATTAATCTGCATGTCTTTGGACTGTCGGAGGAGGTAGGAGCACCTGGAGAAAGCCGATGCTGACACAGGGAGAACATGCAAACTCCACACAGAAGGGCTCCCCCACCCGGAATCGAACCAGGAACCCTCTTGCTGTGAGGTGACAGTGCTAACCACCACACCACTGTGCTGCCCCATTTAATATATAGCTTAATATCAGTAGCTATATCAGTACTGTGTGATCATCATAGACATATGACAAAATACAATGAAATAAAAAGACATTCAGTGTGTTCCTTTTATACTCTGATATTAAATGTGTGAAGAAATGTAACACTTTTCTGATAAGTGGCAAAAACTCTTAATGTTCTGCATTATTACAGATACATTATTTGATATTTTTTGTTTCAGAAATGCTGTTTTATTAAAAGTATGTCAATACATTTAATGCACAATGTGCATTTTTTGTCTGTGCACAAAGATGAGCAGCATAAAGACACATACTCACCTTTGATGAAGTCTCCAAACAAACGTCAAATCTCAAATGTCTAGGTTTGTATTACATCATAGTGTGTTATACAATATGGACTCTCTCTCTCTCTCTCTTACTCTTACATTTGCCCCAGCTGTTCTGCTGAGATTCCTGACAAAACATTTTATTGGAGAGTAATGCTTCCACTGCCAGTATGTAAATATACTCATTAAACCAGTAATGCTGTTATATCATAGAAAGATACCGTATCATACAGTATACTCCTCTCATGAGTTTTCCACTGTGTCTCTTTTGGCCTCACACTAATTACGTTATATCAATTCAACGTGACTCAACAAAACCTCTTTTTCCGTCCTTTTCAAATGTTTGAAATCAGCGATGTGCACATTTCACCAGCGCTCAGTGTTTATCTTACAGACTGGATGACTGTAATAGAATTACAGTTTGCAGAGGGGTATACAATTTCAAACCTCTTCACTTCTGCTCTAAATTAATTGGCTTGTTTGCCCCCTATGAGCAATCATGCAGCACAGTAATTAGAGTAATCATTGTTCCATAGTTTGACTAAACTGGCACCACGCTGCGTTCACTGCCTCTCATAAGGAAGCTTTGTGTATTTTCATCGACTGTGTTGAACTCTCCACTTGCATTAACGTTTATGGGTTCAGACTGGATTCACAGCTTACCTTTTATAGCAAACTTGCAGATTCTTTGTAGCATAAAAGGAAGTTCCACTTGGAAACATTTGATCCATGTTCACATAATATGTTGTGATATTGAATTTATGTTTGAAGGTATTTAGAGTAGTACCCTATAGATGAGAGCACACGCAGCAGAATATGTTTACAGGGAGCACACATAGTTGTTTTTTTTTTACCACCAAAGTTTTTACTTTCTATTGACTGCAAAGCTCCAGAGTCTCATACAAAAGGAGCTCTGTGACTGTGCTGCAGCTCCTTTGGCCCCCCTCTTGTTTATTTTGGCAAATGTCTCACCATGTTTCTCATCTTTTTTTTTTGTTTCTGCAGTAGGTTGGAGAAAAAGTAACCCAAGAAGTATCTCATGTGTAAAACTTTTATAGCTTCTGCACTCAGATCAGTTGATAGACGATGTGCTGCGTTTGATCTCCACGTCCCGTCTTTGCTGTGTCAGAGTGGAAGCAGCAGGTGTATCCTAGAGGAGCCTGTGAACTGGGCAGATGGATTTGTGGTGGTGTACAACATCGCTGACCGACTGTCCTTCCTCAACGCCAAAAGCATCCCGCTGCAGATCAAAGGGAGCTGTGAGGGGTGAGTGACCGTAGTCTGCTGGGAGTGGAGCCGAGCTGAGGGATTTACTTTGATGAGCTAATGAGTCCCATTCCTGAGATGAATGTATGTAGGCCTATCAAGGTGAGGATCAATGTGGCATGCTGCAAGTTAAGGACTGCATTCCAACACGCTGGACTGGGATGAGCAGAAGTATCCCTGTGTGAAGTATAGTTTCACTTTGTAGTCAAACAGAATCTACATGAACCCATCACGCTGTGTTGAGGGCCTTTTGATTTTGGATTCAGGCTGTATCTTTGGGGAACGGACCCTCAGAGCTCCTCCAAGTTCATTAGCCGGATAAATAATCCCTGAACACTTTATAAAAACTTTTATGGTAATTGAAATGGGATAAAATATAGATAAGAACACTTATTTTGGTTAGGGTTTTTGCAAAAAGAAGATTAAGGTTCCTTGAATGGTGCATTTCTTTTACCAACATATCGTAAGCAAGATTTAAAACAGTTAAGGAGGACACAGTCAGGGGCAATGTCTTTGCTGCATTACATCGTCTGTCTGCACTTCACTGGAACCATTTAATGACTCCCATGACACAACCTCCAGCTAACACCAAGTGAAAACCAACATAAACACTCAGGGAGAATACTTCCACTTCCAGGAGGTGTCTGCAGCAGAGGAATACTCGGAGGTATCCAACCTCTTCACAAAAGTCATTTGTCATGTGATGGAGAATCTTAAGCACCGTGCAGACCGCAGACGATACAGTGGCTCCAAGTCCATTGACAAAGCCATCAATAATGTCTTTGGTAAAAGGCGGAAGTCTGTCTGATGGAGGAAATCAGCGGTTACTAATTGTAATGTATAGTAGGCTATGTAGCTAAAGGACAGTCATGTCTATTGGTCAACAAATATCTGGACATGCTTAGCTTTTCAAAATATCAGTTTTAAGGAAATGGAATGACATCTTTTTTTTTTTTTTTTAAGTTTTTTTTTTTTTTTTTTGCCTTTATTAGACAGGACAGACTAAAGCATGAAATGGGGAGAAAGAGGGGATGACATGCAGCAAAAGGGCTGCAGGCTGGAAATGAATCCGCATTCGCTGCCGCAAGGACAAGGCCTTTGTACAGGGGCTGCCTGGTCTGACCACTGAGGTACTGGGGGCCCAAATGGAATGACATCTTACATAGAAAAAAAGATACATTAAAATGTCAGTGTTCTTCTTAAGGATATAAATCCAGACTGAGGCCACATGTCGAGCTTAAATGTTTCAGTTCAATTGTCCAGTAGACCGACTGAGAAGCAGACATTAAAATTCAGGCTGTCCAAATAAGACTTAAGGTTAAAGATTTACAGAGGCCCCTCTAATGCTTTAAATTGCACACAAATGGAACCGGAGCTTAACTCAGTTAAAACAGTTTGTTTCAGTAGGTTTCCTGTTGTTCCAAACTCTTAGGAAAAGGAACAATATAATAACAAAAAAAAAAACAATGTAAAAACTGTCTGAACAAATAAATAATAAAGTTTATTCAAAACAATTAAATGAAAACCAAAGAGTATTAAAGCAGCAATAAAATAAAATAAAATATAATAAAAAAATAATCTGTTCTGAGTTTGGAGTGCAATAATCTACAAAGACATTTGGGAAAAGTTGTGCAGTAGTTTTGATGTTACAGGAAACTGAATTCTAAATTTTCCTGTAAGTGCGGAGAAAACAGACCTTTGGAGATAAAAGCTGGTGTCCAGGTGAGAACATGAAAAATATCTATACACATGCTGATGTCTGGCTGAGTTAACAATAGAGCATAAGAGAAAGAGTTTGCTTTCAGAGCTGCTTTAATTATAAAAATAAATTGTTTGAACGCACCCCTTCTTAACCTTTCATTTATAATGCCATTTAGTTTTCCAAATAATTATTAAAAATCGTATTTTATGAATATACTTAATTGGCAATCTGTGACTACAGCTGACAAACTGCAAATAAACTGCAAAGTTCTATCTTTATGTTATTTCTATACAGATAACCAAGGTTAAATTAATAGTAATAATAATAAACTTTATTTATAACACACTTTTCACACAGAGGGTGTAGTTTAAAGTGAATTACAATGAGAGGGAAATGTTCTAAAATTAATTGTAAAAAAAAGAAAGAAAAAAAAAGAACACTAACTCAGACAAACCCTCCTGTTTTGTCCACTAGATGGAGACTAAGGACCAGGGAATATCAAGGATACCACAGGGGAACATTCAGCTCCCCATTCGTTTATATAAAGGATAATTTACGGTTATTGTGCACGTTGTAAATTCGGTCACAGTCCTGTCGTGCTCACGTTAATCTTAAATACGGTGTACTCCACGTCGGCCAACACACAAGCCACCAGGGGCGCTGCAAACCCCTGACAGCCGCTGAAGGAGACGAAGCCCTGCTCAGTCATCACAGCTTTGTCCCTCGTCGCTTTCCCTAGTCACTCGCGATTTTTTTTTTCACATCCTTTATTTAAACAGCAGAATGTAACAACGGGCCAGTTGGACATATAAAGCGAAAAAGTTTTGGCGCTGCGAACCTACAAAATGAATGTGACCGAGTCTGAGAGGTAGGAAATTGTTCTTGAATCTTACAACAGCAGCAGTCACATTTTACACAAGGCACATTCACGTGTGTATTTTTTATTTTTTTTAACCTGTCAGTTAAAGGCAACGCTTGTACGACTTCATGTTTCGTTGCCATGACAACGTGTGGCATGGGGTAAATGTTAGCATACATAAAAAATGACTTAAAGCTTTCTGCGCTGTTTTATCTCTCAACAACAGTAACTTTAACTCATTTTGTTGTAACGTTACAAGATGAACAGCGACACAGTGGCCGTTAATCAGTCGTCTTTATATTGTACATGTATTGGCATTTAAATAGGCGTTAATTAGCTAACTTATCTGTAAAATTATTAGCTTTACTCATGTGGTAGAGAGTTAGCATAACTATGTGAGGAATTTAAAAGCACAATAATTCCCATTAACTGTAACGCTAACAGCAAGATTATTTAGAACATTTTATAACAGGAAGATGCCTTCACTGACCCATTCAAGTTAACTGACTACCCTTATTAGTTTAGGTCACTGCTACAGTAGCAAAGAGCAGTCCATGTCAGTTTGTCTAAAGGCTTCAAGCGTAAGTACAGTGCTAATTTTGAATTTTGAGCCTCATTATGTGTCATAAATGAGTCGTATTTGTGCTGTAAACCTCTGTTAATTTCTTGGTCATTTTAATTCAAATATATTGTGCATGTTTTTTTCATATTCTTTATTATAACTTTATTCTGTACTTAATGTTTCTTGATTTTTGCAACACTTGCTTTTCTTTTACTATGTTTACTGTAAAACTTAAATTAGTAGCCTGAGCTATTATTTGCTTAAATCCCTGAAATCAGCGGGCCTATATTTGGGACAGGTGTTTATATGGGACAGGCCTTTAATTCCTTTCAAATAAAACTGTTGCTCGGCAAAGATTCGGAAATCCAATCAAATTGTTAATTTAAACCAGTATGAATATTACTCATGTAAAAATTAGTATTCAGATAATATATCAGTTATGAATCATTCATCTGATCTAGCTCAGACAGACAGTGCATTAGACAGAGAGAGAGAGAGAGAGAGAGAGAGTTACAGCACTCAGCATATCAACACACCACTTCACCCTGTTAAAACAATATTCACAACTTGGATACATTTTATGAAAACCCCTCTGATCCTTTTAATCCGAGGACCCTTATGGACTAAAGGAATATGAATAAGGGTAATCAAGAAATGGATACATAATTTGAGGTAGCCATCAACCCGCTTTTATACATCCGAAGGGCATCTATAACAAAAATGAACTGCTTGGCAACCAGACCAGGCATCTGCGTAATTGAGACAGGCATGTATTTGTATTTGTCAATGTGTAGCCATATCAGGCTAGTTATAGGGACTGGGCGTTTAATTGGGACAAGGCTTTTAATTGAAGTTTTATAGTATGTTATGTAACAATACACAAAAGTAAATAGACATTTTTCGCAGCAGACATGTGGACTTGCCACTGTAGGAAAAGCACGGTTGAAAGTGAATATTAACCATGGCTCAGTTCCATTAAGTGTGCCACTAAGCTATTCCAGTGAGCCAGCATACACAATACCAGGACCTGCCGTAAATGGAATGCAGCTATCATTAATGTTATTAAATACACCTGTGCTTTTCCTATGGCGACAAGCTAAAAATATCTGCCATGAAAAAGGTCTATTACTTGTATGTGAAGACCTACTTGGAAGTGATGCAGTCAAGACCACCTAAACTGAGACCAAGTCATGAGCAAGACCAGGGGTATAAATATGGACAGTACAGGTAGTGCGGTTGCCCTGGGGGCTGAGGGGTAGTGGGGCTCGTAGTGAGAGTGGGCCCTTACAAGTGATTCAGATTCCTTTAATATTTGTGTTCAAAGAAGAATGATAAAAAAGAATGTCCCTAATTTTAAAAATGATGCCATTTGCTATAGATGGCAAGTCTTTTTTGTGTCAAGACAATACATGCATGATAGCGTGCACTAGGGCCCATCAAATAGTGTCACTGGGGCCCTTCGTAACTTCCTTATGCCACTGACCAAGGCCTAAATGTTTCGAGACCAAGACAAGACCAAGACCAGACCAGTGCGACTCTGACTCTTCAGGTCACACTTGAAAAATGTGTAACGTGATGGGGTCAACGTTCCCATAAAAACACCCACAGAAAACAAATGAAGTTTCCTATTCACTCACCTCTTTTATTGCCATATATCCTGTATGGCTGTATGTATAAGTATCATGAAAATTGTTTTGCTGAATTAACCAACAATCAATGCAGAGGTCAAGTTTATGTGCGGGAATTTTCCTTTGTTTTTTATGAGCATACAAATACAACAAACACTAGGGAGCTCAAATCAATTTAACCATCTTTATTCAACATTCTTCTTTTGCACAGACAATTTAGTGATATCTAGGCAGTTGTGGTCTTGACAGATTATGAAATAAAATCCTGGCTCCTCTTTGTCTGAGACCGGGTCAAGATGAGTAAGAATGCAATAGAGTCTGAGACAGGACCAAGACCTTCAAAAAGTGGTCTTAAGACTAGGACCAACTTTGAGTACTACAACAGCGCTACTTGGCAAAAACAAATTCTAATTTTGATAAATGTTAGGTTGTCCTGCATCTTTTGTTCTAACTGGTTAATTTTTAGTGAAGAGTGTCAACATTAGCAGCTTGGCAGTTTGACAATGAATGATTTATAACTGAAGGTGTCGACATGTGTATTCTGATACGAATGTGCTGAGTTCTCTCCGGGTTGTCATTGAAATGAATTTGATTTGTTCTTGTTTCTGCTATGGCCTACATTTTTCTAGATGTCTGCCCTCCTAGCTTCCCAAGGCTGAGCCCAGCAAGGGCAGAGATTAGCTTTAACCAGGATTAAACCAATGAGAAAATTTGAATTTGTTGGCCCTTATCTCATAGCAACATGTGGAGTGCTCTGAGCAAATGGCAGAATTTGATCTTTTCCTTCCTTTTGGCAAAGCATGTTTTCTTGCCAGTAGACACTTATCAAACATGACCATTGGAGACAGAAGGAATTCTTGGAGCGGCCTTTAAATGATTTGTTTATAGGGACACTACATGCCTTGACGTTGCTTGCTTGCTAAGTGTAGGAATAGCAACATAAAGCACCTCCTTTCTGCCAGTCCTGCAGCTGTCTGGTATATCCTCACAGCTCTTTAGTAAGTCCGTTGCATGCTTTAATGGCTTAATGTCGATGTGTTCCTCTTGGTATATTACATTTAGACCACAAGCTTTGATAATCTCTCTGCACAATATTAGGAGTCACCTCATAACTTAGTGGAGTAGATGGGCTCTAGCTATATTTGCATTCTAAACATGCAATTTCTTGCCTCATCAGGTAATGTAATTCCACGCTTCATTAGGACTGTGAAGTTTATCATTTGTCATCAAAGCCAAGCTGTCAATAAATGATTAAGTTTCACATGAGGAAAATGTAATATTTGGGCTCAAGCAAAACGGATAGCAGTGTACATTTTAATTGCAGTAAGTAAGATTTTGTTTTTGTTTGATTTTCAGGCTGTATTTTAGAGGCTGCCTGTTACAGCTTGAGGCACCGTCATTAGAGAGCTGCTTAAGCCTAATTTATTCTGCTATTTATTCCATCAAAGAAAGCAAAGGCCCTGTACAATAATTGAATCGTCTAATATCTTGATGGTCTGGTTGAGATTGAAAAGTGGTAAATGTTTTGACGTGCTGGTTTCAGTAGCATATGCCATTTCTTTCTGGGACACATCATTACTGACTTTGGTATGCTGCAGTTGTTTTACTTGTGAATGCTGCTTACAAACAGCATTATGGCTGCAAATAATGATTATGTCCATCATCAATTAATGCGTCTAATTTTTGCGATTAATCCATTAACCATTTAGTCTATATAGTTTCAGGAAATGTTGATAAAGGCCCATCATTTCCCAAAGCTGAAGATATCTTCACATTTCTTGTTTGGCCAAACAGCAGTCAAATGTTTTCAATTATATAAACAGAGAAAAGCAGAAAATCTACAAAAAGCTGAAACAGTTCTTTTTATTTCTTGATAAATGACGGAGACAATTAATTACCAGTCAATTCACTTAAATTGCCACAAGTTGGTGGAATTTGTTTCTGGCACAGCATGGGGACAAGACTCAGTTCACAGCAGCAATGCACAGAAAAAAGGTATAAATTGACAGCAGTCGTATATGCCAGTATTTGCCATGTATGAAACATTGTCAGAATAGTTTTTGTCCTGTTCCACAGTGCAGGACGTAAAGAACACTGCAGGCCCAAAGGCAGGGATACTTGCTTTGCTCAGAGGCCATTTCTGCAAAATGACAGGAGGCCAGGGGCCACTTATTAAACAAAAATTAATAATATCTATCAGTACTGTATAATAAATTAATCCCCTGTTTTCAACCTTTAGACATTTACTGTCTTCCCTCAGGGCAGTTTGTTTTCTCTGGGTACTCCAGCTTCCTCCCACAGTCCAAAGACATGCAGGTTACTTGGTGACTCTAAATTGCCCGTAGGTGGGAATGTGAGCATGCATGGTTGTCTGTCTCTATGTGTCAGCCCCTTTGATAGTCTGGAGACCTGTCCAGGATGTACCCCACCTCTCACTCAGTGTCAGCTGGGGAAAGTTTCAGTGCCCCTGTGACCCTGTACCAGGATAAGTGGCTATGTCCCTCATCTTTGTCAAGAGGCAAAGCAAGCATTGGCACAGGTCAGATGTACGCAGGGGTGGTTCTATGGACATGCAGGGCTTAGCCTGGACCTCGGGGAGTCCAGGGGATCCCCCTTGGCACCTAGAAATAAAATAAACAAGCTCTATTTTGATGCTTCTTTTGCCTTTTTCAGACTGCCATCCCCAATTATTTTTTGGGCATATCCAGATTGTATCAAGATTGTATCCAGACTGATTTTAGGAAGTCTGGACAGCAAAAAACAAACACATAAAATGGGATATTTGCAAACCACATTTGGAGGTGGTTTGATATGCGACTCCAATTGGATTTCTACAGGTGCGTCTCAGCCCGAATGCTCTGGCTGCTCAAATTGGATGTCAGAGTGTCTTTGAACACAGCATGCAATGATGACGTCAAATCAGAGTGACGGAAGTGCCGAGCAGATCCATGCTGCTCCTAGAAGAGCGCGAAAGAGGACAGCCTGTGCACCAACAGTATTTTGGACAGATTCCAAAATAGTTTGGAGGGCAAAATGATGGGCCCCATTTCTCATGCTCTTGTGCTAGAGAGTCACATCACCAGCGTTGCTACGTAGTTACTGAAGCCTACGTCATTACCACAGTAATCTATGCAGTTAGGTTAGTGATATTTGGATCCACAAATCTGATCTGATTGAAAGTTAATGTTATTGTGAATTAGAAAATGGTGGGCCATTGGCACCCTTTCACAGGCCTAATCTGGCCCTTGGGCCATAAGTTGAGTATCACTGCTCTTAGGGCTAGTAGCAGACTTATTGACTATACGGGTAGAGGACAGAGTAAATATGTATTACCCTGAGTTAATGAACAAGCAAGTTTAAGGGAAGAAAAGTTACACAGGATCGGAGTCATCCTTTGTATGTCCATGCTCTCATTGTTCCAAAGTGACATTGATTTTGTGTTCTTAGACAGTATCCCCCACACTCCCGGTCATTAGGCCCTACCCATATTTGTTCACTCAGTAGTCAAATAAACACAAGTTGCTGTCTAACAGAATGATGGAGGGCTGAGGCAGGAATGGGCTTGACTTGTGATGAACTGTTGGCTCTAATTACTTCCTGCTGAAACTGGAGATGAGGACAACTCAATGTAAAAGGTGAACTGCAGCCTGTGTCTGCTTGGCGTCGGGGTGTGTACTGATGTTTGCTCATCTTTCCACATGTCTGCCAGTGAACAAAGACCATTATGTTTTGACACTGTTAATTCCTACTGTCTATGATTAAGTTTTTATTTTAATCATTTATGCTTGGATCAGTCCCCCAAATGTGTAGAGATCAAAAAACAGAGATTCACACACAGAATATGATAATACTATATGTTTCTCTGACTTAATCAAGTCAACAGAGAGGAATTTAAACACTTTAGATGTGTTTTTCTAAATTTCATGTTAGTACTGCTGATGTACTGGTACCTGGACCGAGAATTTAGGCTTAATGGAAGGCATTTTAGGTGAACAGGTGGCACAGCGGCTCTATTCTTACCCACCACTGCTGAGTTTTTGTTTCCAGCAATTTGGTCATGCAGCAAACACAACCAGCCAAGTTGCAAGCCAGAAAAGGATTGTGTCCTTGTCACTGCATTAGTGATTTTTGAGTGTAGTTTAGGTCAGCTTCACCGAAGAGTGGTGGGATTTGGGAGGAATAGCAGGAAACTCTTGCCTGTTACAGTCTGCTCTCTTGGTGAAGTTGCTTAGTTACTGGTGGATAAAAAGAATTTGTAGCTTTTCTCAGTAGCATGTACAATTTCTAAGACTTTTTTAAACTTGACTGTAGAGGTAGAGGCACTGTATATATTGATCAGGGTTCAAATGCAGTAATCTTGAGTGCATTGGATGCCAAGTCTGAACATTTCTGGATTGATTGTCTTCCTGCAGCCCTCAATTTGGGTTTGTGGTCAGGTGCAAGCTACAGTTAAAGCATTTGAAGTCATTAAGTTAAAAAACAGAAACAAGTAAGTAATCTTTTTTTATGTTTTAATCTGTAGTTTGACTTGTAGTGTTAGAATCACAGGTCCAGAGACAAGCCCAGGCTTAAAGCAATTTAAGACCTGTGTGTGTATTTGTAACCCTTTATAAGGTCAGACTTCTCACCTTGACCTGACCCTGATATCCAGTTTCCTTTGCATCGGGGATCTGGGGTTAAGGATTGGACACATCTGTCTTGGAGACACCTGAGATGCACAGGACCTCCCTCCTCCAGCCACTAAGTCCCCAGTGATACACTCATCAGATGCCTCTGTCTTCCACAAATGAGCTGTGATTGAGGTGATTGGAATTTCCAGAGGCTGTCATAATCGTTTTGATTGGAAAATAGACGGGAGATAATGGGAGAGACAGGCCTGTTATGAGAGCCCTGTCAGGGCTAAAATAATGCATCAGAGTGAAGAGGTTAAAGACACCGCTTCCTTGTTAATAATTAATTGCTGTGCATGTGGTGGATCCACTTCATCGCTCCCAGTCATCACTTGATAATTGCTTTACATTTAATTTGGCTTTAGATACTGTTTTTCAAGTTGGGTAAATTGTGCTTAAAGTTAATATGGGCTCAGACAGAGACAGCAGTTTGGTCATGAAGTGTGATTAAAAAAAAAAAAAAAAGTGACAAGTTAGACCAGAGGAAGTAAAGAGTCAGTGCTGTACACGGCTTCTCAAAGTGGAAACTTCTTGAATTATTTATTAACTTTTTTAAAACACTAACAAATGAACTGATTTAAAAATAATGTCTTCAATATGGGTAAATTAAGCTTAAGAAACTAGCATTAATGATACTGAAACAGTTAGTCAAATGACAGAAAATGCATCACGGTAAGGATAAAAGACAATTAATAATAGTACTCTACTCATGATAGCTGCTTTGTTCTGTTCATTGTAAATGTAAGGCCTTTGGGATATTGTACTGATTTGCCAAAAGCTCTGATGATTAGAATTGATGGTAAACTGCATCACTAAGTAATTAGAGAATCACAGTTGGACTGACTTGCTTTGGTTTACGAGGAGATGTTTGGTCGAATAGTCCTTTTTTAATGTTGGGCATGTCCTTGTAGCAATCGGTCACTAATGCAAACGATGCAATATTCACTAACACGTGTTGATCTTGAATAAACACTTGATTTTAAGAAGTCCTTCTCCACAGCTGCACAGATTTTTCTGTTATAATAACAAATCAGAGAAAGGCAGTTTTATTATCTCTGCCACGGATGGTTCGGGTTGTTTGTTTGTCTGTTTGTCAGAAGGATTATGGAGAAACTGCTGGCCTGATTCTAGGTTATTGGGTGTAGCATGGGCCAAGGAAAGGCCCATTATGTTTTGGAATAGACTGGAATCATGGGGTGGATAAACAAATGATGTCTCACTTCTGTTAACATTGCAAGACAGAGCATTTGGTCTTAGTAAATACCGTACATCTTTAAATCCAGTCAATGAAACATAACGACACAATGACTTCATATCACAATCCATATTGGTACCAGTAATCTTCTAGATTAGCCTTCACATACAGTTGCTCAAACTTATAGGAAGCAATCAGTATGGGACACTCTGGGGCAGTGGTTTCATGGAAGAACTGGTACAATTGTCCTGTTTTTTTCCCCTTCTTCTTCAAACTAAGGTTTGGCTACCATAGACTGTATATAAGGATGGACGATGCGTCTCTTCTTACCCCCACTGCATAAAAATGAAGCCAGAATATTGTAGATATGGCCACAGCCATCTTGTGCTGGTGACGTCATTTGGAGCCAGAGTCTGTGCAGTAGCGATCTCTGGTGTCGAGTTCTCATCCAAACATTAATTACGAACAGCACCATAGATCGTGAGCACATTGATTACCACACACATTTGTTGGTCATGACGTCAAATCCTCTTTTATAGCACCAAATAACTAATTAAAACCAATCTTATCAGGAAACTGCAGCCAGCCACCAGGGGGTGATCATGATGTTTTGGCTTCACTTTTAACGAGTTGTCGTGTCGTCCAGCTTTATTATACAGTCTATGGTTGCTATGTGTGAAAATGTAAATACACACATCATGCAACTAATTGAAGTCTTACTCACAGACAAATGTGAATTGTCTGCAAAAAACTTTAACCTGAGATATTATGGAAAAGTTTTTGGACTTTATGCTTAACAAGAACATGCATAATATTGATTGCAAATTAGAAGTATATAATAAATGCACAGCTGGAATGACAAGGCTTTAGCTGGGCACAACCATATGTTTACATGATTGGTAAAGTTTTGGAAATAAATCCAGACATAGGCCTGTGTAGTGGTTTCACTTAATGATTTGCATTAGAGCTGCAGCTAACAATAATCTTCATTATCGGTTAATCTGCCCATTATTTTCGGATCAATCGTTTTGTCAATACACTGCCAGAAAATATTAAAACATGCTGTGTAATCCTGTGTAATTTCCCAGAGCCCAAGGTGACATCTTCAAATGGTATATTTTATCCAATCAATTGATATTGAGATATTAAATGATAATTTGATTATCAAAATGGTTGGCAATTAAATTTCTGCTGATGAACTAATAAATTAATTGACTAGATGTTGCATGTCATAGAAGACTGGACCATTGACCAATGAGTTCTGCGCTCTCTGGGTGCCCTTCTAGTTTGAAAAGTATTTCTGGAATTTTTTTCATGGACTTGTGTCCTATGGCCTGACAAAAAAATTCAGAGCGATAATGAGTGCCTTCTTCTTCTATCTCTAGATGACAAAAGTCTATGTCAGTGGAATGGGCATGAACATGGTGTCCCCATGGACCAGCAGGGACACACTGGAGAGGAATGTGCCCATAATACGCCTGAAAGACTATGCTGACCTCCGGGTATGGAAAGCTTCTTTACATGTTTCCACTGCAGACCTGTGTCTGCATGGAGCTTTCATCAGACCACCACTGATGAAGAAGTCACATATACTCACTGGTGACCTCTATAGTACACTGTTATCTGCACTGGAGGAGGATCAAACTTCACTTTGCTGCTGTATAGTCCCCCTTCAGTGGGGAATTTGACTGCTCCCTTTGCCAAATCTGAAGCAGCCAGTGCTCAGCCTTGCATGCACGCAGATAATGATCAAGTTAATTAGACCTGAGATTGAACGAACTGCAACAGCAACTTAATCATTTGTAACTTGATTAGAAATACTACATTCTGCACCTCCAGAGACTGAAAATGTTCAATGTTTTTTTTTTTCCAGAGAGCTTGAAATTAGGATGTACTTTAGAATTCAGGTCTTGAGTTAAGACATAATGTTTCTGTAATCCAAAACAGTGAAATGATCCTAAAGTCGTAAACAGGAGCTCAAGGGAAATCCTCTACTGTCTCTGATTGACAGTGAGCAGGCGTAGATTACAAATGTATTCATGTTTTCTTTCTTGTCCTTATAGGCAATCTATGAATTTGGAAGAAAATTAGGTCACGGTAGCTATGGAACTGTTTATGAAGCCACCCACATTAAGACACAGACAAAATGGGCTATTAAAGAGGTTTGCAGACCAGCGGTGAGTGCATTTGGCATCCCTTTAGGAGGCCTGTATTTTAATGTGATAAACACTCGCACTAATAAGAGTTTAATGTTTGGAGAGAAACAACCACAACTATGATGAAACTTAATCAGCTGTGATGTGACTCTCTGTCACTTCAGGCAGGAAGTCAGAGATCCAAGATGCTTGAACAAGAACTGAACATTCTCAAAGAAGTGAATCACGCTCACATAATTCATCTACAGGAAGTCTACCACACGGCCAAGGTGAGCACTGCTATCCTTCAAGTCAAAAAGAAGCCTAATTAAGAGAGTGGATTACATGTAATGCATGTGACATATAATAATCTCCTATTACTGTGTTTCTCTTCAGAAGTATTACTAATAAGAAGACAGGAGTAAACTGTGTGGTCAGATGCATTTAGCTTTGTGCTTGTTTTTAGATGACTTACTTGGTTACTGAGCTGTGCAGTGGAGGTGATCTGAGGCAGCTGCTGCAGAGGAAAAAGTTTCTCACAGAGGACGAGACAAGGCACGTCATCTGTAGCGTAGCCGATGCTGTTGTCTACCTTCACAAAAGAGGTAACATCATTGTCATGTTATTGATTGACATTTTGGTAGTGTTATAAAATACATTGGCATTAGCTGAAAATCTAATATTTGATGACCTCCATTAAGAAATTACTGATAGGGGTGTTTACAGGTGAGGTAGGTCTTGTAGGCAGGTTGTAGGTTTTTTCAACACTGGTGGGGAGACACATAGGAAGTGGGGGGCTTGGGGTTCTTTCTCAAGGAAGGATTTTCCTGCATAATGGTGAATTGTTCTGCACCCATTTGTGTGTCAGCACTAATTTATGGTGGAAATTTCTGAGTGGCTACTTCAGTGGTTTTATTTTGGGGTGGGGTGGAGAAATCTACACCTACGCAACACCCAGGTGTGGTTACTATTGCAACAGACATGACACTTGTAACCAGAAGACAAGTGAAACAATGCTATTCACCTTGTTGTTAAGTTACTTTCAGCCCCGTTTCCACTGCAAACAGTACTCTTTCATGTGGGCGGGGTTATTGTTACTCACTGCTCCGTCCAGCACTTACTGTAGATGGAAGTCACTTTGTTTATCGTCCACAGATCGAGGCTGCATGCCGACATTTTCTGAACAAAATAGAACAGGCTGCAGTGAGTCTCTCTCCCCTAGATATTAAAAAAATAGCGGGTTTGTGCATTTAGTCCTTCTCAGGCAAGCTCAGGGTTTAGCGTTGCCAGAGCCCACAGGAACAACGCAATACTTTTTTTTTTCTCCGAGTAAGGATTAGAATATTTGCCCTTCACATATCCCGGTCAAAATTAATATGTATTAAAAGTGTATGTCCTATAAAAACTAAAGTAATCGTCAAAGTGGTTAAAGTGGAATTTAAGGTGAGTTGATGGATTCATGTTGTCAACTCATGCATAGAGTAACATTACAAGTTAACGCTCCACCTTTAAAGTCGCCAGCAGTTGGCACAGTGAATTAAGCTTTTTTTTCAATCAGACTACAGCTGCTGTGAGAGGCAGCAAAACATCATTTCATTTTATAGTTTTAGTTTAATAATATATGGAAAACTCTACGGTATGAACAGTGGTTACATAAGTCTCAATACCAGCCAATACTCAGCCCTGAGCAGAGTGACCGTCCTCTATTGACCAATCAACAGACTGCAGTGTTCACAACTCCTCCTTTTAATACCAGATCTGTGAGCTAGGTACCCCAACAGAAGGGGGGACCAAAAATGGGGATGATAAGGCACGGTTCCATTGGTACCATCCACAACTTTTCACAGTGGAAACGGGGCTTTATGTTCTTACAGTAATATGACTTTGTGTGGACAAAGTCATATTACATTAAATTTTAGTCTTGAGTGTTTTATATTTTATAATAAAGTGCTCAGTTGGAATTAGGAAAACACCTCAGGCCAGGTTCAGACTGTGTTTTGAATAAAGTGTGCCTCAGATAAGTTATAATAGTGCCATGGTGCCATTATTACACTGAAATTGTGTTGCCCTCAGTGACGTGAGATTCCTTACCATTAAGGCTTTCAGTCATTAAAGACGGGTGGCTCATTCTGATTAAAGAGAATTAATAAACAAATTCAAGTGAAAAAATATATGATACACATTTTAATTAAATCTCCACATTTTACTGGAAATGTTGTTTCCCCCTTTAATGGTGAAATCTGTGGTTAGAGGTAATTTAGGACATTGCCTGGCAGTGAGGCATCATTACATGTGGTTAATGACTAATTTACAACAAGCCAGGGAGCAATACTGATTAATAGGTGTGTTTTCACATGGAAAGTCCCTCTGTGCTGGTTTCCTGCCCTCTATAGAGACTAATGACACTAATGAGAAAGCGCTGGCTTTGAATAGCCAGAACCTTTTTGTCAAATGACCATGAAGCTTAAATTTGTTTGGGCTTTCTGAAACTATCCAATGTTTTTGCTGTTCTTGGTGCTTTTTTATTCAGCTGTTAGGATTTGGAGTTATATAGATCCAACTGTTTTATGATTTCTCAGCGAGTCACCAGAGCGATGATTACTGAAATATAATGTACCAAAAATCATATTATAGTTGGTAATTATGACGTGATGTCCTCTTGGCAGTATTTTAATGAATAACCAAAAGAAATGCAGAACTAAGGAGTGTATTTTAGTTGCCAGCGAGGAGACAATAAAACAGGTAAAACTGAACAGAAATAACAAACTTATACGGATAAAGGAAAAAAGAGCTTTTTCAGGTGTTTGCTTTGTGCACACCAGGTGGTCTAACTTACCTTTCACACACCATCAACACTGTTGCGTTTTTATAATTGGCTGCTTCAAACAGTGCAGCAAAAAGGACTGCCCAGGGCAAATTGTGTTTTTCCTCTTGCCTTCTCTCACTCCAAGTTTTGTTAACGAGGCCCTTTAGCCTGGCCTACTGTAAGCAAGGTAAAGACATCAATGTGTTAGTGGGTGAAAACATATTGTATGTTTATTCTGGTGACAGACATTAGCAAACCATATTGCACTTAACTCTGAACACAGACTTGAGAAAACCTGAAACACAGCAACTGCAGAGTTGTGTGATGCCTCTCAGTGTTTTCATCTCTATGAGCATCCCCTTTTCACCCATTTCACCATTGTTAATATAAAATTATTGATATGAATTTTGATTACAACAACTAACAACAACACTTACATCCAGTGTTGGGGAGGCTACTAAAGCATTGCTTTGCAAGTTACCAATTACTTGACACTGGAAGATGTTAAACTACAGCAAAACTACCCCAGGGAGAAATCTAGTTTGGTTAACTTAAGCTACTTTGAAAAAAAAGTAGTTCAGACAACTTAAAAAAAAAAAAAAAAATCAAAATGTGAAACTAAATTATAACAAAATATAAAAAAGCACCATTTCAGAATACATTTAATTTAATTTAATTTATTATTTAACCAGAAAAAAAAAATCTCTTTTTCAAGAGTGTCCTGGCCAAGACAGGCAGCAACATAAGTTACAGACAGACAACAAATACAGAATAAAAAATGTAAAGCTGTAAAACAAGCAGTATAAAACACAAAATAAGATAACTACAAAGAAAATACAAAAAGTATGTTCATGTATACTAGAGGTAAACCACAAAATGCAAAAAAGGGCAACTACACATGATTACAGAGACCAGCTAAGATACACCGTGACACTAGCATATAGAAGATTGTGTACAAAAATCCTGCAACAGTGCTTTAAAATGGCCGAGTGCAATTTTAAGTCCTTCTGCAGAAGATTCCACATATGAGGAGCTGCTTACGTAAATTCTCGCTTGCCAAACTCTGTACGTACCCTTGGTACAGACAGTAGCTGTACTGAGGGTACACTGTATCCTTAAATGCCTCTCAGTTGAGTTTATTGCAAAAAGTGCACACTTGTTTACAGGGCATACATAAGCCAAAAAAATCAAATAACCTACTCCTGATGGGAAAGTGCAGGAATGTCAGCTTTGATTTTGTATACAGTGTCCATCAGTCAGACACCTGCCATCAGAAACTAGAATCTGGCACTGCACCAATCAGGATGACTCAGCCAGGTAACCTCTAAAAAAGCATGCAACAGCGACAATAAACATACTTCTGACTAATTGTGGTTAAAGTGGGTTCAGTTACAGTAAAGAAACAATGGTGGAATGAAAATAAAAAGTCATCCCTTTCCTTCTGACGACACAAAATGGCAAAAAGTGATTTACTTGAATCACTCCACATTATAAATGTGTTTGAACTATCAGCAAGCTACTGACAAATGTAGTTAAACTCCCCAGCAGAGCACACATCCCTGTCAAAGCTGTGTTCAAACTCATTATGTCTGTAAAAGTTTCCCTCCTCACATCTTACAGACATCGTGCACCGGGACTTGAAACTTGAGAACATTCTTGTGAAGGACTATCTCGGCGAGGATGATAAAGGCAGGATTAATATCAAGGTAAGATGGCGACACAAACTGTGAAACTTTCCATCACCGCTTCTTATCCATTCTCTGTCGGACTGCGTGCAAGCCTCTGATCGGCACTTTTTTCTTTGCCCACTATCTCCAGTATTTTTGGTAAAGGCTTTAAATACCGCCTCATTATGACGGACTCCCTCTGGTCTTCCTGTAGTATACCTTTACAAAGAGAGACTCAACTGTATCCTTAAACAAATTACCAGCTGAGCACAGCATGTTGTGTGCACTGACAATGAGCCAGCCAAAGCAGATACCTGGTGTGTGAGCTAAAAAAAAGGCGAGACCACGGCGTAAACATTCCTGTCTCTTTCTGTTTTTCTGTTTATGTCTCACACACAGACACCCACATACTGTACATGTTGACAGAAAGTGTTGTTGTGGCACAGCATAAATGACTTTCACTTCACAGGAGTTGGTCTTCTCTCCTGGATTTATTTACTTTTGTAATGATGTGATACCCCTGCGCAAGTACATGGACCTGTAGCCCTAACAGCTATGTTGCTATTTATGTAAATCATCAAGGATAATTGTTTGTGCCCAAGCTCGAGCCTTGTTTTCCTGACAGAAACTACTCTACAAAAGAATTTACTGTGGGTTCTGTCAGCATATCTAAATAACGTTTATTTGTAGCACCTTTTCCTTGATTGCTATTCTCTACCTAGGTGACAGACTTTGGACTGTCGGTGAAGACAGGTGGTGTAGGGATCGAGAACATGATGCAGGAGGCCTGTGGGACTCTTCTCTATATGGGTATGACACCAGTATTTCTTTATGGTGTAGCAGCATGCTTTGCCATCTGCCATGTTATTTTTATGGTTTGATCACTGGGGGGGGGGGTCCCAAATTCTATGTCTGTATGTGGGATGTATCAGGTTTGTTTTACATCTTTACTTATCATTATGTAAAGGCACCTTGTAGAGTTTTGACCTGTACTGGAGTGTGTCTCAGATCACATACTTCCATTAGTACACTTCAGTGTAGTACACTATGTACACTACGAACTTCTTGTGTGGTGCACTAATTTCAACAATTTCAGAGTTTGTGAAACTGGTATTGTTGCGGTTTGCGGTCCTCTTCTTCTCCTCCTCCACTTATATTGAAGCGTTAATCCCGTTTGTGGCTCATTACTGCCACCAGCTGTGGATTACCACCCTGCATACTACATGACTCCTGTACTCTTGGTGTGCGAGTGTGTTCTTGTGAGTGTGCTGAGAACACATGATACAAATAATATGGGATTTACTGAGCGGCACCTCTAATGGTCAAAAACTAGTTTTAACTAATAGTTTTTAAGTTCTGGTGTGAAGGATGTAGTGGCATCCAGTGATGAGGTTGCAAAACTAAAACTTGTGCCAAGAATGTACGAGAACTACAAACTTTGACACAACAGCAAATGGCCCTATTTAGAGCCAGTATATTTTCTGTCCATTCTGAGCTACTGTAGAACAATATGGTGAACTCCGCTCCTTGTTTAGATATAAATGGCTCATTCTAAGGTAACAAAAATGCAATTCGTATTTTCAGGTGATTATAAACTAATGAAAACATGGTTATGAATGTTATATGCTATTTCTGCCAATAGATGCCCCTACATACTAAACACTGGACCTTTAAGCTGCGAAATGTCTGTATCTCATACTTAGTTAAGTCATACATTTGTGTATATGCTATATTTCAGCACCTGAGATGATGAGCCGTCGGGGTTACAGCCACTGTTGTGATGTGTGGAGCGTAGGAGTCATTATGTTTATGTTGTAAGTAGACACACAAACATTCTGTACGTAATTATATACACACATTCTGTGAATACATATGTCTGAGCTGTGTGTCCTTATAGGCTGTGTGGGGAGCCTCCATTTAAAGCCACATCGCAGTCCGACCTACGTCAGGAGATTATGAACAACAACAAAGTCAAATATACTCAACCCATCTGGGCCACAGTCAGCCATGCAGGTGACACTTGAAAATAAATGGTTAATAGATGTAAATCTGCAAAAAAAAAGTGTTTGTGAGATGTAGTGAAAGAATATGTTTTTTCGCTGACAAGCAGTACAGGATGTTTCATGCATACGGATTCACTGTCCTGTTTGTTACTAACAAACTCATCCTCTTGTGTCTGTTTTAACAGCCAAAAATATATTGACGTGCCTTCTGAAGCAGGACCCTGCCTACCGCATGTCAGCTAATGAGCTACTAGAAACCCCCTGGATTACAGTAGGGCAATGATTGTTCCAGATGCATTCATAAAATGTACTTAATGAGTCGCACGAGGAGCTCTTACGGGGTCCTTTGTCCAACAGGGTGACACTGATGTGCCTGCTATGCCGCCCTGTGCGCTGGAGATGATGCGCAACGACAGGGAGCAGAAAGAGAGTAAGACAATGATTAAGATTTAACTTAGTTCAGATAACTTTAATCTAAGTCGGGGGCATTTAAAATCTGAATAAACAGCATTGTGTAAGTCATTACATACGGCAAGATGCTCTGGTAAGCAAGGAATATGATCAGTGAAGTGGAAGCAAAATAATTTTTAGTTCTTTTTTTAAGTTTGTGTGTAGCCTTTTTAACTTACTTAGAGTTAACTGGTAACGTAGCATTGGCTTCGTTGTTATGATTACCTGCAGTTAAGTACTGAGTACTGATTTTCAACCTGCTGAACTGCTACAAGAATGTGTTTGACGTGTCCTGATATACACTTTTAAAAGATACCCACCAGCCATTTAGGTAAAGTGTCTCCCACCAGGAATGGCAACAGCACCTAGTACCATTGGATAAGTCAAAGTTAGCATATAAGGTCAAATTAGCAAAATGTACACATTATCATACAGTGATTATCATACAGTGGGGAGCATTGAGGAACAAACAGTCATACAAGGGATGGAGGGTGAGAGAGATAAACCAAAGTCACGTGATGCTGATGTTATTTAAAATCGTCCAAAATAGGAACACATACTCTGGAGGACTTGTCCCTCACCTCCTCTGAGGACACACTGGACCCATCCCCACTCCCCAGGGTAGCTTCAGCAGAAACAGACAGCAACTGCAGGAGCCACGCTGTGAGAGACAACTGCTCCTGCACACCCACCACATCCACCAAGCCGGTACTGTATGTCTGCCGAGCACAGCTCCACACTTTGACCTCATCTGCCCATGTGTGTTATTTATATTCAGGACTCTATTTAGCTCCCAAATCATTTCAAAGAGGTTAACTTTTTAACCTGTCTATTTAAGTACTGTTACGTCTGCTTACATCTCATTTAGCTTCCTGTGTTAATTACCTTGTTTTTAACTAAGACTATCTCATTAAAGCTGGGGAAGGCAGAAATCTGGAAAGGGCAAAGAAAAAAACCTGGCACAATGTGACAATACACCCTCCTCCTGCTGCTCTCACCTCTCTGTCCTAAGCCCGTCCCTCCAAATGACCATGGGCATATGCATATGTTTCATACAGTAACCCAGTGTTTCCTCCACATTGATTTATTTAACCTTATTTCATTGCTGAGTTGCATGCAGGTCATTTGCTTAGCCCCTCTTTGCCAAGCTCTCTCACTCTCTGTATATCCGACCACAAACAGACAAGAATTAGCCAGCTAACCACCCCATGGTACCTCTGTCTCTTCCTGCCACTGTGGACTGCCTCATAAGAGGAGAACGGGCAGCAGCCCTGGTAACCGACTTTAGAAGGCAGTTTTAGCAGCTTCAATTTGTCCAATTTGTTACTGGCCAGTCGCAGAGCCATGTCTAACCTGTGTAACTGCAGCAACAGAAAGTTTGCTGATCCAGCGGCGAGTCAGGGCTGTCCAGTCCCCTGGAGCTGGGGTTTGTGCTGGCTGGATTTAGCTGCTGACTCGGGGTTGGTCTCTAGACTTGCTGCCCTTTCTCTTCATGGCGAGGTGGTCTGTAGCTGCAGGCAGTGAAGCAGAGGAGACACTGTGATTCAGTCTACTTTATCATAAACAGAAACATGAGGCCTCAGCAATCAGCCTTTGGCTCCAGTTAGCAGAAAGCTAAACTATTACGACAAGTGTCTCTCCATCTCTGAAACACTTTGCCGATATTGACATATTTTATTCCGTTTATTGTCAGAATCTCTTCTAGTTTGCCTGTTTGATAAGTCTGTCATGCTTTTTTGGGTTGCTTTGCAGTGAAGGCAGTTGTTACCAGTGCTGTAATATCAGCTTTCTCTGCAGGATTCTCCACCATTGAATCAGGCTTTCACTGGAGGGACGAGCACATTCATCTGCATTTCAGTCAGGAACACTTAAGTCAAAGAAAACTTTATTTCCAATTGCAGTATTATATTTGGCAGTATGGCTCTGTTCTGGGGCCTCTCTGCCTTTCCTCGGGCCTACCCAGAAAGCCTCTTCCATGCGCCTATGTGGAAAGCCTTAAGGCAAATAGAGCACATCTCTCTGCCCTTCCACGTGCAAACGAGGAAAGCCTAAGGCAGGGAGAGAAAACCTCCCTGCCCTTCCATGCGCCTACATGGAAACCTAAGGTAGGGAGAGCAGCAGCAAAGATTCCCCGAGGAACAGAACGGAGCAGCATCAATGACAAACAGAAAGGACATCTATAAGTCAGACACAGCATGAAAAGGAGGAGCTGGGGTGGAGGTGGGTTGCAAAGCAGCTTGCAGAGGAAGCAGCAACAGTAGGAAGGCCAGAGCAGTTTAAATAGTGATATAGTGAGCTGAGCTTGACATTGTGTCCTGCCTGAACTAAGACCATGCTCGATTTGTATAACAACCAATAGGAACGCGCTCTCACTGAAATGAACTGTGACTGGCTAAAGTCCCCTGTCACGGCCTAGATTTTCAAAATTTAGGCCGTGTTTCTTTGTCTCTCAGTTCACTTGAATTACAAACTGCTCAAAGTTTATTGTGGGATTTTTTTGCCCAAATGACAGCAAAGTAAAACAGCCTCCGCCAGCTTTAAATAGATAACTCAGCACTTTACAGCAAAACTGTTTTTAAAAAGTGGTTGAGGTTTTAAACCAATATTCCTAATAAATTATTTAGTCACCAGCTTGCAGAGCTCACATGGGTGGTCTGGTCCAAATCATCTAATAAGGACACATTGAAAAACATAGGAGATTGTTAAGGTAACCTTACTTATGATTAGATTTTGCAAAGGCACTTGGTTAGGTACTTAAAACTCCCACACTCCCTAAAGCTGCTCATGGTTTTACATTACAGTGGGCAATTATTAACATACATTTTTTGGGGGGGTGCTGATGCTGTGTTCTTAAAAGTTACTCTATGTATCAGTTTTTGATTTTTAGATATCAATATCCAAGTAGTAATTACGTGAATCTCAAAGTGTTTAAGAGGCAAAACTGATTTTACCTTTAAAGTAAACCACCACTCTGTAGGTCAGCCCCCAGTTGCTAGGTACAGTCATGGAGTCCAGGTATCGATCTCTCATCTTTCCCTTTGGGTTCTCCTTATATCTTGGAATAAAGACTAAAGAGCGTGGTGGTGGCCTCCCCCTGGACAAGTGCAAAAACAACTCTAAACAACTCTCCACCACACAGGTTTGTTGAACCTCCTACAACTGGGCCTTTACAGTTCAGCTTCAATCCGTTCTTTATATTATAGGTTTTGAAAACATTCCCAGCACCACTTCTTATATCCTGTAGTTTTTAATTTTGAAGGTTTTGATCTAAATTTAAAAACTACAAATATCTACAGCTGTACATTTTGGATTTTAAACACAAGCTTTCCTATTTAACTGCCTTTGAGCTTGTAATTGCTTATCATATTCAGTCACCACTAGATGGTGCCAGATTCACCTGTTACAGAAGATGCTAATAAAGGTGTAGCCATGCAGCTGTTTTAAAATGGATGTGATATTTAATTCTGTTATGTAAGAAGAATATGAATCTTATCCCTGCAGTCTCATGCAAGCGTGAAACCCTCCACACAGCCGAGTGCAAAGCAGCTCAGGCCTCGGGACAAGAAGGACGTCAGCGCAGGACAGAAACCAGCCTCTAAGCTCAGCAAGGCAGACGACCAGAGACCTTCTACCTCCAGTAAAAGTAGGACTGCTCCCCGCAAACTCTAAACCCCTAACTAAAAAATGAGCCATACCACTGGAAAATAAGTTAAAGGGAACAGACAAGTGGGAAGGAAAGGACAGTGAGCAGATGACAGAGAAAAACTAAGCTAGAAGATGTGGATGTACACTTGAATACACTTCTGTTTATTTAATGTAATTCTGTGATGTAGCAGCGATGTGAATGAAACTGCTGTGAATGGTGCGACCTTTATGGTGATGACCAGAGACTGAGCAGCGACAGCAGTGTCAAATAAACGGGACTCATATGCAGGTGTGAAAATAATACAAGGAGTCCAAGACAGCTGCAGATGAGGGTCCAGCCTCAGCAGCGCCTCGTGCCAAAGGAAAGGGCCCCGGTCTGAGGTGTTCCCCGGGCTGGGGCCAAACTGCTGGACAAATGCTTACTGTTGCACAGCCAACTGTTTGAGAACGTCATGCAGCCCAAATACAGACTCACACTTTTTTAATAGTGGCCAGCAAACAGAGATTAAATTCGTTTTTTTTTTTTTTTTTTTTAACAGATATTACTGGTGGCATCTGATTGAAGGCTTTTATTAAAAAGCCTCGACCTAGAGTTAGTTAAGTAAAGAGAGCCACCATGGACAGCGGATTCCTTAATAAAACTGTTATTTAATAATTGCCTCACTACCTAGCTGCATATCTTTTCATTCCGAATGTCATCGCTTTATTTGTATACACTGTGAATGTGTGAATGTACACCTTTTTCCATATAGAAATGATTAAGTCTCTTATGTGAAAAGTGACATTGGGTAAAAATAATAATCGGCTGGAGGTCGAGAGGGATGTAATAATCAGGTGTAATATTTTTAACATCCAAGCAGACACATTTATAAAAATAAATGTACAAAATGATTCCAACAAAATTAGATTTCTTTTCAGAAATGTGTTGAAGCTGTTTTTAAATTAGTAAAAGAAGCAAGGGAATATTTCGAATACATAGGGTATATGTCTATATACGTAAACAGTACAGGAATAAGACTTATAATGTGCCAAATATAAAACAGTTGCACAGCTATTTTACATATTAAATTGACACAGTATTTTGTATTGTTCCTAATAACATGCTAAATTGCAGAGAACACACATACAGAGCACAAGAGATTTTATTGGATATCATTTCATAACGCCAAAGTGAGCATTAGGGATTTCCTTTTTTTCAGCTCTGACCTCTCAATTCCAAAACGCCCTATATGCAGTGACTGCACCCACTCAGTGTCAAAACAGAAAAACCGTCACACAGGCTGGTTACGCTCCATCTGAATGCAGAGGATTGGGACTGAGGGCAGCCACGGGTCTAATCTCGTTTGGAGGCCATTGAAAGCAGTAGAAGCTACTTTGAGGGCACTGCCATTCAAGCACAGGTTTTTTCTGCTGTAGAGAGAATAATCCCCGGCATAGATACAACATTAAAGTAGCCAAGCATAACACACAGAGGCTGAATTTCAAATCCACCCATTTGCATCTTGAAGTGAATGAGTGCCAACAATGGGGCTCCGTGCTCATGCACAGGCTCTGTGTTTTAGTGTGTCTGTGTGAATGTAGCGTGCAACTGTTGTAACTGTTTTCAAAAGGTATTTCTACATTGCAGGGAAGAGGTAATTGTCTTACTAGTGCGGACACAGTATGTTAACCTCAGTCCAGGTAGACACACTGATCTCGGGTGATGTTTCTTAACGTAGTGAGTAGATACACACAGTTTTCCACTGTCTTTTGTTTTTTAGATTAATTTTAACTATGAGATTAAGAATGTACAAACGGCACATGACTTATCTTTGATTCAAGCTGCTTGCCAAAAGACTGCAACATTACTGCAACATTATTGACACACTGTCTGCCTTTGGTTTACTCAGACTGGTATAAACAGCAGATGGAGCTGTAGTAAGTTGCTGAATTCATTTCCTGGAGTTAATCTGACAGGAGAGTGCTATCCCTAAAGCCTTACTACCTAGTTTTGTGCATGAAGATGTGTAATTAGAATTGATTGCTTGAGTCACTGCCCATTAAAACTGTGATGTCCATGTAACGTGTCGCTAATTAATATGTTGTATGGTTATGTCTTCATGGTCAAAATAAATGGTTTAAACATGCTTCTTTTTGGGGTGCTGTCTTAGTCACAGAATGTGATTTTGTTGGGAGATAATTTGAGAAATCAAAAAAGGAAAACACACAACGATGATTCGTCTGAGCTCGCCCTCTTTTCCCTTTAGACTACCACACTGGAGGTCTGTTTAGACAACCTCCTGTATGGCTAATTTTTGTCAGAAGAGGAGATGGGATTTGAGCATATGGTCCTCATTGTCTGCTGCCAGACTTTTGATTAATTATAGGGAAACGTAAAGAAAAAAAAAAAAATCTCAGCAGAATATGACCTACAGCAAATTACAGGAGTGCTTGTTCATGAGTCAGGGTGGAACAAATTTAAAGAGACTGTAACACATCAGGTGAATATGGAAGCATCAGTATTTTCATATATGATGGCAGTAGGGTCAGATGCAGCTAAAATATTGAGAGTTTGCGTTGTTGAAAGCCAAAAGGAGCCTCCAGTTTTATTTTTATTCCTTTGGCTGAAACAACAGAAAACAGAGGTGGGAGGGGAGGGGGCACAGGACCAGAGGGTCTGTATGGTGGATAGGTTAGGGGCGTGAATTTGGGACAAAGCATGGAGGCAAAGGAAATTAGAAAATTCGTTGGGATGGAACAAGGGATGCGCCTCCCCAAACCCCCCCCCTTTTCCTCCAGCAGTGCTCCTGACAGATGGAAGTAAGGGTGGGTGGGTTGACGGGCTGGAGGGATTAAAACTCTGCAGCCCCATTTTGGAGCCTGAAGAGAGTGTCACTCCTGCAAAGGTGGGGTGCAGAGAGGCACTTGTGGCGAGAGTCGCGGGGCGTGTGAAGTGGGTGCGCGCGGGCTAATGTCAAAAGAGGCAAGGATGCTTCCCCTCCCTCGGCCCCCCCTCTGCTCCATCCACCTTTAACCACTGAGGAGCGTGGAGGGGGCTGCTTGGCGAGGGGAGGGGGGTGCATCTCAATAACCTTAATAGAGCTCCCTTTAATTAATCAGCTCATCTGCAGAGGCCCGATACCTGCAGCTGAACCCCCACCCTCCCACGGTACTCCCCTCCATCCTCACCCCAAACACAACATCCTCACACTGCTGCTGTGACATTGTGGTAATGAGGTAACACAGCTACAATGTCATGGAAATGTTGCGGAGACGTTATCTGTGGGAGCTCATCACACATGCTGATGTTCCTGATCCCCTTCAATGTTTACGTTGTGTGTGGAGACGCGTGTGTCTGTGTGTTCATGTGTCCCCCACCACCTCCTCCCCCCCAAAGAAAAATTTAACAGATACATATGGCCAAATGGCAGGAGGAAACCATGATGCCTCTATTTCCACAGAAGAGGGGGGGACCCCGCCTCAAGTAAACATTTGAAACAGATGGTAATTTCAAAGGAAGCCTCATCAATCTTTGTTGACACTACCCCTTTTTAAAACTACTCTTATTTGGGATATTTGCAATTATAATACATACTGTAAGCTCATTTGAATATCAAATTAATTACCGAACACACTGGAGTAAATACCTCTTTTATAAGTCCTTGTTAAAAGTGAAAAGTTCTTGACTACGGTTGGGTGGCGTGTTAATTTACAGTGATATCTAATCCCAAGTTACTTCACATAAAAGGCATTACTATACATATTTTAATGGGGAGGTGGTTGTTTTCAAAGCAATTTTCTGCTAGAGTACATTTTTAATTTATTCATATTTAATTTATTGGTCTCTGCATACCCGCTCAGTAAAACTAATCAACACCATGTATGGGCCTCTTAAAGCCACATCTCTCCTTGGCAGGCAGACAGGCAGCCTCTGCATTAGGATAAGCTCTCCTCTCTTGTGCACAGAGCTGGGTGAAATGCCCCGCATTCAGTCAAGCAGGAGGATACCACCTCGAAGGAGAGACTGTTCAGTTCTCACAAACAACCTTTTAATCAGAGGGAAAAAAAGGCTGGAAAATGAAAAATGTGCCCAGCCTTGAGTGATCCAAAACATTTCAATTCCTGTGGATAGTGACCATCGTCACTGCTGTCAGAACATCGTCCGCTGGGGACAATGCCCCCCCTCCCCTCCCCAACACTCCTCTCTTTCTGTTACTTCCTGCCCTCAAACTCCTCTGCCCTTGAATTGGTTTTATGGAGCTTTGGCAGTCATTTAGCACAGTATGACTGGAGTTCTTATCACCTGACTCTGCTATACACTTCAAATATCTATCGACCCATTGACACACCTTGAGGAGGGATCTACACAACCTTACACATGGAAATGATTTCAATTAATTACCATTCCCCTTTGACAAGGCAGAGGGGGGGGGGGAAACAAAGGAGCCCAGACAACAGGAGCATTTCTCTGGTGTAATGTGCACCATGTGTAATGAGCAGCGGAAAGGTCATTTGACACATTTCTGCCAGAATGAATTCATTTATTTCAAGCACTTAATTTTGCAGTCACCTCATTGGTGCACGGCTTGGCAGTGCACTGAGAGGGTGCATTACCACAAGTGGAGGCTTAGTTTCCTCCCCAACAGCTAGTGCTGACCACAGGTCTGTGGGAATGCCTGAAGAGCAGAGAGATAGTGAAATGGAGTGTGGGAGATCCAATCACCCCCTCTATCATAGGAAAATCGCCTCCATCACCTTCAGTGTAATTGGAGCATTCATTACAGTTCAGTAAAAATGCAGGTTGCCATTAGATGGGCAATTTAAAAGTAGGCTTCTGGAGAATGAGAGACTTGAGGGGTCACGATACGGGGTCACAGTCAAGTAAATAATGGGAATTGGTCCCATGAGGCTTGGAAAACCACAAAGCCCGTGGTCACGCATCAAAATACAACTCAGCGCAGGAGAGAGGCAGGAATTCAATCATCAGACAGAAAATAAAATGCCCCCCCGTGCCCTCTCAACATCACAATAATTACAAATAGAAAGTCAGATGCAATTTAGCGTCTTACAATTACTCTAACCTGATGAGTTTAGAAAGCACCGTGGTGCGTGTGTGACAACTGGAAACTGTTCTGTTATCTTAACGCTTCCATTAAAGATTTAGAAATCAGAAGTATGTACAAGTGTAAGACTGTACATGAAACTGTACTTTTGCACCCACTGAGATGCCATGCCCACATGTACTGTATGTACAGTGCATATCAGAATGTGAAGTTGACCATCAAATCAGAATCGTCCTTAAACCCCCCATTTTTTAGTTTGTTTTATTTGAAAATAAACTTTTTTATAGACAACTGGTTTCAACAGCACAATTAAAAGAATATTGTTCTAGTGTTTATATTTAACACACTTACAGTATAGCAGGATGCATGTATTATATTTCTTATTTCTTGTTTTTCTTATGGTTTTTTTGGGCTGTCAAAGTTAACATGTTAAAAATGAGTTCACGCAAATTCCTTTTATTTTTGTGATGCGCGATTAATGCACGTACCCTCTGTATTTATGACCCTTGGCCCACCCGTGTGGGAAATCAGGAAGCAATGCAGCAGTAACATTATGGATGGCAAGCAGAAACAAACCTCCGTGAGCAGACATGGATGAAGAAAGGCGTCTATCGTATGGCAAGTTCAGCTTTGAAGCCCTGCCACATGATTCTATTGGCAAGACCAAAGTTATTTGCATTTACTGGCAATGTGAATTGAGTAACCTTGGCGGCACGGTGGTGCAGTGGTTAGCATTGTCGCCTCACAGCAAGAGAGTTCCTGGTTTGGATCCAGGGTGGGTGGTTCGAACCCAGGGTGGGGGAGCCCTTCTGTGTGTGTCAGCGTGGGTTTTCTCCGGGTACTCCAGCTTCCTCCCACAATCCAAAGACATGTAGGTTAATTGGTGACTCTAAATTGGCCGTAGGTGTGAATGGTTGTCTGTCTCTATGTGTCAGCCCTCTGGCGACCTGTCCAGGGTGTACCCTGCCTCTTGCCCAGTGCTAGCTGGGATAGGCTCCAGCACCCCTGCGACCCTTAACAACATAAGCGGTTACAGAAAATGAAAGAATGGCGATGTGAATTGAGTTACCCTTGATACATCAAGCTGCTTAAAAACACGGGATGTTTAGTTAACCTTTAGTGTAAAGTTGGACACTGCATTGCATTAAAGCATATTTGTCCACTCCCGTGTTTATAAAGGTATTAAAACTTGAAAGATATCCCCTTAAGGTACATTTAGAACAGGTAAAAATGTGCGATTAATCATGATTAAATATTTTAATCAATTGACAGCCCTAGTTTTTATATTTATACATAATTTCTTTATGTCTATATACAGTGTAAAAGCATTGACCCCCCCCCCCGAATCTGCATCTGAATCAAGGATAACACAAGAAGTCACAGGACTAGATGTACAGTGCACATGGAGTTAGTGGAGTACGGCATTAGCAGCATATAAAAGCACAAAAAAAACATCAATACACAGAAATTATTCACATTAGGCATTAGCAGGCATTATTCTGACAACAGACTGAGGTCTAAGTCCAACATGGTAACTTTCAGTTGGCAGGATGTTGCCTTCAGCTGCCACTAGAGGCCTCAGTGCGGCTGAAAGTTGCACCACTTTGTTTTTCTATGCTCAGTTTTGCTGCTAGTTTTGTTTTGTTGTGTTTTAACATTCCTCTACAGGGAGGCATTTCACTGTAAGCAAAACCAGAAACATTTGCTTGATCAAAGGAAGCATATTTAATGTGTTTAGGTTTGAAAACGGAGTTGTTACTTATGTTCTGAAGGTTATTTTACAAAACTTTGTTCCAAAACAAAGAGAGCACAACAATAGCTCGTCGGCTCATGTGTTGCTCCGCTAACTGCAAACACGCCTGAAGTCACCGCTGATAACGTGATATTAGATTCTCTTTGAGAGATTTAAGCACTCCCAACAAATCTGCGTATTTGTGTCTTTGTGAAGCTCTGCCGCTAATGACCATGTTTTTGCAGGAGAAAATGGTTCTACATTAAATATGAATAAACACATCATGATGAAACAATTAGGCAATGGTCTTCTGTGTAGCTGCTTTAAGTATCTGGATGCCTTAAAAAAACTGTAATGACATAAACAAAGCTGCGGAGTGGTACTCACAAATTAGCTTCGCTTCTCGATGGAAAACAATGTAATTAGTGAGTCTTGCAGTGAGGAAACCCACGCGGGCCCTCTCCTGTCAGGACTGAACCTTTGCGATTTGTAAAATAAGATAATAATCAATCAGAAGTATGCTCACCTATCGAAAGGGATGCCCAGAGGTTGGTGATAGGATGACACACGGCCTCGGAGTCAGGGGCTCTCACACAGCATATGGGGTGTGCTTTCCGCCAGCCCTTTCACCACTCAGGAGGCAGATTGGACTTCTCACTCTCAGCTACTCCGCATTATTGTCCATTATCACACCGTGGTCCATGTGTAAGGTGACAGTGGTGCTCTGATGGAGAGGCGACAGGGGGACCTAGACTGCAATAACATATTATTAGCTTTTTTCACAGCTCCACTGGGCTGGATTTACGCTGGATATCCAGAGACCTCCGAGGGCAGCCCACTGTCACAGCGGTGTCCACCAGCAGAGCAATTGCCAGAGATACACAGGTGTGTGTGGACTGAATAGCCATGCACCCACGCAAGGCACACACAGGGCACATGTACACACACACACACACACACACACACACACACACACACACACACACAAACAGAGCGTGTCTGTAATCAGTGACAGACCTTTTCCAATTAGCCTCAGTGTGCTGTCATTCTTGTGTGATATTGTAGTACGGCATGTTGTCCTTTTGTTCCGTAAACTGTGTACACATCTTCACCATGACTGTCGACACATGAATCAATAGATAGATAGATAGATAGATAGATAGATAGATCAGAGTGCATTCAGATTCCATATGAGGGAGAGCGTGGCACATCTGCCGCTCCTGTTTGAATACGAGATGCTCTTGTCCTTGGTAATGTTAACAGTCTCCCTTGTGACTGATGCCTCTTGTCCCAGCCCTGTTTATAAAACAGTCAGAACTTCGTTAAGGGACAATAACATCAGCCAGGCTCAATTATGGTGACATTTTGCTGACATGCAGATTGCCTCCCCTCAATCTTTTTTATGTAAAATACTGATGTGCCAGTCACATATGGATGGATGAACTTTGGGAGAATCGATGGTATTGATGAATCATAGATCATACAAGTCAACAAGACTGACACCAGGAGAGCGGATTCATCGCGCACGGAGAGTCAATATTAAATTGTAATCATAATCAGACAAAGTGAGTTATGTATAATCAATAGCACAATTATGATAGGACTTGTCCTTGCAATACAGACAATGGGTGCATTCAAACAGGCCCCATTGTGTTTATTACAGCATGAGCTTGTGTGGATGTCTATGCATTGTTAATGGTGTCCCTTTAGTTATTCATGGTGACACACATTATCTCAGGCAGCTTATTTAATGATATAACTGAAAAGTTGATAACAGTCCTAATAAAAAAAACCAGAGGGCCTTCTGTAAGAAAACATTGTCATGAATTTTTGGCAACAATGGTTGTTCTGGAAAATGTTGGGAGGAGATTGTCAGGAGGAGAGTACAATAAAGCTGCTAAATCCAGTGAGACGATGGCATTTGATTGTCCTTTGGTGTGCCCTGAAATATTGGAGCAACTTGTAGCAGCTCGGAGCTGCTTTGTCTGTTGTCAGTGGTCTGACAGTACTGGCAAAAATGACCAAAAAATGTGGGGTTAGGAATATTATATTTATCAGATTACTTTCTTAAAATTATTTTTTTGGTTATTTTGTTACTTTATTTCTGTCATGCCCAACATCTAGTCCATCCAACACGAATTACAAGACACCATATTTTATAAGATAAAGAAATTACGGTGGCCCTGAGAGCTCAATGTGCACATACAGCACATACAAAAAGTTCAGAAATGCTCTTCAAGTAACACACACAAGAAAAGAAACTGCTTCCAATAGACACTAAAAAGTAATGCACACACCTAGGACAATTTAATTTGCATGTGTTTTGTCTTTTTATATGTTTTTTAATTTGCAGTGTGCTGAGCTCTCAGGTACTGTGGCCAACAAGGGCAAACATGCCACAAACAGACACAACACAAGCACATAAAAAAACATTTTCACTAACTTGACAACACATGCGCAGCATTTAGAAAACATACCTTAAAATAACTTAATACACGAAAACATCAACTTGATGACACTAGTGCAGCACAGGGCGGGTCACACAGGGGATCAAAGTCTGAAAACTATGAGATACGGATGAATATTTGTGGGCCTGTGATATGAAACATAAACAAATATTGAGGTTAGCACTAGCAGCAAGTCACTATGACGAGCGCAAATTAGAACAATGGAGCTAGAGGACCCACCTGCTGGTTCCCGGTGTGCCGGTCCGCTACAGCAGCATTGGAGAGAGAGTTATGCATAAGAACAAGTGCAGTTGTAGGGGATGTGAATGGAAACACATACAACATGTACTTACATCACTTATATGCCAATTACTGGGTCTGAAGGAAAAACAAACTGCAGGCCAGCTCCTTAGCCTAGGATGCTAAAAAGCAGAACAGAATACATTTGAGTGTGAATGATGCTGCGCTTTAGCCAATCACAATGGAGGGGGCGGGGCCGAGATGTGCGGATGTCCCCAGCAATCACAATGGAGGGGGCGGGGCCGAGATGTGCGGATGTCCCCAGGGAATGTGTACCTACAGAAACAGCAAGCTCCGCGTCCATGGCGACCGCTCCACCCAAAACGCCATCTCATCAACGTGAAAAAATATTTTTTCCAGCGGATGTCTTAGTTACAACATGATTGAGCTAACTG
>NC_065506.1:28010657-28086260 GCF_006386435.1 Epinephelus moara
TTAATTACAAAACGTGCACACAGAAATAGTAATGTTTGTTCAATCATTGTGTTTATAGACTTTACAAACATCAGATTAGTCTAAACGGTGATATAGTGACGTGAAAAATGTGATATATATATATTTATATATATAGCTAAACTCTGCTGGTTTTCTATCCGGAAGTATTTGTGAACAACAAGGCGATTCCCTGGGGGCACCGCCGGAAGTGAAGGGGGTGAGCTATCCCTGAGGCCCCTGCACTTTCGTTAGTCGAAAAACTACAGGCAGTGCCTCCAGAGGTAAAGGAAGAAAAATTATTATTATTATTTTTTTTTTTTTTTACCACCGATGGATTTCCAGATTGGCATAATGCTAGCTGGCCATAACTGTCCAGTGGTTTGGCTACTTTCAGATCCATAATAGGAGACAAGCAAGTTAAACTACCTGTAGGTTTTGCTGACATGACTAATAAAATGATATCACTTCACTTAATTTGTTCCATCAGTTAACATTTAGGTAACCAAAGCTGGTAATCTTCAAATCTTCAATTGTAGAATACTAACACTAGTTAGATAATTAATCGTAGGGGGACATTTGAATTGTCAGTCTAATAATAGGACTAATGCTGGGTTGAGGTCAAAAACAATTACAGCTACAACAAGCATGTCCCAGCTGTGTGCATCATTTTCTAGTGCAGTGGTTCCCAACTGGTGGGTCGCAGGTCTGTTCTGCAAGTGATCTGCAAATGTGTCAGGTTTGTTAAAATAACACCTTGTTTTGACGTACAGTGAATTTCCGGGACAGAGCTTTTACTTTGAAGTGCCATTTCCTGCTTCAGAGTGAGGGACTAACGGACAGCTACTTGACAGAGACAGCAAACTTGCTCAACGACATGGCCAAATGTATGTATGATGCTGAATGTATTAAACTGTGTGGATCTTGAACCAATGACTAAGCACAAATCTGGACCCTGTGACTGGACCAGTTGGGAACCACTGCTCTAGTGCACCTTGGAAACAGCTTCCATTGTGCTGTGGGTTTCTTGCAGCACTTTTTCTAAATGCCACATTCGTCATCAAGCAGGTGAATGTGTTCTAAATGCACTTGTCATCAAATTGATGTTTTTTTGTGTCTTCAAGCTGGTGAAGCTGTTTCTATATTTGCTTGTATTGTGTCTATTTGCAGCATGTTTGCCTTTGTTGACCACCGTACTCAGGGCCACTGTGCGCATACAAAAAAAAAAATTGCTCTATATGGGTTCAAGTAGCATATGCAGAAAAAAAAAACAAATGCCTATAATGAATCCAGATAAAGGACCTTTTTCTCTAAGGCATTCTTCAAGTGACTGGCAAATTTGTATTTTAAAGTTTCATATGTGAACAGCCAACTCGGTGTCTGATGCATCATCCATATTCACAAAATCACTAACTTCTGTCTCACTCAGACAGGACATTCAACAAATCTGCTTTTCTTCCTCCAGACTGACACACTGCTCCAAAAGTTGACATGAATGCAATACAGTTACAAGCTACAGGGCACCACCTAAAAAAAAAGTATTACAAATGGACATGTTGGCTCAAGGAACTCTACACAACTCTCTTAGACTCAAAGAGTAGTTTAGAGGAGCCAAAAGTAAAGTTTTGGCAATGCAAAAGGTGTCAAACGGAGCAGAAATAGCCTCAGATGATGAAGCTGTGACGAGGATAAACTCCATAAATTGGATAAACCTAGAAAACGTGTATCTAAGATCAGATTTAACATTGGCAGCTCAGTACAGAAACATTAACGTGTCCTGTCGGGTTCAAGGACTTTACGATTGATGGCACAATCAAATGTCGAAGAGTAAAAACAAACAGATTAAACTTGCCTATTCAGACAGAGAAATCTGTGTTTCATATTTGCTCTGTATGTCATATTTAATGAGTCATGGAGGAATTATTGTTGAGCAGACACGGGCAAGGGGAGCTGAGGGAAGCCAGGGATTGGAAAATGTGAGCTGACATACTGTGGAGCTGCAAATCAAGGAAATATATCTGGTAGGTGAAAACTGGAGAGATATCTGCACACATGCCTAATAACTTTTGTACATATGTATGACCTCCTGTAGATGTGACAGTGTGAATATCTGCACATTTTACACAGCCTGTAAATAAACTGGAATCTGTTAAATATGATCTCTTCTCATATCCTTGTAAAGAAACACATTTTTTGTGTTGGGAATCATTGTGTAATTTAAATGGAAACCAGACTCATAGCTATGGGAGCATATAGTGACCTCTTGGCCATGCAGCCATGGGCCCCCTGATACAATTGCTCCCCCCAGCGAAAATAATTAGAGGACAACATTACTGTCTTTAAGAGGCTGTTGTGCACTCATTTTTTAAGCTTGCTGTATCATGTGAAACTAGACAACCTGAGGCATCCATTGGTACCAACCATGCCACTACAGCCTGTTGGTAAGGAGGCTAAATGACACATCAAAGTGCTTAATTTTGGCGGGGGAGCAGCTGGCATGGCCATTTTCTAAGGGGTCCCTTGACCTCTCCACTCAAGATATTGTAAGGCAGTTCACAATAGTTAAGTTTATGCCCCCTCTCTTCCCTTACAATTGTTTTCTTTATTGCTAGATGTAACATTTTGACCGGTAGCTGACGTGACAAGATCACATATGAGGACAGCAAGTTTTCACAGGAGTCAGTTAGTAAAGGTTGAATGGTGCTCGTGGCTCATTGCATGGACAGTGCTAGGTTGCTGTTCTGTGCCTGAGCTACAGACCGCAACCCACCAGAGTTGCCTTCACTGAGGTAAATGGCTGTATGTTCAGTACTCACCTGCCAAAGTAAAGTAAAGTACAGGAAGCCAAAAGCACAACAATATCTGAATGCAAACGGGTTCTATGGATACTCACAAGTCTTCCCAAAACTCAAGAAGGCTTGTTCCCAGTAAATTTGTCTCATTGTCTTAAAACCGCCCTAGCCTATGTGAGGAACAATGAATTGCCTAACACACATACAGATACACACCACATTGAAACAGGGTTGTTGTGGAACTCAATGTTAACTGTTCCAGTATTAGTCTATGCACATCAGCTAATTAGTAAAATTAACTGTAGAATAAGAAACCAAAGGATATCACATACCAGTGGTTCCTAGCTGGTGGGTTGTGGTCCAAAAGTGGGTTCCGGGTTCATTCCAAATGGGCTGCAAGTGACTCGCAAATTTGTCAAGTTTGTGAAAAACACTTTTTTTTTTTTTTTAAGCACAGTGAATTTCTGGCACAGAGCTTTTATTTTGAAGCACTGTATCCTGCTGTAGAGTGAGTGACTAATGGACAGCTACTTGACAGAGACAGCTAACTAGCTCAACGACATGACCAAATGCAAGTATGTCGCCAAATGTATTAAACGGTGTGGACCTTAAGCTAATGCCTAAGGAGAAATCTAACCCCGTGGCTGGACCAGTTGGGAACCACTGTCATATTGAGTATAGCATTTGTTCAGGCAGGACATGATGTCAAGCTCAGCTCTCATCCCAGCCACCCATCAGCTGATCTCAAACAGCCCAAAGAAACTGATGGAGCAGCTGATTGATGGAAGGGAGTCAGCTGATAGATCACATGATTCCTTTCAATGCAACTACTGGCGAATCTCATTCAGGGCGCCCTATTTAAACTGCTCTGGCCTGCCTACTGTTGCTGCTTCCTCTGCAAGCCACTTTGCAACCTGCCTCCATCCCAGCTCCTCCTTTTCATGCTGTGTCTGACATATCAATGTCATTTCTGTTTGTCATTGATCTTCTGTTCCTGGGGGGGCCTTTGCTGCTGCTCTCTCTGCCTTTAGGCTTTCCAAGTAGGTGCATGGAAGAGGCTTTCTGCGTAGGCCCGAGGAAAGGCAGTGAGGCCCCAGAACAGAGCCAAACCTCCAAATATAATACTGCAAATGGAAATAAAGTTTTCTTTGACTAAAGTGTTCCTGACTGAAATACAATTCAGTTATGGCTTTTGGTTTTGGTGTGCCACCCTGAGATTTTCAGTGGCCCCATCTGGCCACCCCTATTAAAATTTCTGGTTGTGTTGCTGGCAGCAGGACTGCAAAGCCAGTGGGTGCCCTGTAGAGTTAGTTGCTACCCTCAATCAGAAGTAACAAAAATTTTAGCCAGTGGCTCTTGTCGACATAAAGGCTTTAAGCTATAATTTCTGGATCATATGAGGGTGTTTATATAAGTAAACATAAGTAGATACCTCCATCTCCATTTGTGCCAGCTGGTATAATAGTTTCATAGTGTTTGCAAAAACAATTCTGCTGGTGAGCAGTGCAGCAGGCTGTTTCAAACTTGAGGGTCAACCATTTCAGTGTTTACCTCTTATTGTACAAAGTAATGTCTGAACTGCTTAAGAGGCAATTTCGAGCTGGCCACATCTCTTTGTTCCTCAAATTTAGTTCAAGAGCAAAGTCCTCCATCCTGCAAAACTCTTTGCCAGATGGCATACGTGTTTTCTAAAGAAGTATTAAACAGAAAACAACCCTCTTGCCATTTCCAGTGTAGTCTGGCTCCCTGGATGTAGACTGTGGTTATAAGCCTGCCATTGGGTGCTGATTTCAGCCGGCGTTCTTCCTTCCTTTTGCTATCTTTGTGTTACCAATTCCAAATCCCCTTCGCTACGGGAAACAATGACAACAACCTCCAAGCTAACAACTAACACGCTGAAAATGGCACGTTTTGACAAAGATTTGGATCGTGCAACAAGACATGCCTGCTTTATCTGTTAATTACACCTCAGAAAAGCCCAGCCCGTCTCATGGGACCAAGACCGATGCCCAATGTTGATCCGTTTTCTGAAACGGCCAGTCGGAGATGAATTGCTACATCTTTTAACACTGGCAGCGACATTCACCAGAGATAGTGACTTAGCAAATATGCCGATTCGTGCACTTTACACAAGCTCCTGATATCGTTGTAATAATGTTCTACTAGAGTGTTAACAGGTCCAGTGAGCTCCTCCAGAGCTAAACTAAGGTCAGGCTTTACTTCTAAAGCACAGATGATCAAATTATGTTTGTCTTTTAATCACTAAAAGTTGAATCACACAGTGACATGTGACTGTAAATGTTTTCATGGCATTTATTTTGTAGAGCTGTTTGAATGACAATGTTCGCCTCCCCATGTGCAAATGTTCCCTCAAAACACAACTGTGACTGGTTTAAAGAAACAAAAATACACCATACACAAATCAGTGATTCCAGACATTTCTCTAATGCTGACACAGAGCTGTGTCGATTCGTCTGGCTATGGGAGACCAAAGTGCCTCGCTTTCATTTTCACCCTACTTCTGTTGTATACTTCCTCTTTACATTCAATTTCAATGTTTAATCAGGGTCGAGGTCTTAACCTTAGCCTTACATCAAGTTGTTACACTTCACTGTCAGCTTCCCCAAAACTGTGTGTTCTGTGAAAGCAGCTTCCTGTATATGGCATGGAGCTCTGCTCACCGACTCAGACTCAACAAGGCCTGACAAAGCTTCAGGCTTAGGTTGGGTTCGGTTATTTTCAAACGTAATTTATTAAAAAAATTCTCTCTCATTCTCTCTGAATGTGCCAATGGTCCATCCATATGTGTCATGTGATGCAATTCAACATGCAAATAGTGAGTGGAAAGAGGGAAAGAGACAGAGTGTAGCCGATGCAGTGATTAGCCTGAGGAGTTAACAGTCAGTAATGGATGGAATAAAGCAGAAATACTGGAGCTTCAGGTCTCAAATGTGGCAGTGCCTGTAAAGTCTGGTCAGGCTGGGTCTTAAAAATGCAGGTATGAGGTATTATGAGGCATTGCAAATTAGCTTAGGCTGTAAGTGCTGTGGTGAGTAGCATTAGTTTATGCTACATACTTGTCCCTATGCAAATAAACATTACATAAAAATGTCAAACTTAATTTGTGTGTATTTAACAACTTTATATGGCCACTTTTATCATTCAAGTCAAACATGACAACATTCAATTTAATTTACTTTTTGAGATGAACAAAGGAGTTTTAGTGATATTCATAAGCTAACACAATGTACACACACACGAGGATTTAGATTTATGCAGCTCAAAGAGATATTGATATATTTTCCACAGCAAATATAATCATCAAAACAAGCTCTCTCTCTCTGTGTCCTGCTCCTGCCTGTGACTACAGCAATAAAAAGCATTACATATGAGAGTGAGACAGCCCCTGTCGTCTTCATTAGAAGATGACAGCTTTTCTCCATCAAATAGCTCATCCTAAGGATGTGTAAGCGCTTTGAATCAGACTCTGTAATTGCTGACCAATGAAAATACTCAAGGCTTTGCACAAACAGTCTTTACTGAGGCCTCGTTTTCAACTGTGTAGATTGGACTGAGCTACAAGGTCTAATAACTTCAGAAACCTGACAGATGCATTCCCTGATACTCATCCTCCCCTCTTTAATCAACTTTTTTCTTCATTATTTCCACTTAACGACTGACAGTTTAGAGGCCATAGAATTTCTTTTTCCTCGACTGTTCAGAGTTAGAGAAAACCCACCAGCTCCACCACATGAAATTCGTGTAATATCTCTCAGATAAAAGGTGTGTAAGGTTGAAGACCTGCACCTTCGCTTTTCTGAGTTTGACACCCCTTTGCCCTTCGCTCTGTTGTCTTTTATTCACTGGCTTTTGTTGATTAACCATAATGAGGTGACTTACTATAGACCCCGGGCCAACCCCCTCCTTTAGCGAGGTGGTACAGATAAAAAAGTCCATCCAGGCAGCCGTCATAGGGGGTCAGCACAAATCAGATGGAGGGGCTTTCTTGTGTCTGGCAGCCGGCACTTTCAAATGTTAATGGATGGGGGCGAACAAAGTTGAAGTGGGTCTGAAAATGCTAATTGTCCCTAATTCATGTAAATAGGTTTCTTAATGGAGGAATTAAGCATTTTAAATATGCAATTGGAGGCAATCAGTCCTTTCATTTGGTGGGGTGGCACAGGTGTAGTGGATTGAAATTCATCTTTCACACAGGGTGGCTCATTTGTCATTTGGCTGTGTTCAGGCATGGATGACGGGGACCGGAGGAGAGGTCCTCCTGCACTGTTATGTACAGATATCGCTGAGTGAAACACCTTGCAAAACCTTTAATTGTATTCTTGTTGTTGACCGTATGAAGATAGCAGGAAAAGCAATTAACTCTGATCAATACTACTGGTAAAAACAGCCGGTGCAGAAATATAATTTATTCTCAGCACCTAAATAAGCAATACACTCAGATATTTACACATTAACATATTCATAAAGATTCGTTTTAACTTTCTATTCTCATATAAAATATATGCATGATTCTACAGCAATATAAGCAGTGTCATTTTTGGGTTTGTAGCACAAACAACAAAGGAAGGAGGCCTACCTACCTACATATCACAGACAGAGGAGCAGCAGAGTAGACAGCTCTGACTTATTATTCTGATCATCTCAAACAGACAATAAACCAGGAGGTCATGTTTCAGCATGTAATAACATGGTGTAGCAGCAGGACCAGAGACAGAGGGAAACTCACAGGCGCCGCGCATGGGCTATGAATCAAATGGGCAATGCATTGTCTCAGAAAATGACTTATTAGTCAATATAAAGGGGGATACTGTGTCTTTGAGGTGTAAATAGCCGTGGCTGTGCAGGGAAGAGGAGACGGCCCTGGTTAATGAACGAGACAAGAAAAACCTTGTATAAAAGGACAAACCAGATCACAAGATTTCAACCCCATTAGCTGCTACTCACAGGGAATGATAATAATGATAAAGGATGGTAGGGCCTTTTGATTTCAGAGTAGCAAACTGTGTTGTCTTGAGAAAAAATCTTTTCCTGGAGGAGAATCAAAGAGCAGTTCATTTTCACACTGACCTTCAGGGCTCAAGGCGGCCAGACAAGGGCACAAACAGATTGAGAATTAATTGGTGCAATTAACATTTTGTGATTATAAGGACTTCAGATCAATACCCTATGCAAATAGCAGTATTGATGTGCAGCAGAAACCTTGTTAATTGTGTTTGGCGAACAAACAGGCCCCTGTGCTACTATTCCATAATGGAACAGGAGGCACGGACAGGTTCAAACTGCTGACCACTTTAGATGCATGAGGACATGCGGCAGTTTCTCCCTCCTCCATCCTTCCAGGCCGCCCCTTCATCCTCCACTCTGCTCGAGACTTTTAAGAAAAGTTGCAGAGTTTGATGATCTCGCTTGCTTTTAAGTTGGCCTTTTAGTGGCTTTCTGAAGAGGCTCTTAAAGACTGGATGAAGATCCTTCAGTGTTTCTGTGATCACCACGCTCATGTCAGGCGGCAGCAGATTACACAAATGGCCTTCTGCCTCCTTTCTTTTACAGTTTTTAACAGTGGGAATGGGCGCGAGAGGAAGAATTGAAACACCCTGTGCCGACAGCCATTGAAATGAATTAGTTTCAGCTTTATTGCTACGGACTGGATTTTCCACTCTCGTTATTAAACTGCGTTAAAAAATGCACTTTCATTTCAGATAAGTACCAGTAATCCTGTTTGCGGACCACAGCAGATGAAGTTAAATATAATTTAAGCAGAAACGGAAACGCGTGGAACAATGTAATCACTGAAAGTGAGATTGAAGTGATGCTATTCTTATCATTATTATTATTTTCATTACTGTTGGTGTGGAGAGACACCAGCGATGGCAGCAGCCACAGCAAGCAGAAGGTGAGAAAAGAGGAAAAAAAGAAACAAACCCCATCCAATAACTATCAGAGCCAATAAATCCCTGCTCACTACTGCCTGCCTCACTTTTTCTGTCAGTGACAATTGGCTTGCAGATTGTTGCAGGGCTTACATCCTGTGGCCTTGAAGAAACACACAGAGCTGGCGATGTACAAAAGGCATGAAGCTACTGTTAATTAGCTGAGTTTACAGGCCGAAGGAACAGTTAGCAGGGTCTTTTATGTGCTGCACTGCCCGCTGTGGCTGTGGTGTCGGTGTAATGATTCTGCGCTTAATGTGGGTTTACCTGTCTTTAGCAGTGTTGTGTCACATTTGCTCGGATGTAGCACCAAAGGCAAGGACCATGGCTAGAACAGAGCAGCGATGTGACAGAAAAATATGGTTTTTCCTTACCCTGAATTTATTTGATAAATGGATTTCAGCAAATTGAAATGACTGATATTAAAATAACTCTATGTCCCATTTCAATATAATTTAAAATGAGGCTCTTAAGAGTAAGATTACAGGTTATATTATAAAAATGTAACAATTGCCATCGTATTAGTCATTTGTTAGCTTGCTAATTACAGTTAATTCTTTTCAATTTTGGGCTGTGCTCCTTTAGGCATTAGCCTTAATCTCCCTGGTGATGAAGTTGGTGTATTAAACAGAAAGCACTAGAGGGAGGGGAGAGTGGACATGGAATTAAACCATCACACTTATAACCATGTTTAACAAACACCACCACTTACTGGGTTATTTGATAATGACTTTAATCTAAATACCTTTCTGTAAATTGTGTTTGTGAAGTGAGACTCCATTATATCTAATTTAAAGGCCCAGTGTTGATTTAGGAGGATATATTGGCAGAAATTAAATATAGTAAGTGTGTTTTCTTTGGTGTATACTCAGCTGAAAACAAGAATGGCTGTGTTTCCGCCATCTTAGAATGAGCAGTATATAACTACATAGGGAGCAGGTTCTTGTCTACGGAGGCTGCAATATTGCACCGCCATGTTTCTACAGTAGCACAGAACAGAAAAACCAAACACAGGCTGGGTCCATTCATATTTTCATGTTGCAAACTGTAGTTAGCAGCCCCTCCATGATGAGAGCATAAAAAAACACACACATTTTTTAACATGAAGCTGCTTTATTTAGTGTTTTTACCAGATTAAATCACTGGGTCTGTTTGTTGTTGAGAGGAAAGGACCTCTGCGGATAATTCAACTCCTAGTAAAAACCTCCTAAAAGTCTGGATCTTAAGTTTTCAGAGAAAAAAGGTGAGCACACGTTAGCTGGTGCTAAGCTAGCGGCCTGTCTTGCATCAGAGAAACACTAATTTATAACATGAAATTGATTTATTCAGTGTTTTCATCTGTTTAAATCACTGGGTCTGTTTGTTTTGGAGAGAAAGAGACCTTTGCGGATAATTCAGCTCCAGGTAAAAACCCTCTGAATGTGGTGAGCACACATTAGCTGGTGCTAGGCCAGCGGCCTGTCCTTGACATGCCAAACAGCGTCAGAGAAACACTGATTTGTAATGCCTTATCCCGGGTTTTTTTTTTTTGGTTTAATTTACTGGGTCTGTTTCTTTTGGAGAGGAAGAGACCTCTGCGGATACTTCGGCGCCTGGTAAAAACCTCCTGAAAGTCTGGATCAGAAAAATGGCGGGCGCACATCAGAGAAAATAGATAAGCACACATAAACGGGTGCTGGGCTAGCAGCCCGTCTGTGACCTGCCAAACTCCATCGAAAATCTGGATCAGAAAAACGGTGAGCGCACATTAAGTTATCAGAGATAATAGGTGAACATACATAAGTGGGTGCTGGGCTAGCAGCCTGTCTGCAACCTGCCAAAAAGCATAGGAGAAACACTAATTTGTAACGTGAATCTGCTTTATTCAGTATTTTTACTGGTTTAATCACCAGGTCTGTTTGTTTTGGAGAGGAGGAGGCCTCTGTGGAGAAATCGGCTCCTGGTAAAAACCTTCTTATCATCTGGATCTTAAGTTTTCAGGGGAAAAAAGGTGAGCACACATTAGCTGGTGCCAAACAGCCTTGGAGAAACACTGAGCTGGTGCTAGGCTAGCGGCTTGTCTTTGACACACTAAACAGCATCGGAGAAACACTGATTTGTAATGTGAAACTGCTTTATTCAGTGTTTTTATCGGTTTATTACACTGGGTCTGTTAGTTTTGGAGAGGAGGAGACCTCTGCGGATAATTTGGCTCCCTCAGTAAAAATCTTCTTTACATTTATCACTAAAGGAAATTTCACCAGGAGACGTCTAAGCTGGTTGCGACAAATATAGCGCTAAAGTGATGGTTTCCAGCTCCAGGCTTTGATGCCTTGAGGGAGATATTTTGTGAAAAAATAAAGATTGCCATGGCTATGGAAAACAAAGTGCTGTATGTGTAAAATTTTAATCCTAAAAGACCCAGGAATATGAAAGAAACAAATTTTCTTTGTATTGGAAATCATTGTGTAATTAATTGGATACTGGACTCATTACTGTGGGGGCATATGGCGACCTTTAGGCCATGCGGTTTTGCAGAATCCATTCATACGTGGATGCAGTTGCTGCATGATGAACTTCCTTTTTCACTGGATCAATTAATGTCTGCGGTCAAGAAGTAAAAATCAAGATTCAATAGAAGTGCAAATACACGAGGATGAAGATCAATCCACAAGCAAACATCAATGTAAGAAGACTGAGGTGCCTCTGGAGGCTGAAGCTGCTTTAAAGTAAACATTGCTGGGAGGATGAAGATGATTGTGGTGATGATGACACTGATTCTATCTATTATTGCGCCTGTTATAAAATTGATTGTATCTCTGCTGTAGAAGAGAAGAGACCGAACCTTCTACCCCAAACAATCAACATATAAAAGATACATAATGATGACATGTGAACCATTCCCCAAACACTGTTACAGAGACGAAAATAATGCAGATAGTAAATCATAAAACCAGCAGTCAAAATGCCCGTCTACGGTCAGGCTGAGGAGAGCAGGTGAAAAATACACAATAGTATTGCATTTTTAGACATGGTTCAAAAAGACCTTGTCAAGATTGATGTCTCTCCTGTAGCTATAGTTAATAGTAAGGGAACACTCCTGAAATTAGAATCCACTTCTTTCTAAATGCACCACCTGTGAATCGAGGACATCTGAGAGAAAAAAATGGAAGGGTACATGTCATTTCTATAGGTTTCCGAGACACAGGGAAAGGAGAACAGCCAATCTGTGAGGTGTAATGGATATGTCAAGAATTGCTAAATCATAGGTGTCCGAGGCAGAAAGACAACTAACCCAAACATAATGTCATTCTGGAGGCAGAAAAGAAGCAAATGCGGGAAAGAAGAGAGGAGGAAACGACACGGCTGGATGAAGCATTGCATTTAAATTTAACAAAAATGAGGAAAAATATTAACTGTTTATTTTCTTGCGTACTGTCCTTTATTATTACCTATTTGGCATCTCTGTCCGGGTGCATTATGGAAATGAAGTAATGCTACTTTGCTTAACAATAACACACTGACTTTGAATCCTCTTACTTAAGGTTTGATTGCTTCTTGACGGTGGTTTTAAATGAATTGTGTTGAGGAGTGATAAAGAGCTTATTGCCAGGAATAAAAGCCCAGAGCAATGAAGAAAAGCTACACATGGAGTGGCTAGGCGATACAGGCTATTACGGTGAGGGAATGGTGTCCTTGACTGCCAGGACGGCTTAGAATTTTATTTCATCTTGTTTTGCTGGCTGCTGACAATGATGCGTGACTCTGGCACCGGAGGAAGAGGGCAAGCATGAGAGCCATTTTAGATCTCATTTACATATAGTGTGTCTGTAACAGCATGAAAATAAGCGCGTTTGAATGCGTGTGCATGTGCGTACGAACATGCATTGTGCACGTTTCAGGAGGCGTGGATACAGTATGTGTACCTGCAGGTGTGTTGGTGCATTCAAGCTTTTTAAAAGTTTGTTTGGGAATTTTCATCAGAGTGGTATTTTTAGGGGAAAGTTATGCTTATGATTCTCCTCGTGTTGCGTGTGTTTGTGAACACACACTCGCTCTGACCTCTATCACTCACATGCTCTGAAGCCCCCAAACCTCATGTAAATTCGGACAATGGAGGACTCGGGGACTCTGGGAATTGTTGTTTATCAGCGCAGTGAAAAGAACGGTTGAGCTGTAATGGCCCTCCAGTGGGTTCAGTATGTAAACTTCTGTGTGCAGCAGCAGTTTGAAACCTCCCCTCTGAGCTGCACATCTCTGTGTTATTTTGGTTGGCTGCTTGATTTGGGTAGGAGCAGTTCATTTGGAGGTTATCACTGCTTTTGTCAAGGTGAGTCAGGGCTTTTGTTGCATACAGTGGCTCAAATGAGGCAGCAAGATCTCCAAAGGAAAGTTCATCTCCGCTGTTTTGTTTCTAAAGTCCCCTTGGAGTACTTTCAGACTCCAAGGCTGTAACTTTTAAAGATATTCTCATAAATTGTATGATTTTCAATAAATTTGTTATAATCAAATTTAATGTGAATATAATTAGCTGTTTGTTTTTGGCAGCAGATAACAGTCTCTGCTGTCTGTGGCCTTACATTAGAAGTGTTATAGTCATTTATACTTACTGAATATACCCTCACTGCTAAGCCCAAACACCCATAGTTACTGTTGCTGTGGCTGTCATGGTACAACCCTGTCTTAGCTTTGTATATTACTAAATTGCATTCATAATTACTTTGTGGTGACAATGTAATTGCTACCTGGATTATGTTCAGAGACGTTTCTTTGAGATAAAGAAACACTATGTTTATGTACTAAAGTGGAGTCACAGGGAGGTGGTCAGGGGGGATGGTGGACATTCAAAAGCCCCTCTTACACTGCCTGTTCAAGGCGGGAATATCACGCTGTTATGTCACCTCGCAGTGCTGCATATAAGGTATGATTGAAGAATGGGGTGACAGATTGGTCTGGCCTTTAATCTACCACGGGAGTTAGTAACAGTGTCTGCGGAACGGGATCATGGCCAGCACGGGTGTGATGTTTTGATGTGTTTTGTGTGCGGGCGATTTAAAAAGTAGCTGTTAGCAATTAGCAGCTAACTCAAAGAAGAAGAACAGCGGTCGTAAATGTCCGCATACTGGGATAACAATGAGGTCCTGGAGCTTCTTACCCTCAGAGCAGAGGACCAGATCAGCCACCATATAACAAGGGTGGTAAATTGTTGTTATTGACATGTTAAACCCATTGTTATTGTTTAGAAAGTGCTGCTGACTCAGATGTTATATGTCACACTAGAGGCTGATGCTGATCGGTTATATGTCACGCCCGTCACACCTGTTTTGATTCTGCAAAGCTGTGATGCAGTGTATAATCACATACTACAGTGTACTGATGTGGCCATCGTTTGGTTCGGAGCAGCCCTATAGCGTGGTCTCTGTGTAGAACGGGCTGAAGTGTAGGACTCTGTCAACAGAATCCCAGGTCCACGTCCAGGATCTTGTCATAGTTTTGGGCAACAAAGCACTTGAGGTAAGGTAAGGAAGAGATTGTGATTTTAGTTCAATATTAATAAAAAAGGAAAAAATAAAAAAAATTGCAAAAGTCATTACAAGTGGGTGTATTACAACATTGCCTATTTTGGTGGGAAAACAATTTAAATACATTGTCACTGAACAGTTTGCTGATTTGTTCCATATCAACATTAGCCAGTTACATTAATTATTAACATTTCCTCATTGTGTTGATAGAAAATGTCATTTGCTCTCCATTACATTTCCCTCGAAAGATATTTGCTGTTACAAAGTGCAGTCCATTTACCATTTACTACAGCCTACACCAAGCACGATTAGCTGGAAAGAGGTCATGTGAGAACAGATACATAAAAGGAGAAGTAGAGTCCATATATTGCCGTCCTGATCATGTCGGAAAATGAACTAAAATGAGAGCCCAGACAAAACCAGCTACTAAAATGGTCAAATCATAGTCAAATAGTCAAATCATCGTAGGCCTGTATCATGGTACTTTTTGGCATTATTGATCGTACATTGACAGAGAGCAACATTATCGGAAAAACATAATTATCGTACATGTGGTAATAAAGTGGATGTGTTAGTTGTAAATGTAACCTCACAAACCAACACATTCTCACTCCGACCTCGTCACATATTGACGTTTGGCTGTAAGTCCAGATGCGACGTGAAAGGTACCCTGGGTGCGATAAATGTTGGCGTTCTGGGACGCCATGTCAAGTTCTTCTTTCAAAATACACTTCCATTTTCACAGGATATTTACCATTTACATGCAGTTTCTTTCAAAATAAATGCACTACATCAGTAAAACACTGCGAATTGCCTTTTTTTTTTGCCTTCAACAACTAACACACGAAGTTGGGTTCAGGAAAAAACACAGCTCTCCTGGGCGAAAGTTAATGTTTGTTGGACCCATCCACCACCCCTCTCACCTGCCTGACTTGTGCTTTCGTCAACTTAAATTTCGTTCGTGTCCCGCTGCGTTTCCCCCTGACGCCGCCAAGTACCATTGAACTATAATGGCGACTGGCAGCGTATCATGCTGACGTTACAGGACAGCTTTATTCATCAGTTTCAATGTTCCACAGCTTGACAGGCTTACTGTGTAGTTACGGTTGCTAAGCTATGATTGGACAATTGCTGTTTGAGGTAGTGGGTTAGTGAACAGTAGCTTATATCACATTACATTCATTTAGTGGACGCTTTTGTCCAAAGTGACTTTAACTAGACGCATTCAACCTTCAGCAGATTAACACAAGCTACAGCTATTGGTTGGAAAGCTTCTATATAATTGTTTATCTAACATTAGACCGTCTGCAACCCTGATTTAATAAGTTATATACTGGAAAAAGTCCAAGCAAGTTGTTTATTAATTGGTCCAGCAGAAACTGAAAAACAGAAAACACTCTGTAGCCAGATATACAGTGATGAAGAAAATGTTACAGAAGAACATAGTTTATTCTAAGCAAACAAACTCCAAGCGCCGACTTCTTGACTTTGTGAGTCAGGCATGCCAAAAGCTGTTACTCCTTAAGTAAAGTATATGTCCAGTAATTATCTCAGATGATGCTGCGTGTTTTCAGGCATACAGAAAATAATGATCGTGCGCCACAAAGTGCTTGAAAAATTGCAGGGGTGAAACCTCTCCCTCTGATAGGTTTAGGCATTTCAGACATCCTTTTCCAAAGAGATTTGGTCAGAGCTTTTCCTCTACTTAAACACAGAAACACTGAGGATCAATTTGTGGGATTAGTGGACACTGCAGAGATAAAGTTGGTGCTGAAGAGGCCCACATGACTATCGTCCCCCCAGTGTCCCGCTAAAGTCCTCTTAGCTTCATTCCTGGCCACAGACTAAGCCCATCCAAACCCCAAATGCAATCACAACCCCAGCTCGGCCCGACCCCTCAGAATCATCATCTCCGACGACACCAGCCTAAATTGCAGCTCCGTCCCCGATCTCCAGCCCTCCCTGCCTCGTCTCCTCCCAGAACTTTATTTAATGAGTGAAGTTTTTTGGTGGGTGTTCGGGGGTCTCACGTCAGGCCTGGAGCAACAGAGGAGGAGCTTTCATAAACCATGGGCGAACAAATGGGATTTAACACACAAGAGGCTCTGATGGCCTATTAATTCTGCTTTGGCTGGCATCCAGAATGAGCCCAGCTTCTCTCCTAATTGGAGAGAGGCTAATTTCTATCAGAGGTATCAGGAGACTTTTTTTTTCTCTGTGCAGGATGCATCCACATAACTTTAATGGATTCATTCAAGGGCTACGGCACGCAGACATTGATTAGATTGCCTCTGAGGCCCCGCTGCTGGTCGCTTGACATAGGCAGCAAATGAAATGTGACCTCTGGTAAAAGGCCTGAACCAGCCAGCCCCACTCTAATCCATTAGCTCAGAACCTTTCCCAATCCCATTTAATTAATGAAGTGATTTGAAAAAGGGTGAACATTTACCAATCCCTGGAACTGGAAAATAGTGGGCATATAAAGTAACTGAAACAACAAGAGCAACAAGAGCAGCAACATCCCCAGTCATAAAAAAAAAGAAACCCACACAAAGTAAATGCATGAGAGTTGGGTAGCAGAGTAATTGTTTGCAATGAGACGGAATATTATTCCAGCCCTGAGACAAGATGATCCAACCACAAAACACATACAGATGTGAGGTAATGAGTTGGTTAAGGAAAATTGCCTTTCTTTGGCTGCATTGCTTAAATATTTGTCAGCAAGAGAAAAAGTCAATTTATTCAAATTCATCAAAGCCAAACAGTGACAGCAGGGGAGGGGGGAGTTAATCAGTGAAATGTAAAACAGAGGAGAGGAAAATATTTTCCACTTTTGTCTGTAGAAAGAATTTACCAGTATGTTCATCTTGGCCGTGCAGCTGTGATCTACACTCATCAGCACCACTTCAAATCTGCTCTCTGGAATTCACATTTTGTACAGTCATTCCCTTTTAACAAGGATCCCTTTCAATGTGCGAGCTCTTTATTCAGACAATTGGAAAAGGAGCCGGAGCGCACATATTTCTCCTCAATGTCAGAAGAAAGACAAGCACCAGATCTCTGCTGCTGCATATGTTACATTACTTATTTTTCTAATTGAATTCATTTATTTATCTTCAATTAATAATTTATGATGCAACACACAGTGGTATGCAAATGAACAATTTAAATTTAATGAGTTTTTAATGACCAAACAAATAATTAGTCGAGCCCGGTGTGGTGTGCATGTAATTTGAGAAGGAATGAATTTGAGAGCTTTGTTCAATGTTTGAGTACAGACAGGCTAATTTACTTATAGAGCAGCTTATGCAGCAAAAGAACTGCGCGGCACATACAAAAGCATTGCAAAGTCATTACCTCAAGGTCATTAGGAAGTCTCCAAAAGGCCAGTTGTGGACATGTAATGCTGAAGAAATAATATGAGCCATTATAGTCCACACAATCATAGCAAATAGCAAAATAGAGGCACATGCTCTGAATATAACTCACATGCTGACAAAGGAAAAATCCACTATAGATATCCTAAATATTCTAACTATTCCCATTGGTGTGGGGGAAAAGGCAGAGGGCTACATGCCACTGGAGCCAAATGGCATTTGATAATGGCTTTTTTCAGCAAACCCAAAAGACATTGTTAAGATTTACATTTTCAAATATATGCTGACCTTTTTTCCCTCCTCTCCTCTGTTCGCTTGTCATCAGCACTGTAATTGAATCAATATATTTCCTGATCAGCCCACAGATTGAATAAGGTCACAGGAAGCCATGTGTGGACATTAAAAATCATTATTCTACTCAAATTGAGCAGAGATGGCATAGACCATTCAGGGTTCAAAATGAAATTATATTAGAGTCTATTACACTTTTACAATTATAGAGACGTCCCAATATTACAACGGGAAATGAAGTCATAATAAAAAGCCCAGGGGTGTATTACAAAGAAATGACCCAACTATTTTTTTTCACTTTCGCACTGTTATTGAATTGATGAAGAGAACTTGGTGACATTACATTCACTGATAAGTGACCTTATTCATGAAAAATAGAGGAGCCTGTTTCTGTTGCTCCATTTTCTTGCTCCGAGTTTGCTGTGGAGCCGTTTCCCACCTGCGAGACCTCGAGTCAGTTACAGCGCGCACATTTACATTTCCTCACAGACACTTTCCAGGACAAGTGGTACTAATGTAGCTAACTAAGGCAGTTACTGCTTTAATTGCCTTTAAGCATACATTTATTTTAATTATTCATTTATTTTCTGGGGTATGGGATTTTGCTTTATGCACACGTCTGAGCAGCAAAAGAGGCTAATTAAATTGCCCAATAGAGTTGTGCAATTGGAAGACAAAGTTTCAATCCTGTTAATCCAATACTCCAGAAAAAAAAGTGGAAAATTAAATTAAACCACACTATTAACTGAGAGTTCTCAGTCTAAACTCTTGCAAATTATGTCTAACTATCAAATTAGATAAAACTCCATTTTTAATTGGCTTACTCATTGAAATGAATAACACTTATCAGCGATCAACTTATCAACGCTGCATGAAATAAGAATGAGAGGGACAAGAAGAAGAAAAAAAAACCTTCCCTGTGGCTCTACAGTCATTCTTATGGTCCAGTTTGCTGTAGTTTACACACTCAAAGATCAGGCTCAGTGTATCTCAAATTAGACAATTATATGGCTCCACATGCATAAAGTGGTGACCTGTGATTTGTCTGTGCTGTCACGTCCATCTGGTAATGCGGAGGAAGAGGTTCATTTTCTTCAGTTGTTATACTTCTGTTTCACTTAAGGCACAGCCCCTCTGGTCAATTAGGCGTGATGGTCACAATGTCTGCAGAGCTCTAACAGTGTGCTCCTTAAAGCCTGTCAAATGACGGTGAGCGAGGGAAACCCAGTCGCCTGGAAACAACGCCGGCTCCCACAGCCATCATCATCATCGCTGGATGTAAATAGCCTTTCATCTCAGGTGGAACAGAGCCATTGAGCGAGCACATCTACGTTGCCCTGTTTAAACTCTGCATACAGAGGGATGAACGGTAATGAAAGGGCCATTTACACCATCTATTCCACCTCCACCTCTCCAGATTTTTTGAATATAAAACCTCAGAGTGGAACGTTTATGAAACACATAATGACAATCTAAATCAGTGGGCGGCTTCAATCTACAAGGATTAGTGGGCTCGATGTAGTTCAACACGTGAAGGCATACTTGTCGCCTTATTACTATAAGAGCTTCAGAAGTCCTCCCTGAAGGAGCGAGCGAGGGAGGGGGAACACTCGACTATGCCACAGATCTCTGGCAGCAAATTAGGGACTGTGCTATCTGTTCGGTATGGAGAAAAAAAAAAAAAAAGGCCGCAAGATACTTGGCCTGTCACATTTTTCAGGTAGAGGAAAATAACTCTGTGGTGGATTTTTTACTTTAATGATATGCCCAGAACATTACTGCCTCAACACAGCGAGGCAACTCTGCAGACAAGGAGTGATATGACTGTGTACACTGGTATGTTTGAAACAGACACCGCTGTTCATTAGAGGTCTGCAGGTTCTCGGTTTTTATAAATGTCTCAGTCATTTGCCAACACTCAGCAGTGACAAAACTGAAGGCGTCACAAGATCAAAGTAATGACCCAGGTCATGCAGAGTGCTGGCGGCCTTTGCGAATATAAGTCCCCCCAAAAAATCTGACAAAATCACGTAATTACAGAGATTAAAGAGGGCTGTAAAACTGCAGATGTTTACAGTGTCGGTTGAAACACTTGCTGTCACATCTTATTCAGGGATGGGAAATTTGGCTCACACTGCCCCATGCTGGACCCATTTAGATCCAAAGACGTCTGGTTAATAGATAGGTTTCTGAACAAATGCATAAACATAATCAGCAAGTGTTTGCACCATTTGGGTGGAAAATGTTCAGTGTCTTGAGAAGGAAAGTTCCCTTTCAGCAGAGTCCATAATAAGCTATTAGCATCCAACATTTTGTTCACAGCCCTGGATTATAAGAAGCTGGTGGATCATCTTGAAACACAACACAATGTAAATTTCTGGGGGTGATTTGAAGGAATAAACAGGTCGAACACCTGTCATTAAATGCCTTTCCATTCCCAGGTTCAATAGGCATTTTCAATTTGAGCATAAAAAGATGGAAAACCTTGAAATGTCACAAGAGCATTTTTTTCTCTTGCCTGAGGGGGAAAGGTGCAGCCCAGTCACCAGAATAACATCGGCATTGTATGTTTCTGCAAACCATGCATATGTTTCATTTGTACGTGTCATATACCGGCCCATTCTCACTCCCAACTCATCAAATACCACTGCTTTGTCAGTGAACCTCGGCATCAGACACTGACAAAATATTGTACGATGGTATGGCATGATACGCACTGGTCTGCTGCTGTTTATGACACAGTGGTCAACAACCGTAGTATTAAGAGTGAGAAAGTCTGTATAGTGAGGGCGGGAGGGTTGATAGATGGGTCAAGCAAACTCTGGATTGTCACCTGGGAGCCAAAAGTCAGTTGAGCTATTTTAATAATGGCGAAGCAGGCTAGTATGAGTAATGTGTTATGCTAGTAATATATGTAACATGACATGTGTCACGTGACATTACATTAACTTAGTAACAACCGTACTTATTTGCTTGTTTGAGAGAAATAAAAATCAAATCAAATCAAATCAAACCAAAACATATTTTTATCTAAACCTAACCATGTGCTTTTGTTGCCTAAACATGAGGAAGTAAACCAAAGTGTTTAACCTTTGTTGTAAGTTTATTTTGAAAAGGAACTGTATGCATTTAATGAGCATAAACTGTACATTTCCTGTGAAAATGGAAGTGTATTTTAAAGACACATAGCATGTAACAAGCAGAAATTGGCATGTCGCCCCTGAACATCCAAAAGTGACGCAGAAGGGTAGTGCCCGCCCGTAGCATAGGCAGTACAGGAGAATGCGCTGTGTCATCCATAGGGGGCGCCACAAATGAGGGGAGAAAAAAAAAATCAAAATTTTATCTTTTAATATTTTTTTTTACTATTACTACTATTATTTTGTAATATTACGTAAGGCCACAACAACATGACCACAAACCAAAGCCTACTAAATAATAGAGAGGCCTTTTGTTCTGGGTTCCTGCTGCCCCCTCCCCGGCTCCTTGGTGAGTTGAGTTATCTGACGTCACGCAAACCCCAAAACAAGCTGTATCGCTATTATATCAAAATCATATCAAAACGACAAAAGCTCTCTGGTGCCCACTCAACTAACCCTACAATACTGAGAGAAGTGTATGTGAAGAGAAAGACAAAATAATAAACAAATCCATGTTGAAATACGCAGGAGGAGAGCTAGTTATCGTTACCTCTAAGTAGCCAGTGGCTGCAACAGACGCCGGGGTGAGTCTCACCTAGGGCACCAAATGTGCTAGGGTCGCCACTGCAGGAGGTTACCTAGCACGTCTTAGTCTTAGTTCTGACTAAGTGGCGGTATTTGATGAGTTTGGATGAAAATGTGTTGGGATGACATACTTCAGATTACATGTATATGAGGTGAGTTTCTCATCATCAGCGTTGCCAGGTGTACGATAATTATCGTATTTGTACGATAATTTGGCCCTCTGTAGGATGTACAATCAATAATCCCAAAAAAGGCCAAATGTATGATAATTTGACCATTTCATGAATGTGTGGTTGTAATCAGTATGCCGGAGTTTTTTGTGAGCCCTGAAGGCATCTGTTCCCATGTGACATGTTTCCAGCCAATCGCACTTTGCTACGCGGGAGATACGGGTGACGTTTGTCTCTGAACAATGAGCACGATTGGCTGAATGGTCAGCTGTACCCGCCCCACGAGGCGCTAGGACCCGTCAGGAAGTCGAGCGAGAATGAGATTCAAAACAGAAGAAGAAGAAGAGGAAAAACAGAAGCAAGGAAAATGGAAAAAAGTAGACCAAAAAAGTAAACACAAGAGTGACTATATTTGCCTATGGCGCATCAGTAGGATTGTTATTTTGGTTATGACGGATGTACGATAATTTCCCTCAAAATACGATAATTTTGAGTCTCTGGTACGATAATCCTACATTTCCCACCTGGCAACGCTGCTCATCATACGTGTGGTGGACGGTGTGACACCAAGACAGCTGCCAAGCATCAGACAGCAGCAGACCAACAAAACCGGGTGTTTGTTAGCAATAGTTTGGAACATTTCCAGCTGTGTTTGTGGCGATCAAACCGTGTATTTTAAGCCAAAACATCTTTTCCTAATCCTAACCAGGTGGTTTCTGTGCCTAAGTCTGACCACACATTAACCACATCACTGTCATAACATAAAAATGAAAACTGAAACGTAAACTTTACTCGTTTGCATTGCACTGCACTGAGCTTCTCAGCCACCATAGACAGCTCTTTTTTCCTGCCATCTCACACTGAAGCACAGTGGTGTTGTTACATGTTATTCAGTCGTAGCAGCAATATGACCACACAATAACCACAAATATCAGCAGCGCCATGCAATTATACTGATACTTGACAGTCATGGTGGTGAACAAAGATTGGGATGAAATAAATAATAAAACAAAATAGGAAGGAACATGTTGTTGAAGGCTACGGGGGTTTGTCATTGACATTGATTAACACAATTAATGATTACACTCCCAGGACAAAATGTACAGACGAACAGACAGTTGCACACGTCCATAAACACAAACGCAGTCTCCAGTTCACACGAGGTGCCCCAGCCATCGTGCTCTGCAGTCTGATCGCCTCCTTCCTCAGCCAAACTGGCTGGCTCGCTCTATCACCCTGGTTTGTTGGAGGCCCGATGGTGATGAATGTCTTTTCCTTTTTGTGAAGTCCCCTGTACTGCTACAGCGTGCCAGGCAGAATGAAAAACAGATTAAAGAGGCAGGAAACCGACACAGAGAGGATGTTTGGCTGTTGGCTATTGAGTTATCAGCCCTTTTCACACCTAATGAAACAACTTTCAGCACTGCAGCTTATTAAATATCCCCCAGTCACTGGGCAGAGCTGCAGAGTTGCCAGGCCCTGAGAAAGCTACATTAGATTTTAATTAAAAACAAACAAATTACCCAGAGCTCCATGCATCCAGGAAATTTAACTCAATCCAAATAGGACCTAACTTTTAACTGTGGAATGATACAGGTGCACTCTTAAAAACCACCTAAATGTCTATTAATGTTGAGAGGAGAGTTAATACATCAGAGGACTGTTATAGACCCCAGAATATATGCAAATGGCTTACGATAACACAGCAAGGAAACCAAACATCCACAAACACACCCTGTGAGCTCGGCTAACAGGAAATCATAGTGGCTGATTTATTATTTGATAATCAATCCTATCTTGTTAACCTTCACTGTGGACACTTATCTTCAGTGCACCCACACTGATTCTGAAAAATCACACTGGAAAGAGGTTAATAACAATTTCTGTTTCCTTTGTTCTTGCAGCATTTGAATGGATTTTATCTTAAAAGCTAAATATGCCCTTTCAGGTGTGAATTCTTCTGTGATGAAGATGTCATATCATAGCTGTCTTTTTCTATGGAGATCCAGGTCTTTTGAAATAGAAATATAATAAGCCCATTATGCCTGTCTGTGTTTATAATGATGTTTTTTTTTTTCTTCATTTTTAAAAAAAATCCATTCGTTGCTCCATCACTTGGTTCAATAGCTTCTCCGTGCACAAGTCAAGTCGTATCATTACTTTGATTTTCTCTCTGCCTCCAGCCTCACCAAAGAGACACTCACACATCCGGCTTTAAGGGCGTCGTCGTCTCTCCCCATAGCGGGCCAGCGTTTGCTTTAGCTGTGGACACTGAAAAGATCTTCCCATGTGAAAAGGATTCAGCTCATTATTGAAATACAGATGTGAGGTATTGTATGAACAAGTGCATTAACATTTTTTCTTAGACAAATGAAGACAGAGTGGAAGCGAGGAAACCGGCTGCAAGGCTGAGGGCATCTGTCCCAGGCAGCTAAACCAATGTGGACTACTTCTTCTTCTTCTCCTTCTTCTTCTTCTTCTCCAGGCCTTTTCCTCTCAACGTCGTTGCTTTTTCTCCCTCTGGATTTCTGCTGTCCTCCAGCTGCACACGTAGCAGGCTTGTTCGTTTCATTTGGATTTGACCCCTGCTTACCTTACTTCCGAGTGGGCTTCATTAAATGTCTTTCCGGCTCTTTCAGGGCCTTCTCTCTCCCCCTTTCTCCGAGACACTCACTAAGTGGGAGAATTGTAACAAAAGGAAAGCCGCCAATGTGCAATTCTCAGTGGAGAGGGTGACCCCAACTTTAGGGAGAAAAAGAACCTGAGGATAATAGCAAATGAAGCCAAGGGCTGCGTTAATGGGCAGACACAGCACACAGAGTTCTTGGTGCTGCTTTAACTGACAGACATGTATATTAATACTCAGCACTTTTTTTTTTTTATCAAAGTGCAAGAAATATGAATATTCATCCTCATTTATATTTCAAGGCATTTCCATTCCTGCGGGGGCCTTGGTAGGTTTTGACCAATTTCCATCCCTATTACGGAAATGACAGCTCTCACTCTCGGGCCCTGACAGAGGTCTGCCCAATGCACAGGAGGTCTTCCGAGGAGGGAGCCTGCGCCCGTTCCCAGCTGTCCACAAACACTCATTAACAGAGGAAAATATCCAACGGAATCTCTGTGAGAATTTTTAATCACACAAAGGTCCTGCTAATTAGGCAGCTGATGGGGCATGGAGAGCACAAGGACGAATTCTTTAAACAAAGGACTAGAAACTTTAGGAGCCTTAATTACTCGGGCAAAGAGTTCATTCCAGAATGGCAGAGCACATCATTCCACTAATGAGACCAAGTGGCAGCACATATTAGTGAGAAATAATGTGGAAAGTTCAATTATATTGTGCTTTTGGAGCCTTTTCCCTCTTTCCCTCCCTGCTACTTATGCACACACATAAGACAAAGCCCGGGCCAGCGCAGGAAGGAGGCAGGGGCGGAGGACACGTAATCACTGGCACCAGCACTCCGTTCTTCACGTGTATCTTGGCAGGCTTGATCATCTTAATTGCCCATTAGAATGTTCTCCTGTTTGAAAATGAATATCATTATGGCACCCGCGGTTCTGGCCTCTGCTGGAGAAAGACTTGCTGCAATTTTGCCATTCAATACCGCATGTGTCTTGAATTCCAAACACACAATTGACTACCAATTTGCAGTAACCAAACCCTTAGAAATGCTATGAATTAAAAGGGCAAAGGCGGAGTTAATTACCAGGAGGTAAGATTAACTCTTTTTCCTCCTGCTACATGGACAAATGTTCTTAGGAAACCTGCTGTGGATGTGGCCTCCACGTTGTCGCGTATTCAGTTGTGAGCTCAGTCTCACTACATGGACTGTCTTTAGGGACAAGAGAGAAGGATAAAATCATCCTCTGTTGGTTCTCCTGAATTAATGTGCAGCCTTTCATAACAGGTCTGCTCCTGCCGATATACAAACAGCACTGTCTTTTGGTGAAACATGCAAACCATCCTGCTTTTGAGGATTTGGCTCCATTTCAGGAGCAGTTGCTACAGAAAAATGACACCAAAGTTTTTAAGTCTTCAGATGACGTTATTATCACCGTTTTGCAGTAAGGCTGTGGAAACAAAGTTATACCCACTTGTATTTAGCTAATAACATTAGCCACAATCTTTAACTTTGTTTCACACAGTGTATGGGTAAATAATTGTGAATGACAATCAAATAATGTGCTACTGAAAGGGTAATATATGCGCATTCTCACCTGCGTAAAAGATTGTATTAAAAATCCTAATGCCCACATCAGGAGGTGCCTAGATACCAATTACAGCAAGCAGGAAGCAAATTTCCCGTGAAATAAAACAGCTAATGGGAAATAGAGGGCGGCAGGCAGCATTCCTTATTGCCCGCTAAGCTGGAACAAGAAAGGGAGGCAGGCAGAGGCGGATGTCCACAACCAGCATGGTTTTAACCACACTGGAGCCAAATACATCATATGGGCCTTCGGAAATGGGGCCGTTAAATATGTTTGTGCTCTAGATGATGTCACTTCCCCACATACACTGTATGCTATCTGGTTTGGGGATCTCTTTTTCCTGTATTCAGTATCTCTGTTAAACTGCTTTATGAAGAATATTCTCATTTTTTAAAATTACTGTTTTTTTTTCTCTGTATAAATTGAGAGAGAGTACATACATGTGACACAGACAGAGATGGCAAATGACCTAAGGTCTTGGGCCAGACTCGGCTCCATGATGTTGTCATTATGACACAGAGCAGTGGCCATTTATCTTTATCTTTATATAAAAAATAAATGGAAGCATCCTTATATATATATATATATATTTGAAAAAATACAAAACATATGAAGCAGATTATTAAATCTGTACTTATGATAGGACCAGTACTTGAATACATCGCTTAAGGACACCAATCATGAACTCTTAACTTCCAGAAAGCTGGGAGACAGATTCAAAAAGGAAGTTGTGGAAGACAGACCATGGATGTAAAAAGAGGGCTGGATACAGCACTGGAGGTGGTGGCCCTGTTCATTCCTATGAAAGTTGACCAGTTGCACATAAAGCCAAAAAAGTTCAACTGCTATGAACAAAATTACCTGAACGATTGGCACTGTGGCCCAAACATACGGCCTAGGAGCCAGAACTGGCCCGCCAAAGGGTCCAATCAGACCCACTAGATGACTTTGCACACCTAATGTTGATGCACATGTGCAGGCTAAGAGGTTTCAGGAGCAACCCTGACCAGAACACAGTTTTCTGAAATAACAAGAAATACTTTCTGTGGTCATATTTAAAGATATATCGGGTAAAATATCGTCAACCAGCAGCTTCACTACAAAAGAATCTGTATCAGACTTCTACCTTAAAACAACATTAGTGGGACCCTGTTGCAAAAGCATTGACAAATCTACAGTACATGATATATGTGAGCTTGGTAATATCACTTGCCATCATTTGTAATTATATTATCCAATCTTTGATTATTAAAACCACCTTGCAATTTGCCACTGGACAGTCTGGATTTTTGTGGGGCTGAGTATATCCAGTAAGCTCAAGTCTCATACTCAGAAATTCTTGCAAATCTAGTTTACATCCAGACATTACTCATGTACACAAAATCCACATACTATGCATTTAGAAGGCACTACGCGCTCTACTTTACACAATGAATACATACAAAAGAGAGCTAGTGCTGCAAAAGTTATGACAAATTAAGGCCTTTAGTACTCCAAAAACAATTGATCCTACAATTATCACATTGCAACTATCTTTCATCTTTTGATGCCCCAACCGAAAATATTCAGACAAGTAATAACTTGCTTGAGTAATTTTCCCAAACTTGACAAAACTCCTCTAAAGCCACAGAAGAAATTATACAACTGTTTTCACAGACTGTCACTCTTCATAAATTGACTTTGACATGTAGAATTGGTGAAGTGCCCCTTTAAAACATGAACCATGAATCACTGAGTCTGTGTTATAACTAACCTTAGTCTTTTGTTGAAAGCTATTATCTGCTCGCACTTCCTTTTCTCAGGTAGCTGAGTGGGTGAAATGCACACGAGCCGCATTCTCTGTAGAGCCCCATTATAAAATAAATTTGGAAATCAAGAGGATGTTGACTGTGTGCTCTCCTCCTTACGGTCTGCAGAAAGCCAAACCCAGAGAGAATAGTCTGACCAGAGAAGACCCACCAGTGAGGGAACCTATTGATTTTTTTTTCTCCCCATGTTCTCTCTGCCAGAGTTGTTTGTTTCTTTTTGCTCATTGCCCCTGTTTTATTTACAGGCAGTAGGATCAATAGAGACACTTCCTCACTTGCTTGTTTCCAGCTTTATGAAAACCCATCTTTCAGCATCTTAAGCACACTGGCAGATCTACATCATTTCTCCAGTGGTTCAAATAATTTGAGTTCAAATGATTGACAAGTGTAATTGTGCAAGAAGGTGGCCGTATAGAACGAGACGAAGTGCTGCGGCACTCAAGTGAACTCTTAATATGTATATTTGTTGAGCACTCTTCTGAGCTGTCATGAACTTGGAAAAAACATCTCCTGAATATCGACCTCTGCAGCCGTCAGTTCTTAAGGGAAACTGGTAAAATGAAGTCGCTGTGAAGACTTCAGCAGGTAAAACTGGGATTTTCTGTACAATTGTCTGTACCTGTTAAGGTGACAGATCAATAGGTTGGTTGTTTCAGAAAGCCTTAGCAATTATAGCTGTAACATAAAAGCAGGAAAACCTGGCTGGAAACCTGGTTGAGGCCATTAGCCAGTTCAACCGCCAACAGGTTAAAAAGACAAAGATAGTTAGAAGCTAAAGCCGAACTATAGGCTACAGATCACAGTGTAAAAGTGAACCACCACTTCACTGCTGATCGCCACAGAAGACAATGAATATAAAGCGGAACTTTGCTGATATTGAACCAGCTGTGTGGCATCGCAGTGTGTGCAGATTAAAGGTGTTTGGCTTTGGCCCTGTGCTGCTGCCGGATGGGCAGGGATCTCTGGGGGAAGTCAAACAACGTTCATCTGCGCACACTGCAATGATACACAGCTGGATGAATATCAGCAAAGTTTCCCTGCTTCCCTTCACTGGTTTCTGTTTGCATTCAGTAGGCTATATCCTCAGTAGCTAGCTAGCTAACCCTACACTTTTCAGGGTTTGATTTTGGTTTTGGAACAGGAAAGAAACGTGTATCTTTTTCTAACCTCTCCAGGTAACGAGTATCATTAATACACGTTCTAACCTCTCCAGGTAACGAGTATCATTAATACACGAGGTGCACCAGGCACAACATTTAGCTCCAAATCCACAAAACCAGCCTGAAAATTGAGGAAATCTGAAACGACTGCATTAGAGTCAGTGGAGCACAGCTGTGTTGTTGTTGGACCCTGGTCTGAGCCAATACTACTTTATGATTGGCCAGTCTGTGTCGAGGGGCGGGACTTAGCAAAGGGTCAGTTCTCTGACTATTCGTGGTAGCTGTTAAACAAAATCATCTTTCCTTCCTCTGCCGAAGTCACTAGCATGTAATCTAGTTTTGAAGGAGACTGTTCTCTCAATAAAAAGAGAGTCCTGCACTATATGGTGCCAAGCTCATATGGACTTATTGTACAAGGGAATAGTGTGGCAGTGTTTTGAAGTTAGCAGAGACAGAGGGTTGGAGTCAACAAAATGTCAGGCTTTAACACAGGAGTCCACTGTTTCTTTTTAATTTCCTACTGACAGTCAACATTAGTTTCTTTTAAGCATGGCCACAGTCTCTCCCCGACTCAATTTGGAGCCTATTTCCCCGTGTTTTTGTGTCTAAGTGACTAAATGTGTCTAAATGACAACAATTTTCGAAATTAGTCCAGTATTGAACAAGGGCACCGCAACCGGGCAACAGGATGCAACGTAATCTTCAGGTCAATATCACATCGTCAGTGTACGTCCACTAAAGGGGCTTGTTTTTGCCACTGACATGTTGTGATTGACATTATAAAAGTCTGGCAGCATTATGGAAAGGACCCTAAAGAGAAGTAAAACATTTTTCTTAACCTTTTGCTCGATCCGGTCTGTTTGTTATTGTCTCCCTGCATCAGCTCAACTCTCGAGAGACTTCAGAACAAGACATCTACCTGAGTGAGACTTGGGTAGACACAATAACAAAGACATTGGATCAAGTGAAAGATAAAGAAATGTTTTTATGTTTTTGTCAGACACTTATAATAACTAGAGACCATCTTGGGATGCCGTGATACAGCGCTCCATGACTTGTGACTGACACGAACAAATGTGGGTTAGGGGCGTAAAGTTGGGAGGGCCAGTGGTCCCTTGCCCACTTGAATTGACAGCTTGACCCTCATTTTGATCTCAACTACACACCTGTACACCTGCAAAGTTTCGTGACTGCATCTTGCACAGTTGTGACGCTATCGCATTGACAAAATCACACAGACGCACACACAGACTTACAAGGTGAAAACAATACCAGCCGTCTCGGCCGATATTAATCTGAACCTGTCAGTGCCAAAACAAAACAAGGTCATTTTGATACCTAAACCACAGTGGTGTAAGATTAGAAACTGGTATTATTTTTTAAATGGTTTAATTTGCAGTACCTGCTTGTTGTTGTGACTCTTGTCATTGATGAAACATTTGCCTCTCATCATCACACATACATGCTCACATGAATACCAGCCCAGTATCCCTAGACATTACATCCATATTGGACGACTCTGTTCCTCAAAGTTTATGTTGAATGCCAACTTCCAGCGCCAATGCAAGAAGTAGTGCAGAGTTTGCGTCTCGTCAGAATCCAACAAATCATAAATTACCTTTTTTTTTAAACAACTGTAACCATGTGTTTTAATTTCCTAACCAGAACCATAGTTTATTTCCATTGAAAAAACGCTGGCATTGGACGTTAAACAATGTTGTCATTGAATGTAATCCAATATCAATGTTGTGTCTAGTGATAGGGTTGCATTGGCATACATATACGTGACCACATGTATATCTGCTTTCACAAGTGCCAAAAATGTTCTTATGGCACAGGAAAATATATGTAATTCACATAAATATTATGAATATAAGACAAAGGGTAAATTATTGGATGCATCAAACCAAACAAAGGAATTATATTACTCATTTAAATACAGTGTTGTGTGTATACAGTGTAATGTTTGGTGAATACATGTGGTTTATAAGTTGGTTGCTACAAGTTAAAAAACAACCACTATCTATCTAAAGTTTCCAGCGTCTTAGGAGAAATGGTGTTTGCATTTTATAGACTGGCCCTCCTCTCCCTCCTCCTGTTGACTGGCAGGCTGATCCTGCCCTGATGCACAATGCTTTCACACTCATTTTGGTGCAGAGGGTGCTACACATTGAATTAAAAGAGTTCTGATTGATAAGGTAGTTGAAGGCAAATCTGCTCCCACTAATTGTCTTTCAAATGCCCTCATTAATCAAAGCAGAGTCGGCCCGGTGACGGGCGGTCCTGTCAGCCGCTCTGCTACAGGCTCTCCTCCGGCCACTCACCTCCCAGCGTGATGCCTGCTTCCCCTCTGTCAGGCGCCGCTGTCCGAGGACTACAGGAGCACAGGCCATCCGTCCGTCCGCTGCACACCTGCCTTCTGCCAGACAGGATCTGACCGCCCCCTGCCACTAGGACAGCCCCAGAGACCAATTTAGCAGCCACTTAATGATTCATGACTTCAAGTGGTGGAAATGAGGGCAGCATATGATAACAGGAATAAACACATTTAATTAGCTCCTCGTATACATTATTTATTTATTTACCTGCACTCTGATTAATTTATATATTTTGTGTTTGTGTTGCGAGGATTTTTGGTATTCACAGCATCTGGCAGAGAGCCTTTGTTGTGTGGTTGGGGGAGTGCCTTCTCCCACACCTATCCTTTGGGAGGGGGATAGCAGTGTACCTCCTCCTTATCTGGGGACCTTTTGCTAGGGTGCAGCGGGGTGGGGTACCAGCAGGGATTTGGCAAGCCCCCCACAATGAAATGAAACGGAATGGCGGAGAATATTAGACTTTAAAATATACAGTTCCCTGTGCTCTAAGTAGCCTTGTTTGTGAATTTCCTGACAGGTAGTTACTCCCCCAGTTTTCTTTGAGCATGGGGCATACATTTTCATGGAGGCACTAATCAAAGCTGTGCTGTGGCAAACAGCACAGCCACAGTAGGCCCAATCAAAGCCGTGTACCTGGCTCTCTTCCATAAGGCTCTGGGAACGCTGATGACAACTCTTACCCTAGCATCTGCCATCGCATCCATCACAGGTTGACTTCCTTCATACTCACTCTCCACATCTCTCTCTCTTATAGACACATGAGCACTGACTGCACTGTGAGCTCTCACTCAGCAGCGTGAACGTCATCTTTCTAGGAGTTGGGTAAACACAGAGGAATGAGTTACGTCCTCTGGTTAGAGGAGTTTGGCAAAAAAGATCATTAAGCAAAATTATAGTTGAGTGTCAGATTTTTATGCAGAATGTTGTATAATTTTCATTTTCATGGAATTTCTCAGATTCGTGCTGAGATTGTCTCGCTGTTACACTGATTACAGAGGGTAAAGGGAGGAGGAGGCGCATAAAACCAAAGAGAGAAAATGCTTTAGTTGCTGTCACTGATATCCTATCCTCTTAATTAGCTGTTGTTGAAGAAATAAACTATAATTGTCTGCATGGGAGCAAATTAAAACGTCTGGTGTAAAACAAGCTCAGAAACACAACGTGGGAGTGACCTCCAGCATTGTCCTTTCAAGGCTTTGCTCTCTTTGTCACTTTTGTGAGGGGAAATCAGTGAGAGCACTGCGAGTGGGATGATGAGAGTCGAGGAGGTTAGAAAAGGCCTACATCCAAAGCAGCGGACGCAGAGATTCCCGCTGCCCGCTCTCCTCCTCTTCTCTTTTCCGTCTCTACGTCCCCCTCTTCTCCTCTAATCCCCGGCCGCTGAAGACCTCCAGACGCCCTCCTCTCATAATGACACGGCTATCAAACCCAATTGCTGTGGCTCAGACCCAAGGCAGTGCATTAAACCCCTTAGTGTCTGATTGCTTCTCCAGAGTCAAGTGGTTGTGTCCTCCCTGTCATTCCCCTGGCCACCGCCATCGCCATCCCGGCTGCCTGGAGCTGCTGAGACGAGAGCCCTCACACAGGCCTGGTTAACCCACTCACCCCATTCACACTGACCTCATACATGCAATGAGGCAAGGACCTGCACAAAAAGATGCGGGAGTGCTGATTCCATGACAGGCTGCCAAGATTGTTTTTTAGGCAAAATGAATTAAATATGAGCGATTAAATATGAGAGAGTTCTTGGTGATCTTCAGCAATGTCAAAATGACCTGTATGATGAAAGAACTTACTGTGGATTTACTATAGATGCCTGTTATGCTAGAAACTGATTGGTTCCCAACAAGTAGATGCAGTTCAAATTACAGAAATTGCAGACTTGAAAATACAAGAGCTGTATGGCACATAGGAATAAAAGTAACATACTGTTATTAGTGCAACATATCCTCTTGAAACAACTTGTATATTTTACAAAAAGTTAGGCACACAGTTTGCATCATACCTTACAAATTAACGCCACAATATCCTACGAATTAGCACCCCTCCCCAGCGTGATGCAACCTAAAACCTACTTGTCCATATGTAGTTTTGGCAGAAGCCCAGGCATTACTAAAATGATGCCAGGGGAGCCTTTTGATTTGTATCATGACGCAGACGTGGTCCGCAGTTAGGTCTAGGCAACAAAACTAGTTGGTTATGGTTAGAAAAAGATTACATTGTTGCTAAAAAAATACCCAGCTTTGACAGGCTCAACTGTGGCCAGAAAGCAGTGTCACTATAAAAACACCATAACCTATGCCATTATTTGTTGATCTTGGACACTGGTGTACTGGGTCAAAGTCCAGTTTTTGTTGGACCCATCCACCTCCCACCCACCCTGAGCAGACTCTCACGCTCTTTAAACCAGTTGTTCCCAAATGGTCTGGCCACAGGGTCCAGATTTGTCCTTAGTCATCAGGTCAAGGTTCACACATTTTAACACTCTCACCCTCATACTTGTGTTTGGCCATGTCGCTAAGCTAGTGTGCGGTCTCTATTAAGTAGCTGTCCGTTAGTCACTCACTTTACAGCAGGAAACAGCACTTGAAAATAAAGTTTTGTTTTTTTTGTTGTTTTTTTTACAAACGACATGTTTGAGTCACTTGCGTCCATTCAGAATGGACCCGTAGTCCACTTTTGGACCACAACCCACCGGTTGAGAAACACTGCTTTAAACTATGTCCGTTGCTCTAAGCATCTAATAATGACACAGATGGGTTTACACTGAAGTTGGTGGTAAGCCCAGTGCGTCTCACACAGACACTAAACAGTGCCCCCAGTGTTATTATAGTGACTGCCCTACCTGTTCTGTTTAGGAAGAGAATCGTGGTTCATCACGTTACGTTAAGTACATAACATGACACCATCTTGTTAGCGTGGACTTTTGCTTTTACATGGCACATGCACTCTGGTCTCCTGTGTCAAAGTCCTGTGTTTGTTTGACCCATCCATCCAACGCGATCACCTCCCATACATAGTAATCCTTACACTGAACAGTAGCACATTGAGTCCTATGAGGGTGGCATTTGACTTAATTTCATAATAACAACAATAAAAAAATGGCACATAACCTAAGAAGCTATGAAAAACAGGTTTGATTTCTATATTTCATGGTAGTCTACAGTGCATATTAAGAGACAAATAATGTTGATGTAACTAGCTATTTTTTTCACAACTGACACACAAAATTAAGTGAAACATAAAATAACAAGCTGCAGGTAATTATGCTCTAGAATTAAAGTTCCAGTAGGCAACATTGTTTTGGTATAATTGAGTAAAAATTTTATAATATCCTCTAAGCATAATGTAAATCAAGTGGTCTGAGACAAACAATAGGTTTCTGTACCTCACCATGGCTCTGTGTTCAGCCTCTAAAGAATCAGTATCGTGCCAATGTGCATCAACCAATCAAAGGTCAGCTCAGACCACTGCGTTCCTATTGGCTGTTCTACTGCATATGCGCGTTCCCGTGCCGCCGGCAGAAGGGGAGAGCAAGCGGCAATGGCGAACAGTGCACCAGGTAAAATAGCTATTCCAGCATTGGCTACAACTGCCTACACGGCTAAACAACCCAAAAAAAGGAAGACAGAACTCGGTTCCCCGGAGCCCCGGAGGGAGGGGAAGGGTGAGGTGGGGCCGGGCCCGGCCGGAGGGCGCGAGGGTCGGCCGTGGGAGCGGAGCCGAGGGCTCTCCGCGGAGAGGGAGAGCCGAGCCTCGGGGGTATGTGCGGGGCGGGCTGCTGCGCGGTGAGGGAGAGCCGAGGCTCGGGAGTATGTGCGGGGCCGCGAGGGAGGGATGGGGAGGGCTGCTGCGCGGTGAGGGAGAGCCGAGGCTCCCAGAGAGGGAGAAATAGAACCAAGTAGGATAAAATACTCGCGTGCTCGTCTGGTAGGAGGGGCTCAGGGCGGAGACGAACGAAACCTAACTCAGATGAGACTCAAAAATCAACCGTTTTCAGGCTTTCTACCTACTGCAGCTTTAACATGTATTCAATAACAATCATACAAACAGGGCTAAACAACAGCAACAGTGCTGACAGAGCTAAAGGTGTTAACTGGGAAGGAACTGGAGGTTGGGTGCTGTGCTTCAAAAACGACGTCATCCCGATGTCAGCAGTAACCACTGTAAGAGAGCAGTGCAAAGCGGCGGTAATGAGCTAGCCAGTGGGATACAGACATGCGTGAACGTGCATGTGCGTACAGACCAATTTACCACAACAAACCACAGAGAAGCTCAGATTACAACACACACAGAAGTAGCTTGACTTCATTCTCTGCTCAGGACGCCATTACTCCACTATATCTTTACATAGCAAATAGTTGTTTGCTGCGTCATTAACGCTCTGAATGTCGCATACAGAACCTTTAACTTCTTTCCAGGTTATAAAGAAATGTCACTTTGGGGCGTCGGTGGCTTAGTGGTAGAGCAGGCGCCCCATGTACAAGGCTGTTGCTGCAGCGGCCCGGGTTTGACTCCAGCCTGTGGCCCTTTGCTGCATGTCACTCCCTCTCTCTCTCTCTCCCCCTTTCACACTTGTCTGTCCTATCCATTAAAGGCAAAAATGCCCCCCAAAATATCTTTTTTTTTTTAAAAAAAAAAAAAGAAAGAAATGTCACTTTTCTGGCTTCTAGTCCTGCATTGTGTCTTGCTTGGTCTCATTTCGATACACTGACTCTAATTTCCAGAACATTCTTTGAATAAGCGCATTTGTTTTGGAAACAGTCATAGAAATTCACCTGACAACATGCAGTGAAGGAGGTGTTGGATGACCTATTACATAAAAAAGCTGACTTGGTGACTACAAATGATCAAAGGGTTCATGCAGAGACACATAATCAGCCAGAAGAAATCTATTACGTTTAAAAAAAAAAAAAAAGATAACATTCAAAAGACTCCATGACTGTGAATACTGGCTCGATTTGCTCAGGAAGTTGTCTGTAAAATAATTGACCTTGTTATCTTTTCTCTGACGTAAGTTAACTGTATTTCTAAAAAATATGTTTTTAATGTTTTGCATAATTGATTGCTCATTGTTGGACCGACACTAGCCGTCACCACACGCTGCTGGAGGGATGTTCCTACAGTGCAAATGGCAAAGTATCGTCCATGTTGCCTGCACACCCAGGTTTGCACTGAAGGGAAAAATAATGGGAATGAAAGAGCAAATATCTGTAAGTATTTGTTTGTCACTGTGTGTGTGTGTGTGTGTTCCTGTATGTATGTGTACATGTGCATGAGCAGTGTATGTGTGTGTGTCCGTGCCCGCGTGTAAGATGGAGTGCAGTGTCGGAGTTTGGGCAGAAGGTGAATAACTACAGTGCTTACAGTGTAATCATGGTTCCTGTCAGCCCTGCTGCAGGAGAGGAGGGGGCACCCAGCAGACTGAGCTCCTCGGTGATGAAGTACAGGCACCGAGGAGCGCTCTACACCTGGATATTTATTAACACAGGCCTGACAGTAATGAGGCCTGAACAGGTGGGCTGGGACACACATATCAGAGTGAGGAGCATCCGCCAGGAGGCAGCGGGGGAGACGGTGAAGACGAGTGGGAGAAGTTCACCCTGCAGGAACACAGCCCTACAGAGAGCTGTGGCTGCACACCCACTCGTACCTACATGCACATCTGACTAGAAACAACAACAAAAAACAACAACTAAATGTCTGTTTCTTCTGTGCTGCTCTGAAATGTGCATGCCACACTTTATTAAATCAGCCAAACACGTTCAACTGGCCAATCGGTAGTAAAAATGTTTCAAGTTGCTTATTTTGCTGGCACTTTTTTGTGTTACCAAACATGCAAATAATTGAAAACAAACTCTCAGAATGAAACAGAATGTGAATACAGTGAGGGGTATAATTTGCAAGCCAACAGCTCCTGTTATGAAACAGTCTATTAATATCTGGAGCAGTCTTGTGCTTGTTTTACCCTTTAATTTGACAGGAAAACACCACTGTTCCAGTTTTGTTATTTAGAGAAAACACCACTTTATTGTTAAAAAAGATACAGCAAAAATAATCCCCCCCTTTTTTTTAGCTTAACGACATGCTTTCAAATTGTCTGCAATTCAGGTGAACACTCTGTGAACATAGTTGTAAAGAAAGAATGGAGAAACATTCAAAGCAGCGTGAATTAAAGCACTGAATTCTCCCTAAAGTGTACTTGCACATTATCCAGAGGTTGACATAAAGAGAAAGCTACAGACGTGATGAAGGAAATTAAAATAAGTGGCTCTCTGTCTGTGCATGTGGGCTTCAGGAAAAACAGCAGAGACACTAAGGCTGGGACAGCTGGACAAATCACCTATAGCGAGGGACATTCTCCAGACCTCATTAGGGTTAAGGATAGAGTCATAGTGAGGTTAAGGGTAGGGGAGTAGGGTAAGCAGAGAGGCTGGGGTTGTAGTGATTACAACTGGGTGATCTGGTGTGTTTGTGTGTCTGCATTCGCCTTGTGCTGCCTTTCTGTACTCCGGTTGTCTTATTAAGACTCTGAGTGAGGCTAATCAGTGCTGTCATCTGACGCTGAACAGATGCACCGAACAAAGGAGAGGAGGAGACCACTGCAGGCCCAAGGTGCATCTGCGGGGGAGGAGAGAGAGCTGTGCTGCCTGAGCTGATGCTAGCTGATGGCACTCCCTGTCAAGTACCCCTCTCAGAGACTAATGGGTGGAGAAAAGGTAGAGGGTGACTACGTCCAACATTTCATGTCAAATCCACCTTAATAATTCGTCATTGCCAGCTGTGACTGACACAAACTGTAGGTGAGACGGCTTCTCGTGCTCACCCAAAATGGCACATGGGGAAATTCACTTAACTAACGTAGTCGACTCTGGATCCGGTCTGTGGCGCTGTGGCTAATCTGAATTTCTGGTGTGTGAATAAAGAGTGAAACTTGTGCTTTACAGAGAGGACATGATTTTGAGAATGATTAGGGGAAAGGGATGGATGATGGTGCCCTGTGAACACTCCCCTTATTCTCTGTTGTTAATGTCTCTCTTTCACTATCAATTCTGTCTCTCTCGTCCTGTCTCCCTGCTCCCGCGTGTCTGTCTCTCGAACGGTCTCACTCTCTCTGCCAGCCACGGATAGAGAATTAGAAACTCAGCTAGGACTGCAGGCAGACTTTAAAACCAGAGCGGTGACTATTAACTCATCTCTCCAGCCTTCCTGCTGAGTCTGCTGGGAGCTCGCACTCATTTCCTATGCAGACACTCCTAACAGATGACCTTGGTCTTATCAGGACAGGTCTAGATCTCGCCAAAGCGGGCAAAATATTACCATTAAGAATATTTGCAGGAGAGAGACAAATATCATTGTTCATCTGTCATTGTGCTCAAATTTAGCCTCTATAAACCATGTTGTAGCTGTAACGAGAACGCTGTGATCTATCTGCCATCTAAACTGCTGCAATAATAGTTTAAGATAAGTCTAATTTCAAAATGTGTGATGCAGTAGCTTTTGGTTAATCTACACTGATCTGTATCTACCACGATGGACTGTAAGCTTCTTCTGTAAGTGCATGTTCTGGAAGAAAGTCTACTACAAGTGTAATTGGAAAAGCATGCACTCTACATGGATTTAAATGAATACCACACATGTCCTGCTTTACACATCAGTTAAAAAAAAAAAGCTTTCTCTTGTGCAACCGGTTCCATTTTTAGCCCTCCAGTCAAACCAGTCACATAAGCATACAATAGGGCTTTATTAGCCTATCCCCCACACTGCTGTGCAAGGAGGACAGATCTCCAATCTGAAGAGAACAAGGAGTTCCCTTTAAAGATCCTGTGTCTGGGGCTAATCTGGTAAACTCCCATAAATGCTCATCAGCACCCCAGATGAAAGGAATTAGCCGCCCCAGACAGTGCAGAAAGGCCTTAAGCCCGCGATATACCTCTGAGATTAATTAGCTTCCAACTTTAGATATTATTATAGAATCTTAGGTTGCTACAGAAATTACCATGTCTTCAACTCCATTAGACAGTTTTGTGCCGCGGTCCAAGCAGAGAGCCGAGGCGCTTAGCAAGGCTCTGTCTTCCATAATGCATGTTGGCCTCATCCGTACTCTGACAGCACTTAAGAAACCTACAGCCATTTGAGTGACAAAGATCTCATCTATTTTTCAGTTTTGACTCTCACTGTATGAGGGAGGATCTGGTGCCATGGAGTTTGTGTATAGGTGTGTGTGTGCGTGTGTGTGTGCACAGGTGTCTGCGAGTGTACACGAGTGTGCCGGGGCAATTAGAAATATGTTGTTGGACAACAGCCTTGGATTTACTCACAAATTATCTCAACTCAGTGCAAGCTGGAGCGTCTCCGTGTGTGAGTCACAGTTTTAATGAGTTCTTTTCATGCAGTCCTCCGCAGCCTCGCTCGCCGGCGCTGCAGATTCACTATTTTGCTCTTACAAATCTGTGTGTTGGAGTATATGTGTAGGATAAAGCCTCCAATTGAAGGAAGACGAGGGATACATACCAAGAAAGGAGATACACCTTTAAGAGGAAGAAAACAGACAATCTCCTGCCAGTTTAGAAATCTGTATCAAATTGTTTTGTGGAAATGACCTGGAGTGGGCAGCTCAGACCTCCATCTCCGTCCGTGTCAGAAAGCTTAGATTCTGAGTCTCCCAATCATCCCCTCTGCTCTCTCTGAAATGAATTTTATTTGATGTGGTTTAAAAATATATTATGAAAGCTACTCCGGCACTCTATCACCACCCAGATAACATGCACAATATACTATACTGCATTAATGTGAACTAAATTATTACCACCTCATTCTGAAAGCCTGTAAGCACTTTGTCAACATGTTTTTTTGTTGCATCATATAAAAGCTAGATGTTAGATTTGAATTTGTTGCATGCCAGCTCCCATTAAACATCTTCTGACAGCGCTGCTCAGCATGATAAGTTTCACCCTTACAAAGAGGCGGGGCTTGATAATCCATTAATGTAGCATTAGACCAAACTTTTAAGCTCCCTCAGACAGGCCATCTCCAGTATTTGGCAACATCTGAGGTGGGCGGCTTCTTATTGCACATTAAGTGCTTTTAGACACAAGAGCGGAGCATGTGGTGAGTGATGCATTAGGAGACAGTCTGTCGAAGATATGTGCTCTCTCATGGATGCCACTTGTATTGATTTCTATAGCCTTTTAATTTAAAGCACTTTCACTTAAGGCTGAGACTAATGTGAGAAAAGGCTGGCTGCATATTCAGCTGTTAATGCTACAATCATGTTCAATTAAAAATGCATGAGGCCACAGATTTAAAGATAGGTCCTTCGAATACGCTTGTGTTTGCTCGTCATTAAATAATTAGGATTGGTAAAAAAAAAAAAATAAATTAAAAAAAAAAAAAAAAAAAAAAAAGGCAGCACAGTGTTAAAAATACTTCTAATGATCACCTTAAACCAAACAGAAAAGACATGAATGAGACAGAGCGGGGACAATTAATCCCTGAGAGGCTGCGAATGACAAGTAGATGCAGCTCATTGCCGAGCGTATGACCTTGCTGAGCAGCCTTGAGAAAGCACAGGTGACCACTCGGCTGCTTGATAACTTTTCCCTGGCTGCATGTGCTAAGTGAAATTGCTGTTTTCAGCCATGGAAATGTAAGGCTGCAGGTTGATGGCACGTGGAGGGAAAAAAAGAGGGTGGAGTGCGAGGTAACTCTGTCTGTTGAGCAGGCCAAGGGCACCCGGTGTCAAGCTCATTAACCTCGGCAAGAGAAACGTTACAATGAGACAGAAGATATGCACGGCACCGGGTCACATCCTGAAGTGCTGCTTCTTGTAAAACCTGAACTCTCACCAACTGACACAGCAGCATCAGCATTTCATATATTAAAGGCCTTTTTTCTCTCAGTATTTGAGAGGAGAATGGGGAGTTGTGTATGATACTGTAAGTAGATTTAAATATTCAAAGGCAGGGGTGGCTCAGACAGCGCTGATGTGATGGAGTATACATCATTATGCTGCTACCGGGGGCCTCTCAGCATATCTTCATTTATAATGCTTCTCATACAGTCATCTACAATCCTGACCTGTTCAAATAAAGCCTTTGTCTCAGACAGGCACAATCAGAGTGATGAGTAAACACATACACTATGTCTATCTTGCCTATTAATCTGGGCACCCAGCTGTGAGGAGGGCTTTGCTGCCCTATCTCCCCCGGTCCACACAGTAGCCCGTTCGCATTGCTGCCAGTGTTTGGATTTCATCGAGAGCTTGGGATCGTTTCACTGCAACACAGATCAGAGCACACTGGTGAATGGATCATGGCTGTTTCTGTGAAAATTTGGAATAAATGAAAAAAATGTGGAATATGAGCCACTTAACTTTTAGTTCAACAAACTATTTTATTCCATGCATTTAACAACACTTTAGTCAAACAGATGCAGAAACTTGTTTTCAGTGTACGTATCCTTGGTGTTTGCTGTGACTGGGCTTATTTAGTAAACTAAGTCTGGTAAAGTTTTCTTTTTACTTCTGTAAAAATAAATGTTCTCCAGGGCGGTGTGGATTTTTGGTTCAGATTATTGCTATCTGTGTGGGGAGAACTAAAAACAGTTAGTATGATATTACAAACAGTTTTAATTCTTACTAAAACTCATAGGCACAGTTAGAACTTTAAGGGCATAGCGTTTTTCTTCAGCAGAAAAGGGATGGCAGGACAGCAGGACAGCTGGGAGTGCTTCATAAAAAAAATGCTCCCACTTTTTTTAATGACATGCCCCACATGTTTCTATGACAACAATATCTACACACTAACAATAGCTAGCTTATATAATACTACATTAACAGTAGGTTGACTACACAGTCAGAATTTTCCTCATCAACCAATAGTCGTTATGTAGGGCCATTAGTCGACTAGTCGCCTGCATGTTTACGATATTAATTAAATTATTAAATGATATATTTTGGGCGGGTCAACACAATGGTTTGAGTTGAAGGTGTGAGAAAGAATAGTATCAGTAACATTGTTAACACTGTGCTACATTACAGAGAAATACAAAACCGTACTAATGAACCTTCATTAATATAGGCCTATATTTTATCTACAAGTGCACGTCACACACTGAGCGAGCCGCCTGTTAATGACGCTGTGGGCAAAGCAGTAATGATTGTGCTAAGTGGCTAATGGGCATGTAGCGACTTCCATGTTTCAGATGATACGTCATGTTTGTAGTCGACCAATGAAGATGAGTTTACATATCACCTTGGGTTCGTCCTTCACCTTCTCAAAATGGCGACTTTATAAAAAGTTCAGAGATTTTCAACTTTGAGTGCTCAGAGCAGCTGCAAAAAGGTTGTTAAGGTTAGAATAACCCCAGTCGTGCAACTGTTGCTGTTGTTGTAATTGTTATTTTAATAATAATATAGATAATATTTAAATCCCTACATGTGCTTTTGGCTATGGCCATTAGGAGGTTCATTGAGCCCCCTGAACCAACGCAAACTGCATCCCCCGCTCAGGCATACATATACTGCAGTTCTAACGTCTAACCAGTTAACCAGTAAACCAGCTTGGAGGCCAACACTGTTAGTTGCTTAGTTGGTAATTTGCAGGTATGCATGCATGTAATTTACTATTGACTGCTACTTCATGGCCCATGATTCCAGCGTACTGTAATTTCATCCCTTCAGCTGGACCAGACCTCTTCAGAAGAGGTCACTTAACAATGGCCAGTAATGGCGGGCCAAGGAAAGGTGGACAAAGCTGTCACCATTCAAGCTTTTGTATCCATAAAACCAGGCTCATGAATGAAACAGACCTTAATGCGCCTCTTTGTAAAACCACCTTCAAAATCTGATGAGAAAAATGTGTGAATTCAGTAGTCGCTGTGGTGGTATGTCATGGATATTCTTGTGTGTAGTGGTGTGAACTTTAGGCGTAGTATGCTTATGAATTTATGCTTGTGAACCATGATATAATCTGACTTGGATTACTAAAAAAGCAAGTATAAAAAAACAGAGCCTGTGAACAGATGTAGGGTCTGTAACTCTGCAGGTGAATATTCCATGACATTTCATCTGCAGTGGTATTAAGGTGTGGGGCGACACTGGCCATGCGGGTAGGCGGCTGGTTGAAGCATGAAATTCATTGTCAAATACTTTCTTCCAGTTTAGGAGGAAAAAAAAAAGCCTGCTGTGGGGGAAATAACAGGAAATAAACCTACTTACTGACATTCATTACGTGAGGTTACTAGCTACAGACTCAGAGCCTGACAAAAGACATTTCTCTTTTTCATCATGGCAACTCTGTCATATTGAAATCCATCATGTCATATGAGATGGCTCAATTCATAGAAAATATAGGTGTATTAATAGAATATAACAGAAATCCTATTACTCTTTTGAATCTCAGTGTGAAATGCATAAATTGCAAATAGGTCGGTGCGTGGAACGTGAGGCAGACCTGTTAATGAAGGGCTCTGATTAGCATTTGTTAAAACTCAGTGAAGTTCTTACATGCTAAAGGTCAGACTGCTGTTCTGACATGGGGAGATGAAAACGTTCTACTTTTTGGGGGAATGTCATGATTTGAATTAAGATTGTCAGATTGGCTGTAAGCTCGTATCACAGTGCAGGCGTCTTGTATGACCTTTTCAAGGAATTGTCATTTTCCGCCCCTGTGATGCCACCATGGCTCAGCGGGGGAGAGGCCCCTCTTCTCTCGCCATGTAATTTGTCCTGGGTGTTACCATTCACACTGTGCTACTCCCAGCCACTCGCCCAAATGCCTATGTATCTACAGACCAGCAGGCTGCGACTACAGAATAACGAGAATGTAGCTGCTCAGGTTCTACTCTACGCTCTGTGTACAGCAGGAAAGGCCTCTGCTGTGTGCTGCCGTTGGCCTGAGCATCACACACTCACAGCCCTGCGTGGCTCCAGTGCTGGAGCAACCACTGATCTAAAGCAAATATGATCGCAGTTAACGATATTAACTACACTTGCTACAACAACTACACTCATGAGCGGTCAAGCACTGAAGCCAGCTGTTGAAAGTTGTTGTGTACTTTGCACTAAACTATTTTTGCTCACAATGATGTGTGTTCATGACAGGCTACAGAATATAAGACACAAATGTTGTGTTAGAATAGGAACACAAAATATAAGAGTTTTCTTCACATGTGGCCTTTATATTATTATAAAATACCTCCAAACATAGTAGCATTTATGTAGTGAAAATTGGTTAAGAAGACATAATCACCATTTAAACAGAATGTCCCTGACTATATTTTCATTTTATACAGGTCCCATCTATAACAAAGCCAAAGAAATGGTGTTCAAACAGCACTTATAGAATCTATAACGCAGATGCCTGGATGTCTTTGGCCAGAAAATTGCAGGATTACCAGTTGGACAAAGAGGGCAAAATGCCATGGGGCCCCTTTGGGTCCCAAAGGCCTCAGGGTCACTGCATATCAATTTGGTTTTGTAATTTAATTAACTGCAAATTTGTAAGGGAATTTGCACCCCTATAGAAAAAAATCAAGTAAGTTGGTTCTTACATTATTAGATCATTTCTCTGTCTTGTGGAGGAGCCTTGAGACAAAATCTATGTTTATTAACTGCTTTATTTGTGTCTATGTTGTGCTCATGTGGTGCATAATAATATCATGTTTAATAGGGTGATGGTTTACTAATCAGAAGATTGGCGGTTTGATCCCCGGGTCCCCCATTCCACATGTGGATGTGTCCTTGGGCAAGATACTGAGTCCGTGTGAATGGTAAACCGAGCAGCAAGTAGCCTCAGCCACCACTGTATGAATGTGTGTGTGAACAGCAAACGCATTATCACTCCTCGAATACTGACGCTTTGGCAGTGGCCTAAAGCGGGATTTATATTTCTCCATCGTAAGGTATGGTGTAGGCTCTACGTCGAAGCAGAGCCTACACCGTAACCTATGCCGTAGCTTGACGTGCACCTCCACAGAAATGTAACTACGCGTTGCGGTGACACACCTCCCTTTTGTTTTTGTAAGCTGAAACCATTTCCCTCAGTGGAAACAAAGCTTTTATTTACTTTAATTTCACAGATAAGAAACAATAAACTGTGAAGACAATAAAACTTCCACAAATAGCATTTGTGGAAGTTTTATTGTCCACAAATAGCATTTTAAGTGTATGATTTATCCTGGCTTCATATGGGTAGAGGCTAATTCATACAATGTAAAATGCCACAGGCTTGTGCTAATAATATTAGCATGTCGAATTTGTTTGGAAAACATGTTTAGTATAAGACAGTTGTTTTGTTGGTGAATCTTGTGAGTTGTAAATGAACCAAATTTTGTAACATTACCTTTGTTAAATATTGCTGTTGTTCCTGGCTTCACATGGCTAGAGGAAAAGTCTGCTAGCTACTTGGCTAATTTATACAATGTAAAATGCCATAGGCTTGTGCTAAACACATTAGCATGTTGTATTTGTGGGGAAATGTGTCCAGCAAAAGACAAGTGTTTTGTCTGTGAATGCTGGGAGTTATAATTAAGCCAAATTGAAGTACTAATGTTTGAAACTGTCTCTATTAAGCCATGTTTAATGTGTGTTTTCAATCAAATAAACTTTACAGCACTTCACAGAAACCCCACCACCGACTAGTGTTTTGGAGGTGTAACTGCAGAGTGACACAGACACACCACAGCACAAGTATAAATGCTCACAACGGTGTAGGCTATGTGCATAGGCCTAGAGCTGATGCACAAGTATAAATTTTGGTTTCACACGGGACTCGAACAGCGGTCTCCCAGGTGAAAGTCCAGAGTTTGTTTGACCCATCTGCTTCCCTTCCAACCCACCCTGTTCAGACTTTCTTCCTCTTTATCCAAGTCAGGCAGTCACTCATTGGATAAAGACATTGCTTCATACCTGTATGATAGTGTACATATACGTTGCAAAGAGGGTGGAAGGTGGTGGGGGTCAGTAGGGGTCCAACAGCAAATGTTTCTCCTAGGACAATATTATTATTACATAAACAGACAGTCAATATCATTTTCTAACTATTCCTGGCAACACCACAGAATTTCAGAAAGACAGCTCTTGATGCAGGATCATAAATTTGTTGAGAAACCTGATAATTCACATGAGGAAATGAATAAATACATGCTTTAGACCTGTGACATGGGCCTTAAAGAGACTTAGACCTGTTTACAGACCACACATTTAGCCACTGTGACACCACTTGTGATGTCTGTCTTCTGAGATTTGCACCTACAATGAAGACCATACTGCATAGCAGCACTATAGCTGATGTGGCACCGCTGCCCTTTCACAGCTAATTGGTCGCTCTGTGCTCATCATCTGGTTATCAGCGGTGATTGGCTGATGGTAAGCTGCGACTGGTCATTCGAGTGTCACTAGCCTGTGTTCCTGTAATTAAAATCTGTCATCCAGAACCACATCCCTCGTCGCCACTAAACCCTTTCGTCAGATGGCAGAGCTCAGATAAACTGCCCTGCAGTCATTTCTCTGATGAGAGAATGGCACGTTTGTGGTGCAAAGTTTCGGAAACAGACAGGAAAATACCTCAAAATCTCCTAAAGCTGGTCTTATTGTGCCAAGTAAACAAGCAAAATGCACATAAACTGTCACATTAATAAGCAGATGAAAGAGATACTAATAAAACTCAAATCTCTGTATCTGATGTACCTGGAACTAAAGACTTTGCTTATTCATGTGCAGCCAATAAAATGGTTGCTCTCTCCGGACTGCAACTCTGAAACTTTTAACTGCAACAGTGAAGTGCTTCATCATTGACAGAAAAAGTAGAGCTACTGTAGGTAATGTAGTGGAAGAGAGGGGGAGGCAAAAGATACTTGATATTTTTAATGATGTTGAACATTTGTTCAGGGCTTTAACTACTGGAGGGCACTCCACTGTTGAGTTTCCACCAGGATGGCCTTCAGAAACATGGACGACAGAAATCTTTGGAAATTAATTAGAGACAAATCCCTTCTCGCTGCTGAAGTGTGGCATTTAAGGCATTGTCCTTGGTGCTCGTATAACACCACCTTTCAGTGTCGACCCCTCTCCTTCCAGCGGCTGGATAATGCAGCCTAATCCACATTAGCAATCACTCCAGTCCCTGTTGTGTAGTGGCAGTCCTTCCTAATTGCTTGGCATTATTAGGTACTTTACTTGTAAATTTGAAGAGGAGGAACATCATTCTACTGCATCCAAGCAGCAAATGATCCAATTTGCTTAATTTCCAAGAAACACCACCAGTCTGCTTTATCCTCACTGCTCCCCCTATTGTTTGCGGAGGGGAGTGATGGAGGAGCACATTAACTAGTAGTCAGAAATGGGTACTGAGATGTTGTTTTACCCTTCTATTATTTGAAAATAATTTCAGAGATCATAGCAATCCATATTTAAATAAGAAGCAAATGTGTATTCACAGACAGAGAGCAAGGAGCAGTAAGAGTTTCATCAGATTCGCCTGACTCTGTTGCAGGCCTCGATCAAATGCAGAAGCCTGACTGAAATCAGCCTGTATTCAAATGAACGGGAGCCATTGTTAAGAATATCCAAAGGAGGAAGAAGAGTACCTTTGATCTAATGTGACGTCTATCCTTCAGCGCTGCAGAGCTGTTTACTAAATTAAAAAATGACATTTAGGCGCATGTGATAGCTGGAGCATCAAGGCAGAAATTAGCCTATCAGGCTCACACTGCTGATTTGCCACTGCTGACGAATATCAGCTTTAAATCCCTAAAATGTAAATATGTCTGAGTGACCTAATCTGAAACTCAGACACTGGCCTGAGGGGCAGGAGAAAGGAAAATAGTCTCATAATCTGTAACCCACTCACTCTTGTCTTTTTCACACACTCAGACATTCTCTTCCTCTGTGATGCTCTTTTTAAAGTTTTATAGTCACTGTCTTGGCGTCGTTTTCACTTTCACTTTTAAAGAGATTTACTTATGAGTTGTTGACTGCTGGTCTCTCTTTATTTCTCTGTCTGCATTAAGGGGCACATGCAGCCCAATCCGGCTCATCTCTCCCTCTGCCTGTCAGTCAGCCAGACGGCCTGTGTCCCTGGACTGCGTATGGAGAAAGGGTGGGAGGGTGGAAGGAGGGAGAGGGGGGGTAAGTCGACGTGGCCCAAGGCGTGCCACTGCTCACCAAGGGGGAACAAGGCACACATGACAGCCTGATGACACTTGCTTTTGTGTATCATATCATTTTACCAATCATCTGCATTTCATTTATGTGAGACTTCGTACTCCAACGCAAAGTGTCAAGCCTGTTGGCCTAGTTAGGTTGAGAGTGAAGCTGGCTGGGTAAAAAGTGAGCTGATGAAACCCTCCTGTCCGTGGCCCGCTGACAAGCCTGGCACTCCAAATGAAAGTGGAAAGGCAGCCTTATTACAGTACGTTTCATACAGCAAATGGGGAAACAAATGTGACTTGATATCCCAGGATGCCCTTTGTTGTTGTTATTACTGCTGTTGTTATTGTCAATAATGGTGATGATAATGCCTGGTGTTTTGTTTCAGCGCTCGCTTTTGTTGTCTTTTTTTGTTGTCCTACCCAAACAGGCTTTGTTGGCAGAAGAGCTGCTGCAGCAGGGAAAGAGGCAAATTCCTCACATTGAGGGTTGCACTTAGTTATTGTGCTCCCCTCTTTTTTTCAATGTAAAACATCAGATGAAAACTCCAGATGCCGAGTTCATCTGTCTTTAACAATGTGGTAAACAAAGAACCTGACGCAGAAAGTTTTGTCTGTCATTAGATCTGACTCTTGTAATCTTTTATCTTCCACACTCAGCCTGGGTATCTTGTGTTATTTACAGTGTATCTAATACAAAACATTGAACATGATGCATCTCCTCACTTTGCATTATTTATGATTTTTCTAAACTGGCAACGTCTTTCATGAGGTTTTGTGGAATATTTACCATCAGCCAGCCTGTATTGATCGCATCAATAAGTAAACAGCATTCTGTAGTCCACCTTGATTAAACTTATAAGGCCCAATCCCATTTCTTATTTTTACCCATACTACTCATTTTCAAGTGCCACCTTGCCCCTCGGAATAGAGTTACAAATGGTAGTGGTTGAAAACTTCCCCTATGAAATAAGACAACCCCTCGAGACTCTGATACATTATCAGTATGCTGGTGTTTACATAAACAGCAGCAGTGAGTGTTGCTGGACACTGTCAACATGCCGTCTTCTGCAGTGGTGATTTCTCTTGCATAGGCTTTAGGCAGCATTTAGCAGTTGTCAGGATGCTCGCGATTCGTTCACATCTTCAGGTTCACGCACATTTTTTACGAAAATGCACAAATTGAAGTGTTGATAAAAAAGAAGTGGAATAAGATAGAATAATTTTTGTTTGTTTGTTTGTTTGTTTGAAAACAGAGGGTCTCTTCTTTAGTTTAAAGTAGGCTATAAAGTGTTTACATATTCATAGAACAAATTATTCTGTGGGTCTTGAAAGATCAGTGAATATGATCAAAAATGCTGTCGGTGGCTGGCAACCTAAAAATAATACCCTGGCTGGGAAAGTGTTAAGAACCTGCACACTTGAAATACATGTCTAGTACCTTTAAACAATCAGTGTAATAACTATGAATTGTCACCTTAATAAACTTCACAATTAGAAAAATACACACATCTGTTATTTATGAAAACACTTTACTCTTGCTTTAGCTTCTTCACACTTAAAGCAGTTACACGGCTACACATTTAACAGACACCACATTTTTTAAACTGTAAAACAGTGACATTGCTATTTAAATCATACAACACAAAATGAATACAGAAGGAGCCCGCTTTCTCACTAAGCAGTGCTGGGCACGTCTCTATCACACTCTGCCTGTGTGACCCAAGCCAGTATGCGTGCTGCGACCAAGCTAAGACTCTAATGTTTCAATCAACTAACTTTCACTTACAAAAGTTAGTTTTGACACAGATATTTACCACCAGTGCATTCCTTGTAACTCCGAAAACACATTTACACAGTTATGAAACATATTACAACCATTGTTCTTACCTGTATGGGGCGATAGAAAGAAATGAAGTGGACATGATGTTACTGGCTTCAAGTCCAAAGTGTGACCAAGCTGCGAGCAACACGCTTCGCCTCCCCTACGGGAAAAACCCAGAAGTGCTGTGCGATCAAAAATCTACCAAATATATATATATACAAGTCCATACCCATTATGTACAGCATACCATACCATGACTTAGTCATACCAAAAATCAGAGAAAAAAACCAAAACATTCAGCCACAGGGGGAGCCACAGCGATCGGTCCCATTTTAGCCATTTTTAAGCATTTTTCTGTTGTTATAGCGCCACCCAGTTGCCAATTAGAGTTAAATGTCTCCAGTTACCTTGAGGCATCCTGTTCTACATATCTACTAAGTTTAGTAAAAATCGATACAGCGGTTAGGCCTAGATAAGAAATTAGCTCTCTAGCACCCCCATTTTGTTTGATGGGGTCAATAATGGAGGGGTCCCCTCAGATTATGTGTGGTCATATGCCTACAAAGTTGCGTGGTGATCGGTGAAACCCTTGAGATGTTATACACCTTTATGTGATGAGCCACTCCCTCCGCAATATTCATTGCCTTATAGAAGCTCAGTTTTAGTAAGTTTTCCAACTTTTGCCAAGAGGGAACTTTAGATCTTGGTCCCTAGATTATGTTCACCGAGTTTCATACAGGTCGGTCAAACTTCCTAGGAAGAGATCGATTTGAAGTGTTTTTCAAAAAATTCAAAATGGCGGAAAATCTACATAACCGGAAATTATGGGTTCTTTAGGCAAATTTGTTCATCATGAGGAGAGGCATCTCTGTGCAAAGTTTCATGTCTCTACGACATACAGGGCATGAGATATGCCCATTCAAAGTTTGCAATTTCAATCGGTTGCTATAGCACCCACCTTTGGCCAATTGATGTAATATTGCTTCATTCGCATCCTCCCATGACCCTCTACCACTGTGCCAAACTTCACATGGATTGACCAAGTCAGTGAGGAGAAAAACGTGGAACAGACACAAAGACACACCCACAGACAGAGTTTTCGTCATTATATAGTAAGATACCAAAGCAATGAATTACAGATATCAACTGATAGTTCAACACACCTTTCAACAGAGTAAAGGAATCAAATCAGCGTACATTTTCAAAATGTTTTTTTTTTTTTTAGTGCACATTTTTATATCCATTACACTATCAATCAGTCGAACAAGTCATCAGAACAAAACACTGCGTCATTCCCAGGCCACTAGCAATTCTCTGTAGGCTAATGTTAGCAACCCATGCTCCTACCCTGCCAGTCTGCACTGATATTAGAGAAATAGTAACAAATGTAGCAACTTCGCTTCTGGACCTATCTTAAATTTCGGTTATCGTATGCCATCAAAAGGGGGGCGACATGGAAATATGTCAAAATGCAGGACTGTAAAGTACAAATCAGAAACAATGATATAATGTTAGCTAGTTAGCTATTGAGATGGCATGCTAGCTTTTTAATTTTTGTTATGCTTTTTGTAAAGTAAAAGGACCATAATACATTGGAACAATTTTTTTTTTAAAAATAATACGATGGTAATCTGATTTTTAAAATCTTTATTAGCAAAAAATACATTTGTGGATTTAGATTCAAAGTAATTCTTGGGTTAGGAATTGCTAATGGCCTGGTAATGAAGCAGTGATTTTTCAATGAATATATTTATTCGATGACTTATTAGATTGAAAGCGTGAACCTGCAAATGTGAATGAATCCTGAGCGTCCTGACAACTGTTAAATGCTGCCTATAGCCCACGCAAGAGAAATCACCACTGCAAGGATTGTGGGTGTTTTTTGTTGTTGGTGCGGCCATCTTGCAGACAATTTCTCATAACACTTGGTTTGGAATGTGCCTCTGAAAAAAAATATTGGAAAGCCATGTAGCCCTTAGAATTCACCCATCTATCCCAACAATAATCTGGACACCCTTCTCCTGTATGTGAACACGCAACATGGAGGGGTATGGGCTAAGGGGAGTACTGGGAATGGGCCATTGTCTCTAAATTTGTCCTTCAGATCAGAACAAAGACTGCTTGGACCCTTTTGATTTAAAATAATGTTTGGGTAGCTTTTAGTTTTCATATTTTGGAGAAAATAAACGATCTAACTGGCCTAAACCTTGTATATTCTATACGAACATGTTTAAGTGTTGAAGCAGATGCACCACTGTGTCCCTGCACTTAAGAAGAGCACAGATTAGCGATTGGCCCTCTTCCACTCTTTGTTGGCGCTACTGTCAGTTTTCCATAGAGACAGGAACACTTGGAGACAAACATTTAAAAGCTCTTCATGGTAAAAACAGTAGGAGGACTCTGTCTGAAAAAGGTCTAAATACAGAAATGAATAAATAAATACAATAAAATGTGGGCACTGTTCTCATTTTGCAGCTTGGATGCAGCCTTGTCAAACGGCACTTAAAAGCGAGGGAGCTGGTCTTGGGGGAGGTTGAGATGTTTATTCTAATGGATGCCATAATGAATGCTTACGGAGTCAGGCCTTGGCTTCGATAGGGGGCTCTGTGCCAGCATGGTTTTAAAGGAGAGCAGTCACTGCAGCAGCCCTGGGCGCTTGGCACGCCGAGTTCTCCACAATCTCTCGGCACACACAGAAATGGCAGCAAGGACCTGGAGATAACCACCCGTGAAATCTCTCATCACATGCCTTTGATTACTTGTCCACTATTTACAGTTTTTAAACCCTGAACTTCAAACACAGCAAATAAAACACAATTCCTGTGACATCTCCTTCCTCATTGGGCCGTGTTTATGAGAGATGTATGCCTACAAATTGTCCCGATGTTGTGTTCTCTCTCACTTAAGACTCAAAAAGACAGGAATTGAAATCAAAATGCTGGATTGACACCAAGTATCTGATGCTTTCACTGAATCACTCAAAAACATTTAATCGAGTTTTGAAAACAGAAGCAGCTTTATGTAGATTTTATAAATGTGTGTCTATTTTCCAGATTAAATAGAGCCTATGGTGTGCACAATTTGTATGTGTTTCTCTGTGTGTGAGTGAGTGTGTGTGTGTGTGTGTGTGTGTGCCTGCTGGGGGTGAAGACTGAAGCGCTTTATTAAAATGATGAGAGCAAGTTCAATTTGAATCATGCAGTGCCTGTCAGTGGCTTCTCGAATTGCAGGGCTGATGAAATTGCTCTTGCGGTTATTTAAAAGCAGTTGTAATCCATCTGAAAATGCTGTGATATAATCCATTTAATTTCTTATTCCTTGCAGCAATAACATTGAGTAACAAAAATCTATCAAAGCAATGTAGCCTGGTGATTTAGTAATTATCTTTATTTTACATTACTGCAATTCAGCCCAGATTAATTGGAGTCTTATCTGAACAGAGCGGCAGGTCACTTACCTCAATACACCACAATGTGTTTTTATCTTAATCATCAACCTCCACAAACTCAATTGTGACCCACTGTGCCAAGAAATGATTATTTTCCAATGCATAAAATCAGCAATATATACAGATGAACATACCGAAACCAAAGTGTCTTTCACCGGTTCCTTCAAAATAAAACTTAAAAGTGGAGAAATAAAAACAAAAAGCACACAGCTGACTGCTGCATTACTGCGATAACCTTATCAGAAGAGGTGAAGTGGGGGAAAAACAATGTCTGTGGGCGGAGCAGCAGGATGTATCACATGGTAAGTGTCATGGAGTGATTCCTATTTGGGAGGACTCACAAAATATCCAGTATTGATCAGCTGTTTAAGTTGAGTTAATGTATGAGCGATGCTCAATGTATTCCCTAATGGGTAAGCTGCCTGTAGGCAGTGCACTGGTAATAAGACCTCAGACAGCCACATAACTCAGCCTGTCTCTAAGACCACTCTCTTTTTCCTCCACCTGGGCTATCTGACATCTGATATTAGCGAAATCGCGACACTCTGGAAAGAGGAAGTAGAGGAATGGAGGGGAGGGGAAGGAGCCTTGCAAAGCCTATAAGAGCTATAGCGGACTGAGGGAGAAGTAATTAGAGCTTTAGTCACCATGAAGGCACCAAACTGGGTTTTACTGCTATCATTGTCAACATGTGTATAATACAGATTATTAGATTAAAGTGTTGTTTTTGTTTTTGTTATGTTGTTTGTTTTTCATGCTGTAGCTCATTACTATACATTACATTATTATCAGGGCAGCCATCAGTTTGTGTTTATGTCAAGGCGATCAAGCAGCAACCTCCAGGGCAGAAAAATGAAGCTATCGCCTAAGGTGGCCACTTGAGGCTGGCTCCGAAAGTAAGTGAATCCCCATAGACCTGCATGTTAAAATGCCCAACCTTACAGTACAAATATACATGCTTACAGCCAGCTACAAAAAACAATTTGCAAATCTCTATAGCTTAATTCAACAATCATGACAGGAAGGAGAGTATTTATATAAGTCACCTGTTTACATTTTATTTAGGCTTAAAGTCATGCATAATTAAAAGAATAGCTGCTTTGAGTGACAGGCTGTCTGTGATGTGTCAGATCCACCCGCCAAATATGGTCCTTTCTGGCCTTTCCCCCTTGACATGTATGATATTGATGCACAAGGCACCCTTTAGCATCTGTATGAAACGCCACCTGGCTTTCAACCAACTCTGTTATATTGTAAAGAGCGAGTCAGTGTTTGGATGAGGTTGAGATGAATGGATGGGTCAAACAAACACAGGACTTTCACCTCATGTAAAATGTTTTCAGACACATATTTTAGTGTACTGTTTAGCTGTGAAATTAGAAAGTTTGTGCTCCAGCTGCCATGTTGGATACAGTTTACAGGGAATACCAAACACCGCCCACCAGCCAGATCAACCTTCTCATTTTACAGCTAAACAGTACACTAAAATACATTAATAACAACATCTGAGGAGCAAAAGAGGCAATGAAGTAACAGAATCTTGACTCATATTTAATCAGCAATGTCTCGTTTGACAGATTGACCAAGGTTCATAAGCAGTAATTGACATAGTTTTCAGTTGTGTTGCAGACTCGACTCTGATTGGTTGTTGCTGACCACGATGCAGTCTGATTCTAGCAAATGCTATTAAAGGCAAAGGCAGGGGAGAAGGGACGTTATTTTTTTCACCAGTGGCCTCATACTTCTCTTAGAATATAGTCACAGTTTCGGCAAATTTATTTTCATAAAATTTACCAACTGCATCTTTAACCTGCATTTCCTGTAAACATGAAAGTTTATTTTGAAAGACACCATGTGCATGTATCAAGTGGAAACTGACACATCCAAATCTGATGCTAGAGGAGTAGCATCATAGTTTGAAGCACAATGCCACTGACCAAGCTGCCATATTTAACAAGCTGGGAATGAGAATGTGTTGGTATTTCACACAATCTCTCCCTTTTTTTCTCTTTTTAGTAATTCTTATCCTCCTTTATGAGTATATCATCACTGTATTATTGAAATATTGGATACTGCCATGCGTGGAGAACAGTAACAATCATACAAACATGATTTATATGCTTTATTTATTTGAATTAAGACCAGCAATAAGCAAACTTGATGAAATGAGAACGATAATATGAATTTTTTAGCTTTTTGCATCACAAAGATTCAGTTCCTAACACTCAACAGGAAGCTCTGACGTCATTGACATTGACATCAACTGCACCAACCCACATACACTTGCCTAAAACTGCACTGTGGCACAGTGATAATGCAAGTGGCTTTTTAGACTCAAAATCCATCTAAACACATGGTTTGCTGAAATGCTTGTCTGTAATGTAAGCAGGGAAGTAACATAAAAAAACAAAGGTATAGTCCTTTGGTGTGTGTGTGTGTGTGTGTGTGTGTGTGTGTGTGTGCATGTGTATGTCTGCTTTAGTGGTGTTAAGGACATCAGCGGTAGTCCGTCTGTTGCCTGCCTGCCTGCTGGTGGATAAAAAACATAAAGGACTGTCCTCACTAAGATTAATTGATTCCTTCACATTTGGATTCAGTTCAGAGAGCCAGAGAAATTGGTTGTTTTGACAGTGGCGTGGCCCTCACTCACTCACGGCCAAAAACACACACAATAAATAAACATGTATGGTATGTACATCCACAGTTTTGAAACACAGGCTTTAAAAACTCTGCTTTCTCCTTCAGTTGTTTTGGTACATTAGCGTTAGCATTACTATAGTTAATTGCCATGAACATAATGATTATGAGGAATTACTGGGGCCATCCATCTGAAAACACATCTTTTCAGGACCTTATAAATACAACTTTTAAAACATCACTTGTGCTCTTTAAATCACTTACGCCATGCTAACTGCAGCGCAGTCTTCTTGAAAAACATTTTTTCCCGTCGCAAGAAATAAATACATCACTGGCGGCAGGTAGAAAAATCATTATTTGTGATCTGAATTTACCTTGCCTGTAGGTATGAGTGTATCGATGCCGTAGCAGAACATGCACAACAGGCCAAAATAAAAACATGTAAACCCTTGGCTGTGGTGGGACTTCATGATGGCATTTTCATGTATTTTGATCATACCCTCTGCACTCCCGGAAAGCCTCTCACATGTTCCGCGGCATAAGTGCTCATGTCTAATACCCTCAGAGGACGTTTTGGTCTGTCTCTATGAGTCTAATTTACGGATATCTGCATGAATTGGGAAGGCCTGGGGCCAACCATCTCATGTCTTTTTAAGGGAGGGGGTGGGCTGTTGCGTTAGTAGGCCCTTTCGGGACAGGAGCAGCATTTCAGATAAGATCGGCGGCGGGAAGTGGTGAGCCGGGCCGTTTGTTCTCGTTGGCCATCTCTCATGTTGCACCACTGATTGGGAGGAAAGCTAAAATTGCTTTCACCGGGGCTCACTCCAGCAGTAGGCAATGATAACTAACAATGCCCCCGGGACCTAGTTAAAGCTGCATCACACGCGCTGGAAAACCACTTTAATGTGGCAGCATTAGGAAGCTGTCAGTTGGGTTGGTGGGGAAAACAGATTCCAACTCATCGTGGATTTTGAAAACATTTGTTATCCTCACTTCAAAAATGCATATAATCAAGCAGGCATTTTTAATTTCATTTCACACCGCTTACCATGAAGGAAAAAAAAGGTTTAAAGATCATAAAAGCAAAGATACAGAACAGAAAATTACCATGCTTCCGCTCTTCTTCCAAACCCCTCTGCTGCCTCGCTCAGTCATGGGGATCGTGGAGCTGTTGTCATACTGAAACGCAGCAGGTTGTGAGTTTCTCTTGTTTTACTCAGGTTATGATTCAGGTACTGTTCAATGGATATATTTTGTAGTCCGAACATTATTGACCCATCTGCGCAATTTCTCTAAGTGCTACTTAAAATTACTGCTATTTATAGCTGCTGCTAATTACAGTAAAGCTTTCCTTGTCAACTATAAAGTCAAAAAACAATATAAATAGTTGTTTTTTTTGAAGCTCGATATGATGGAGCCGTTTCTCAAACACCACTTTCATTAATGGCACACTTTTTGAGAGTAAGGGTTTGATCTGGACTGATTTACTTTATAAAAGAATTATTGTTTTACCTTGTACATTTTATATGAACATGTCTGAAAACATTATGCTGTTTGAGAAAAAAAGAAATAATATTTGAAGAATCAAGTCCCAGAACACAACTAATACTTTTTTGAACTGTGCTAATGATGCTGCTCCGGACCAGGGAGCCACAACAACTTATTCACAACTGATTAATATCTCCATTGGTTCGTCTAGTGGGAAAAGCCTGAGAAGGAAAACATTTTCAGCACTCTCAGCCAGTGAACTAACATCTCTGAGCTTTGTTTTTACCACATGTCTCACAGAAAATGAACAGAATTCCAGTCTATCACCTTTGGAGAACTTGGTCCTTCGACAGCTTGGCAGTCGATGCAAAATGGTAATACCTGATTCATCAGCCTGTTTTCATTACCAGGGCATCAAATACTGATGCTCTGTCATGCCCCTCAGCATGTGACATTAATGCCAAAGGCAGCCTTTGGCGTGTTTATGAGATGCACTGGGCTTTCAGCTAACTGAAATGTAAAACCATCCGTAGCAGTACTTGACGCTAAGAGCAACTGATGCAGTATAAAGAGAGAGAAATTCTGCGAAGGGCAGGAGGGAGGGGAGGTGGATGGGTCAGACAAAACCAGACTTTCACTTTCATGTCCCCTGTCCAAAAGTCAGTGTTGTTTTAACTTAACATTACACAGTTTATGTATGGTCGTTGTGCACTGATGTATTTAAGTCACCTTACGTTACATAACAAACATACTTATTTTAAGCCAAAAAATGATCTATTTTCTAAACCTAACCAAGTACTTTGGAACCTAAACCTGACTGTTTCACATTAACCATGTGGTACAGTGTTTCCTCTTGCACAAGGACACACTAAAGCAGTGGTTCCCAACTGGTCCAGCCACAGGGGTCCAGATTTTTTCCTTAGTCATTAGTTAAAGGTCCACACAGTTTAATAGATTCAACGTCATACTTGTGTTTGGCCATGTCGTTGAGCTAGTTTGCTATCTCTGTCAAGTAGATGTCGGTTATTCCCTGACTCTATAGCAATTCAGAATAAAAACTCTGTGACAGAAATTTACTGTACTTAAAAATAAAGTGTGTTTTTTTATAAACTTGACATGTTTGTGAGTCACTTGCAGTCCATTCAGAATGGACCCACGGCCCACTTTTGGCCTGCGACCCACCAGTTGGGCACCACTGTGTTAAGGGTGCCCAATGCATCGTTATAAGATGCCGAAGGGTGTGACAATGATGACCAGGGAATGAGAACAGGTTGCAGTTGTTCATGGTGATATTGTAAATGACAACTCAGATAATTCATGATAACTTGTGCTGTTTATGTCAAAAAAATCTTGTGATATGCAAATTTTCAGTTTTGCAAAATGATAGTTATCTCTGAGACGTGCCTCGGTAAACCAGTTAAAAAGAAACATGCAGGCTGTAAATGTAGTTATTATAAATCTCATCTCTCTCTTTAATAGCGAGTATAATTAAAATACAAATGCATTCTAAATCCTTTTAAAATTTGCTGCTGGCAGGTTCGAGGCGGAGGAGAATTATAATGCTTGTTAAATGTGTTTACTTTTTCTTCTTTGAAAATAAATTGTCAAAAACAAGGTGTGACATGGAGCCTGATCCATACACTGTATATACACTCCACACTCTGATCGCTCAACAAAAGACACCCTATCTTTGCTTAATGCCTTCTCTTCCATTTGGCAATGCTCCCCGAGTGTCCAAGAGGTGTTCTTATCCATTTAATATATGCTCACAGTGTATCCTGTCAAATATAGATTTGAATCAATAGCACTCTGGAGTGGCTCGTTAAACTTAAATCAGCTTGGAAGTGGTGCATGCCTGCCTCACAGCTGCTGTCATTAACCACCGGCTTGCAGATTATTGGAGAAACGTCCTTGTGTGAGCAGATTCACCAGTTTACCTGAGGACTGTTGGCTGGAACTCCAATGCAAGATGAACTAGTGCTGAGGTACAAAAAGCTCATATCCACACCCTCTGGTCTTAACGCAACACACTCAACCCAAAGTCTATCTTTCCTGTGTCCGCCATGTACACTTAGAAAGTTTGCAGTTTTGACCTTTGCAGAGCATGGTGACTGCAGTCTGCTCGAATTCATATCAGTTACCATGAATTCCCACAGTGACCAGTTTTCATTGTGGACAAACCACTTCTCCTGCTGTCCACACGTGTTCAGCATGTTCCAGGTTGTTATTGTTTCACCAAGTTGTGGTTGAACATGCTCCCTCCATCTCATCTTTCACACACCCAACCCTTTGAGCTTAGTGCACATTGTTTTGTGCATGTGAAGGCCCTGACACACAAAACCAGCATCAAAGAACTAGTGACGACAAAGGATGACTGTTGCCTCACTTTGCCAAAAAGTTGCACCTGAACATACTGCAAAGACTACAGCCAATGACCAGCTAGCATAACCGTTCTGTGCCTGCGTGATCTGTATTCGTCATCTAAAAAAGGGAATCAACAGGATGAATTTGAGATGCTAGTTAGCCAGTTAGGACATTAGCAACACAACCTGATGTTAAAAGAACAAAGTGTATTTACTGGGCACTAATGAACAGTAACACAAACAATTATAAGACATTTCTGCTGAAGAGCTAAATAGCTAAAAACATGATGTTACAGAATGTGACACGTTTGTTTCAGTATCACGCCTTCTTGACTTTAGCCATTTGTTTTCCTCATTTCCGTTCTTTTCTTTTGCATTGAGCTGAACTGCCAATCATAGCGATCCACCATCTCCATTGCCAATTCAACACATTGAATCAGCTGAGAAGAAGCTGATAATGGCTGACCAGTGCCACCAGTGCTGGATACACCGGAAAAACTAGGGCCACAGCCGCTCACAGAAGGCCCAACATTGACCAATAACTGAAGGTCAGCTTGGTGTGTCAGGGCCTTTGAGAGGGCTCTTGCTCTTTAATTGGTCAAAATGGCTCTATCTTTCCCATCCTGTTGTGCTTTTCTGATTGGTTCTCAGGCTGAATAGTTACTTGTTCAACACAAGACTCAAGAGAGCCGGTGTTGACCAATGTCTAAGGCAAGTAAAGGAGCAAAAAGGGAGAGATGCAGGTATCGCTCAAAGACAGAGATGAATACTGTTTCAAAGGCCATTGAGACATGATTCGAGGACAACTAACCTTCTTTTTGACAGAAAATGTGCCAACTAAAGTGGGATTTATACCTCCAATTGACGCTATATCTATGGTGTAGTCTCTGTGTCGACATAAAGCCTACACCATACCCTACTGCGTGGCCTGATGTGCACCTCCCCAGAAATGTAACTACACAATGTGGTGAGGCAGACCTCCTGTCTATTTTTGTAAGCTGAAACCATTTCCCTCAGTGGAAACGAAGCTTTTATTTACTTTAATTTCACAGATAAGAAACAATAAATTGTGAAGACAAGAAAGCCTCCACAAAATAGCATTTTGAGTCTTGTGTGTGATTTATTCTGGCTTCATATGGGTAGAGGAAATCTCCACTATTCCCAAATTCTGTAACATTACCTTTGTTAAATGTTGCTGTTGTCCCAGGCTCCATATGAATGGAGGAAAAGTCTGCTAGCCGCTAGGCTGATTTATACAATGTAAAATGCCATAAGCTTGTGCTAAACACATTAGCATGTTGTATTTATGGGGAAAATGTGTCCAGCAAAAGACAAATGCTTTGCTTGTGAATGCTGCGAGTTATAGTGAAGCAGATTTGTGTACTTGTGTTTGAAATTGTTGCTAATAAGCCATGTTTAATGTGTGTTTTGGGTGTGTTTTGAATCAACTAAACTTTACAGCACTTCACAGATACCCCGACACCGACTAGTGTTTTGGAGGTGGAACTGCAGAGCAACACAGACACAGCACCGCACAAGTATAAATGTTCACAATGGTGTACCACATGTGTAGGCAGGCTCTGCATAGAGCTGACGCACAAGTATAAATCCCACTTAATCTGTGGCTACGGTAGCCACAGTCGGTACAGTTTATGCACCATTTCTAAGGGCACTATAACAAAAGTCTCTGGTGGAAACTGGTGTAAATGGACATTGAGTTAAGATTTTCATACACCATATGGCTCCAAAAAATCTGTAATTTTTTGCAGACTTGCGGCCTTGAATGGCTCAACCCAGCTGCTGTCTTTTTTTTTTGTTATTGGACTGAAATGGTTTGAACATAAATTATGGGCAAAATTTTATGGTCACTTAAACCTTTCCTCTCATGGTTCTCTTTACTGGCCTTGGCTTAAATCCTCCAAAAATGTCTCTCCTGTGTGTTCTTCTCTGTTTTCCAGCTGCATGAATAAATAAAAATACTGAAAAGTAAGTGATTCATCGGCTCTCCTGTAAAGAGTCGAGCTCAGTGCACAGCCACGCCTTGTGGGAAAGGGTTAACTGCGACAGCAACAATAATGAGAGCGCAGTGAGACGTGTGAAGTAATTAGTCAGTCTGCTCTCCAATATTTACCCAGTTAATTATTTGTGAGTATTACTCTTGTCTTCCCTTCAGATGGCTGCCTGTGTTGTTTTTTCCACACCATTTGTCACTGTCCACCTCTTGTGGGTTCTCATCCCCTCTTCCTGTCGTTTTTCTCTTTTCCCCTTTTTTTCTCTCTTCTATAATGGCAGGAGAGTGGCATTTTGGTGAACCCTTGCCAGTGGAGGTGTTAGACCGCTGTCCCTGGTTGTGCGAGGTCAACTATGATTATTCATTCATCTGTCTGTTTGTCTAACGTTAGTAGCAAGATGTGATAATGGTTGCTAACTTTCCAGAGTGGTGCACACCACAGAAAGGTCAGACAACCAAGTGATGAAGGAGAGGACTCTCCAAGTTCAAAGGTTGCACTCGGCCACAATAAACCTTACATCCATGCTACTTGGAAATAATAGAAACAGAGAAATGAAAAGATGTGAAATAATCAAATATATAGAAAGATATGTGAACATGAATCCTTATCTGAAATGCAGTACAGCAGGTGTAGTGGTGAGTGGATGGTGTCAATATTAAAACCTGACGACAAACATTTAGGAACAGATTAATATTTTGGGAAGTAAACTTACTTAGTTTTTTGCCAATGATTTGATGACAGGATCAATTACCACTCTCACGTCTGTATGGTAGATATGAAATTATAGCCAACATCCAGTTAGCTTACTTTAGCACAAATACTGGAAACAGATAGTCTGGGCCTGCCTGAAGGTTGAAGGAATCTGCCTACCAGCACCTCGAAACAGAGCCAGGCTACGGGCCCTGACACACTAAGCCAATGGTTGGACGTTGGTCAATGTCAGACCGTCAGTTTCTGCGATGTGTCTTGCACCGTTGCATTGCTGTACTAGTCGGGCCTTGTCGGCTTATTCAGATGATTCAGTGTGTTGAATCGGCATTAGAGGCAGTACAACCCTTCGGTGAGTAAGATCAGCTTGGTGTACAGGAACATAAACGAAGTGAGGAACGTAAACAAACGACTACAGTCAAGTAGGCATGATATAGAAACAAACGTGTCAGGTAAGATTCTTGTTTCTTGGCTATTGACCTCTTTAGCAGAAACGGTTCATAAATGTTTGTGTTATTGTTTGTTGGCACAGAGTAAATATCCTTTGTCCTTTCAACATTGGGTTGTGTTGTTAATGTGCTAACTGGCTAACACATCTTGAATCCTTTCTATTGGTCTTCCAGTTTCCCTTTTTGAATGTGGAATACAGGTTACAGCCACCTGCTTCTGTGGAGAGTTATTTCCTCTCCATAGCAGTGTGTCACGGTGTGTTTAAGTGCAACTTTTGCCCGAGACACAGACGGTGTGACACGACGTAACAATCGGCCTTTGTTGTCACCACAGACCGTATGAAAAAGGTGGACGAAATGAAGCCAAAACATCTTGATCTCCCCCTGGTGGCTGGCTGCAGTACAGGTCACAAACCCTGCACCCTCTATGTTAGTGTATGGGAGATGGGCCAAAGTAAAAAATCAAAGTACACGTCAAATACATTTCTCCCAAAGATGGTTTCTGTCATTTTAGGTAGTTCTTATCACTCTGCTTTAAGTTCAAGAGCTCATTTTTCTGGTAAGTTTGGTTTTAAATAGTTATTTGATGCTATAGAAAGGGAATTCGATGTGTGCTAATCAGTGTGCTCGCAATCAATGGTGCTGCTCGCTATTGGTTGCACGGGGCTGTAGGCGGGAACTCAACACTGTGGAGATCGCTACTGCCCAGATTTTGGCTCCAAATTATGTCACCAGTGCAAAATGGTGGCAGCGGTACCAGGGATATTTTGGCATCATTTTTGTGCAGTAGGGGTAAGTTTAGATGTGTTGTCCATCTTTATATACAATCTATGCTGGCCACTAGTCATGAGATGTTGGTTTGGTGTGTCTGGGTCTTAAACGTTTCCCCATTTCCAATCTTTATGCAAAGCTAAGCTCTGTCTCCCGGCTGCACCTTCATATCTAACAGACAGATATGAGACCAGTGGTGTCAATCATCTCATCTAACTCTTGGTAAGGAAGCCAATAAGCTCATATTTCCCAAAATTTCAAACTACTCTTTAATTTCATAAAAGTGTAATGGTCCATCCGCCACTATAAGCGACATGAGTGAATGCAGGAAATGGCTGAAATAAATCTATTATCACTGTCATTGTTTAATTAACGTTTAACATGTGAAGGAAACACGTCTCTGACTGGTATATGTGGGGGAGGGGTCAAAGCAGAGGGAATGGGGTGGGCTTGGTTGGTTGAAAGGAAGACAAAACAGTAATTATTTCATTATGGTATGACAGCAATAATATTACAGTAGTGCAGTGTGCAGTGCGCTTATCTGTGGAACAAATGAGCTCTCCCCCAGGAGAGTAGACTGCAACACTGAGCCTAAGGTAGGGTTTGCATTGCTGTCTTTCTTTCCCCCTCACACACTTTCTTTCCCATTTCTCAGCTACCTTTTTAATATTCTCATTCATAGCACATGCAATTATTTTTAAAATAAATTTAGCACAGATAAAAAAAAAAAAAAAAAAAAATGGGCCTCTTGGGTGACGCAAATGACTTCCTTGTTTTTATTAGAAGACAAGGTGTTTATTAGGGGCCTTGTTGGCTTATTGCAGGAGGTTTCTGAGTTTGAGTAATTGTCCAATTAGGTGTAATTTCAGGATTGGTGCTAACCCAGGCGATTGTGCTGTAAGAGGAAGACTACCACCGGGACACACATTAATGAATCCCACTGAGACCTGTCTACCTTTAAGAAAGAGAGACTGTGTCTGCTTCTGTTTCGCCTTCCCAAATCTTTTTAACGAGGCATTATAACTGGGATTTACAATTGAGACAAGGCGCTACTTTTCCCTCCCCCACTTCATTGTTCCTTATTCTTCACCGTCTGTGCACCGGGTTACAAAAATAATTTATCATTCATGTTATTTCAGTTCTCTGAGCAATTGCCTCTTATTCAAACAGAAAGGTTACCTTAATTGTTATGTAGCTCAGCTATTTATGCCCTGGCATAAAAATGCATGTTTGCTGCTTCATGGAAAGGTCACTCATTACAACTCAAATAAGTTTTTTTCCTGTCGGTGTGGGCTCCTCAAAGTGTTTGTTGGCTACTTCAGAGATGGAACAAGGTTTTCAGAAAGAGCTGCAGAGGAGTACAGCCGTCGCCCCGCATCTAATGTGATCAACTGTCTGCCCATCGGTTGGTCTCTTTTTTGTAGCTTATCATTTTTCTCACTTAAAGGAATAGTTCAACATTTTGGGAAATACTCTTTCACTTTCTTGCTGAGAATTTGATGAGAACATTGATACCACTCTCATGTTGGTTTGTTCAATAAGAAGCTACAGCCAGGAGGTGGAGCATAGCTTATCATAAGGACTGGAAACAGGAGAAACAATGAACATGGCTCTGTCCAAAGGTCAAATAAATCCACCTACCAGCACCTGTACAGCTCAATGATCAACACGTTATATCTTGTTATATCTTTATGAAAAACCTTGTGTTTTTTGTTAGTTATTGTACTGTAAAAATTTGTTTTCTGCTCTGACCTGTACAAAGTGATGTGGACCAGTACTGGATAAGGAAACTTTCTGTTGCTGCCTTTACACAGCTTAGACATAGCGATGCCACTATGGGGAGGGACTGTGGGATGCGCCAGCTTTCTAATTCTACTGTTATTTGTGGTCTGAGGAACAGTAAATTCATCAAATTCAGTGCCCCACATCACTATTTTCCAAGTAATTGTGACTGTCATATTGTACAAGACTCGCACAGGAACTTTCCAAAGCAAACCACACTCATGGGGTACGCAAAATGTAACAGTTACGGTAGCTTGGAAAATAGTGATTTAATCTAAAGTGGGTTGGAAAAACAATAGACACAGCAGGTCTGTTGTCATTCATTCATCCATTTTCCGTAACTACTCATTCTGTTAGGGGTCATGGAGCCTATCCCAGCTGACATTGGGCAGGAGGCAGGGTACACCCTGGACAGGTCGCCAGACTATGGCAGGGCTAACACATAGAGACAGACAACCATTCACACTCGCATTCAATCCTACAGGCAATTTAGAGTCACCAATCTACCTAACCTGCATGTCTTTGGACTGTGGGAGGAAGCCGGAGTACCCAGAGTAAACCCACGCTTTGGCCTGCTTCCAGCCTTTATTCTGAGCTAAGCTAATTGGCTGCTGTCTCTAGTTCTTCCCTAAGTGTACAAGCGTGACTATGATCCTCTCATCTAACTCTTGGCATTGAAGAGATAAGCATATTTCCCCAAAAAGTGGAGCTATTCCTTTCACCAAAACTATGATCTTAACCAACTGCCTTGAGTGGCCAAAACAGGCATACAAACATTAACTGCGCTTTAGTTGCCAGAAGCAGAAACTGAAAGTAAAATAAATAGAATACATGGCCAATTTCAGTGTACAATTTTTGTGTTGGCAGGGAATGTTGATAACATGGGAACATGACAAAGAATATAATCCAGGAGACTTTATGTTTCTTTTAAAATGTACTTGCTAATGCAAATTTGTAAACACAATAAGATGAGTTGGTGTTGGCATGAGACAGAGAAAGAAAGAAGACAGAAGAAAGGCAGGACTGGGACCTGTAAAAAACTGAAATATTAATAAGGGTGAGGGCTGTGATGTTTAAACTCTCGGACAACATCCTCCTGCATGTGTTTGCAGACTTGCTCTTTGTGCACAAATAATAGGTGTTGGGCTGGTCTAAAAAATTCAACACACTGCATAATGTACAAAGGTCTGGCACGGAAGCACAAGGAATACGAAGGTGACTCTATCAAAATGGGTCTGGCCTCCACAACATGCCCACACTTGCTCCTTGCACCACTCTGTTGTTACATCTGTACAGGCCTAATGCTCCAGCAGGACAGTGAGGACAGAGATGAAGGGAGAACTACACACTGCGAGTCATCAGCTCAGAGCTCAGTGCAACAGACATGGCCTCACACCACCTGAACCACGGGCTTATAGTGCACAAGACCCCAGAGTGGACATCATGCAGGCTCACTTGCTTTCAGCCAGTGGGGAGATAAAGCACTAAGCTGCTCATATGAATGCCAGCAGCATCAGGAGAAATGTGTCTGAAGCTCACATCTAGTTTGGGTTCATGTCAAGGTTGCATTACACCCACCCGCCCAACACCAACACCACCCTCTCCTCCTCTCTGTCTCGGCTTCATCCCTTCTCACATTAGAGCCTCTCACAGTCTCACCACAACCACTGACACCACCACGAGCACATCACATCCTTGCAGCAGCTACCCACCGCTCATCTTCACACTAAACCTTGTCCTTCTTTCAGGCTTACGTTTCAACACTCCCTCAGAAATAAGCCATTTCAAAAAGATTCATGAGCAGCTGGAGCCGCCATGCTGTATAACTGCAGCCATCACAGGCTTCTTCGCTGATACGGCCTGACGTCTCAAAAGGCTCCGGGATTCAAAACAAAATCAGGTTTCCTGATCCAGCGACAAACTGAGCTATTGGGAAGGCGCTTTTGCTAAGACTCTTTGTGACATGATGATTGGGAGACAGGCTCAAATTCCCTATGAATATGGATGCAACTGTTTATGCCTCTAGGAGAAAAAAAAATCAAGCACATACTTGACTGGTAAATATTTGTTAAAAAAAAAAAAAAAAAAGCTTGGAATGCTTTTGGCAAGGTAGGCTATATATCTGTTTTGTTGGAGATAGATTATTTCTTTCCAGTGTGTGGGCTTGGACTGTCAGTTCATACTATCTTAAAAAGGATTATCTGATGCACCTAGCTCTGATTTCAATTTGAATAGGTGTGAATTTATTTTGCAGTGCTCAATATCACATACAAATAAGTCCCCCATAATCCAATTCCACCCCCACCATAAAAAAAGGATGAAATAAGAATCTCATTATACTGTCCTGCTTTATGTTGGCTTGTTCCCTCACAAACAATCTTCTGAATTCAATATCAGAGTGTTTACTCACAGCTCTTGAATGGACAGGAATCTAAGTGAACGACAGGTGATCTTTTTCTAATTTCATAAAATTTCAGGTACAGAAATTCATTCCCAAGCATTAATTCATTTTGAAATACCTGCACCCCATGTCTTATTTACTGCCCCTGCGACACTGAATTCACAGTGATTGAATGTGGTGGTATGAAATTAGATTGCATTGTGTGTCTCTGGCTAATAATTCCAGATGGAATAGCTCCTCACTCTGCTTGACATGATGCACCCAGAGAGAAATATGGAGGCAGAGAGGGAAAGTTAAGGTTGCTTAGGTTCATTCGGAGGCCTTAGAAGCACAATGAATCAAGCTTTACTAAACCTTGGGAGTGGTGAGGACCTGTGTAATTTGCTCTGAGAAGTGTTCTCTGAGGAGGTGTGTGGTGCTTCTGGCCCCAGGAAGAGGCCTGCCCTCTTCTGTGAGTACGGTGTGATGTGATGATAAGATGAGGTGTCCTGTTTAAGAGCTTGATTAATGGCAGAGGAAGAGATGGCCTCTCAGCACAGATACTGTTTGGCTTTACTGAAGCACACTTCTGTTCAGGCAGGGGAGCACTCCTGGGGTGCTCCACTTCATCCTAGCCCAAACCCCAAATTACCAACACCACTGTCACCACAGCTCATCTTTACTTAAGGCATAATGGCAAAGATCACGATCAATTTTCACAAGTCCATCGGAGCAGGCTCCTTCATTATGTTTAAAAACCATTCACACTGATTGATCCACGATGAGTGCATGGTATTGATAAATAATTAAAAAGCTCTCAGTTTAATTTGGGGGTAAGTAGAGGATGGAGAGTGGGGTGGGGATTGGGGGTTGGGGTTGTGTCAGGCCAGTGGGCTCTTAGTTGGTGTAATGAAGCCTGGCCCCCTGCTGTGGCACACCCGGCCTCAGCTCCCTGTCTGCCTCCCCACTTTGTCCCAATGGACGCACAACCAGCTGGATTTGTCTGCCATATTCGCAGCAATCAATGCAATCCAGCTTGAAAGAAAATCAATAAGATGTGTCCACTTATGCCTCAGAGTGAGGATCCTTTGCTGGAGTAAAGCTGCAAAACCAACACTAGAGATTTCATAAAATGCTCTGTGAGGTGTCCTTGTGGTGCTCGGCATTTTTCATATTGTTTTAAATTTAAATCATAAATCTCACGTTGAAGCACAAACATTTCATGATACAGTCCACTGAAGGCTTTAGAGATCCACTGAAGGCTTTAGAGATCTCTACAAATATTCTTTGAAGGACAATACAACAATTAAGAGGGTATAGAGAATACTGAAAGAACCCCCCAAAAAACACAAACAAAAATCCCCCAAACTTCAGGATACATTTTTAACAACAAATTACCTCTTTATTGTTTAGTTAAAAGGTCTTGTTCAACTACAAGTTGGAGTCGTCTACTAAGGTCTACTGACAACTGACTTATGTCTATGCTAGGCGAACATCTCCATGTACTGTCGGCCTGACAGAGACTAGAAGTCATTCATTCCTACAGGGGATGATCAACAAACAGACCATTGCCAAAAGATGAAAAATAAATTTGATCTGGGGGCGTCGGTAGCTTAGTGGATAGTGCCGGTGCCCTATGTATAGAGGTGATGCCTCGCTGCAGCGGTCGCGAGTTCGACTCCGGCTTGCAACCCTTTGCTGCATGTCGTCCCCCCACTCTCTCTGTCTCCCCATTTCACACTGTCCTGTATAAAAAGCCCAAAAAATAATCTTTAAAAAAAAAATAAATAATAAATTTGATCTGGTCAAACTTCACATCAAAAACTGACCTTGAGAACAACTGCAAATTTCAAACAAATATATTTCTACTTATTTCCGACAAAATAAAGCAAGTATGTATAATAAAACATGTTAAAAGTTACTGTGCTGTGATGAGGTGTGAGGTATTGCAGTTTAATTGACCTATGGCTAAGCCCCGCCCTCAAACGCGATGAGCCAATCACAGTGCGTATAGCCATTCCTAATACACCCGGACATTCTGTGCCTGGACGTTCATTGAAATGCATTACAGAAAGTCAGTTTTGTTCGGTTTTATGAGCTTTTCAGAGAAAAATGGGCAAACGATGTGCATGGGGCACATGCAACTCCGACACAAGGTATCCTGTTTTAAGGTAAGTCAACATCGTGTTTGTGGCAACATATTGTCACTTTGCTGGAAAGAAATATAAAGTTATCTTTAACATCTCTAGCTAACGTTAGCTAAAGTTAGCCTAATGTTAGCTCCTAGCTGCGTTGTTCATCATGTCACCTTGTTTGCTGGGAGTTCGTTAGCCTATTTTGTTCTAGTTTTGTATTTTTGTGATTGTACATCATTTTTAGCTGTTGTCCAAAGGGCTCTAGTTAAGCTAACGTTAACTTCTGGAGCTTAGCTTCATTAATTTATCTGTAATCGCAGAGATAACAAAGGTTGGCAAACGTTATGCTGAATGATTCGATGTAAATACTGTAGCACCAAACTTACGGAGACACACTCTTGGTAAAGATAGTAAAAAGGCCGTTATCCTTTTCTCATATTCTGAGCCAAAAACCTTAACTTCAGTGGCACTTTAACTTGTTGTCTTTGATGGTGACGGCAACGAGATGCGGTTCACAAGCGTACACTGTGACCTGTAAATTTTGGCTTGTAATTTAAGCTTTTCATCGACCTTCTCAACAATAAAATGATGAATATATCCCTCCAATGCGTAGTTTAGGCCCTTTTGGTTACTTCTCAATGACATCTGATCGTTATGTCCCCAAAAATCATCAATTGCCTCCTGTGAAATGTCGTGTACTGTGACACCTGCCATAGCGACCGGTCATTGAATGTTGATAGTTTGTCCGAGTGAATGGAGGGGGGCGTGGCTTAGCCATAGGCCAATTAGAAATCTAAAAAGGACTGTTTTAGTGCAGCAAGTGATATTTCTAAGGTGTTGGGACATTTTGTCACCAAAAACAACTAAAAAGGACTACTGTGCAAGCAGCTTATTACGGCCGATCCATTCTTACATTTATCGTAAGGCACCACCCTCTAGTGGTCATAGCAATGATTACAGGAGCAGAGGAGGAAGTCACGTGAGATATCATAGAAAGCACCAAAGACTGAATATCGAAGAAGCTCTTTTATGGTGGGCTTGAGGCGTGGTGGATAGGTCGAATAAACACAGGACTTTCACCCAGGAGACAGGTGTTCACGACCCAAAGTCAAAGTTGACTTCTTTTAATACAACATAGCCCAGTATGCTAGCATGTGTAGCATGCTATGCTAGTGATGCAAGGTTTGTGACGTGTGTCACCCTACATACAACATGTGACAACAGTACTGATATAATGCCAAGCCATGATGTTTTCCCTTAACCTTACCAGGTAGTTTTGAAGTGGAACTCTGATTGTTTGATGTCGTTACGAATGTGGAAGTCAAAGGAAATCAACTGGTTCTGTCGTTTAGGTATGAGAGAGCGCTGGGTGGACCAGTGGTACTCAACTTAGGGCCCATGGGCCATATCAAATTCAGCACATATCTACTCAATGTACACTAGCTCTTTCATTCTGAGTGTGCCCTGAAATAAAAAATCCAGTGTTCATACACAGCCCTACACAACACTACTCCAGCCAATCAGCAACAGGGGTGTAGTGCCTCTGCAAAGGACAGGGCAAAAGCCATTGATGTATAAAGAGAAAGGCAGAAAGAGTGAGATTTGGGACGATTGGGAGAGGTGTATTTGTTTGGGTGTTGAGTTCAAATATCAACAGTCTTTCTCCAGAATTACTGACTGCACCTTTAATGACTAAAGTTAATACGACTTGCGCTGAACACTGCATCATATTTTATAAACTGATCATGTGTCTTGAATGTAAAATCTTAATCTGCAAAATAACAAGTAATTTAAGGTGCGTAGAAGTACAATATTTCCCTCATAAATGTAGCGGAGTAAAAGCATAACGTAGCAGATCTTAAGCACAGTACTTGAGTAAATTTGCTTTGTTACTTTTCACCACTCATAAATATTGATCTGTCTTCATCCAATACAGAGGACTCATGGGGAATATTGTATTTCTACTTGGTCAAAGATCTCTTGCTGTTTGGGGAGGCAAGGAGGCCTAAATTAACACTTAATCTAAGCTAGTTTAAAGGCCATTTGAAACATCCAGAAAACAGTCTGTTCCATCAGGGAACAAGCTCTGCCGGGCTGTTTTGGGGGGGGCAGCTGTGTTGACAAAAGCAGTCCAGTAAAACACCAGAGAAACACGTGCACACAGTGTTATGTTATGAAGGTATCAGAATGTATTAGGCTTTTTTGGAGAAGTGTGTGCGAAAGCCTGGCAAGGAGAAGGTGTTGTCCTATACTCTGGGGTTCATCAGCTCATGGGGGGGTTTTTTAATGCTCAACCCACCAAATCCACCACCCCCTGCTATTGCCACCTGGCTAAACCAGTTAACACCGCAGGCTTGAGGTCACGGCTCAGCGACCCTGGTGCAGACAGCTCCTAGAGGTGTGATATGAGGCCTCTGGTGGTGTCTGTCCCACAGCCTCACCCAGTGCTGAATATCACTACATGCCAGTCATGGACTCACACCTCGAGTGCAGAGCATGATGACTGTAAATCTGAAACAAAGCAAGGTCAACTCTGACACAGACAGATGGACACTCATGTGCACCGACACAAACTGACAAGCACACACAGCTAAAATGGGGAACAAAACACACACTGTGTCAGAGGTGACGTCTGTGTGTTGGTGTGTGTGAGGTCCTGAAGTTGTCATTTACTGCCTCTCTGTAAACCAAAAAACAGTAGAAAAAAAGGAATATTATGCTGTGTCACACTTTTTAGTGCTGATATCCGTCTAATTGATGACTTTGTGCCACATCAATCCATTATGCATAATTTAACATGGATCAAGTCCCACATTAACATAATCACCCATTGGATATTCTGCATAGTGTGACACGCTAGTGAGGAGCAGAACCCCAGCCTGAGAAAAAGTGACAGGGGAGATGCACCCCGCATGAGTTGGCAAACACACACACACACACACACACACACACACACACACACACACACACACACACACACACACACACAGTATAGGCTGGGATGGGGCTGATGTTAAGATGTCAGATCCTTATTCGCTTTAAGCGAATAGTGGGAGTCCAGTCTGAGCATTTTGTGTTTATGCGAAGCCACATTTGAATAAACAGCCCCCCCACCCCCCACTCCCCCCCACACACATACATACACACACACACAGTGAACAGCTTGGAAAGTGAGGGGTGTAGAGCCGCCTGCTTAGACGCTGCCGTTTGCAATCACTAAGCAGCTTTAGTGTCTCCTACCACAGTCCTGATTTAAAATTCATAAATGCTAATCCTTCATAATTTACAGTTTAAAAAGCAGCCCTGCTCACAGGCCCTGTGGCCACAGCTCTGTCAGAGTAATTATACCAAGGAGCTGGGAATGGACTACTAGCAGAGACTTTCAACAGTCAAGGAAATCCCCCTCACTGGCACCAGACCCAATTACTCCAAATACCTAAACAGATTAGCAAGTCATTTTCCAGTTCAATCTGGACATAGGTGCCAAATCGGTGTTATACTTTAGTCAGGTGGGTAAATAGCATTAAAGTTGGGACATGCCTGTTTCTTATTAAGTGGACGGTATGCCAAGTAATTTTATTAGCCATTTCATTTAATTTGTGGCCCCAGAGATTGTCTTTTACAAGGTTACTAGGCTCTCTCTATCCCTCTGGTGTCAGAGGGTGATTTGCTGCCCTCTCACTGTTCACTGACATTGCAGTGTGTATGTGTATATACTGAATATGTGTGTGTGAACGTCACTGATGAACGGATGCCTCTATTTGGGGAGGTGCCAGTTTCCAAACCAAATTCTTTGTCCTTGCAAGGACAAAATACATTAGTTTAGATGTAGATTGTGTGTGATTCTTTCAACCAAGGTCACTAATAGAAAGCCATTATCGAAATGGTCTGATTTCACTGTAATGGTTCACAATGACACCACAAAACCATTGAAGGTCCTGTGAAAGGGCCCTGCTTTACATGTAGAAGCTCTCAGTGCAAAATGGCTCATCGTCCTTTTAAATGCATAATTAAGTAGCTATCTCAAATATTGATTCATCTCTCATCCGGATGTACCGCATGGTGAAAGAAGTATAGACATATGTAAAATGAAAAGAGAAAAATGAAAGAAAGGGATGTTTTTGTCATTTGTGATTACAATGTTCAACAACCCAGCAGATGACAGTTTTTCATCAGGTCAGGGGGATACACCATCCAGCATTTGATTTTACATGACATCAACTGCTCGGGTTGACTCTCCAAGATCTCAAATGCAATGTATTTGGGCACAGATGCCAAAAGGGACAGAAAATTCATAGAAATTCAAAGAAAAGCTCAGATTTTTGCATGACGACTCAAAATCTGGCTGAAATACATAGGCCCAGGCACAACAGGACATGTAGGCAGGGTGGAGTGGGTTTTTTTACCCACTTAATGGTGTGTGTCCACCAACAGAAGGATTAATTTCCACGCTTCCCATTCATTGTCTATGTAAGCAGTCAGGCAATGGATTCTAGTGGCTCAGCATTGCATTTCGGGATGTCTGCTCCTCATCTGCATAAAGTTGAATTTAGGCTATTCCAGCATGACTTGCCACCACTGTAAACGCCCGAAAAATACTTCATGGCTAATTTCTCGTCTCTCACTGAACTGATATGAGAAAAGTTGCCAAATGAGCCACCAAGTTGGTCCCGTTTGAAATCTTGGAGTAGACAGCCCGGGGCCCAGTGGCACGCCCGTTGAGCGTCCAATGCTCGGAAGCGGCGCAACCTCACGTGTCTAAAAACATCCCTGTGGACACGTACCATCACAGACGCTGTCTCACTAGACTGTATCTCTGTGGTTGTGTGCCAGCTTCACTGTGTGCATATTGAGTTTGATAATGCAGTTGATATGCAGGCTTGGAAGTGTATAGACTATAGTAGCTGGCACTGGATTAATTAACTGGATAATTTTAGCTACAGAATGTATTAATTTGAATCTTTTTTTAATGTTAAAATCTCTCTGGTACAATGAGGTCTTTATTTTAATCATTTTCAAATAAATTGTACTTGTTTTTTAAAGGGCCAGTGTGTAATATTTGGCATGGTTTATTGTCAATCTGAATCTGAAT